>NC_056625.2:204796699-205107134 GCF_002870075.4 Lactuca sativa
ATAAAGTAACTAAACCTTTTATAAATTCCCAATCTTAGTTACTTTAGGAAAATGTGAATTTGGTGCTTACCAATGAAATTACACTTTTGCACCTTGCTTAAGTCGTTAGTGGAGCGCGTGTGCTTAACCGATACACTAACTTGGATTTAACAAGGTTGGCAAAGGGTGGCTTAAGGTATCATAGATCGGTGGAGCGGGTGTGGTTAACCGGCACATCGATTAGGTGATAAATTTAAGGGTACCAAGTTAATTTGTATGGTTATTCACACCTTGTTTTTGATCCTCAACATCCCAGTCACAAACCTGAGAGAGCACAATCGAGATTTAAACATGCCATTGGAAAGTTCAATGAATCTCAAAAGATCTAGGAGTTTCAATCTAATTAGAACCTAATATCTATTTCGTTTTTCATGGTGGACATTGGTGAATCGTCATTTGCTTACCTCCAAATATTTTATAGCTTGGATTACGACAACCCTCTTCCAAATTATAAAATATTGTGTTGGGTCCTAGCCTTAATATTTCATATTGGGTGTTCTATTAAGGACTTAAATCAACTAACTAGAATTTCTCCCATTGTAGATGTCTGGTTCAGACAACTATGATCTTCCCAGATCTCTTGGAACAAGCTTTCCTAATGAAGATGATTTCCCGCGATTGGTTCATGGAAATCATACTTCTCTTCCTCCACCTCCTCCATTTATTCTCCTTTACCCACAAGCTCAAATACTTAGAAAAGTTTAAGGTCACTCAAGCCCTATTAGCAATGAAACATAAATATGGAAGACTTGTGTGCACTCATGTCTTAGGAATGAAGTCACACATTGACAAGTTGAGAATGTTGGGTGTCACTATTCCAAGGAAGTTGGCTATTGACAGGGTTGTTCAGTCACTTTCTAAGTCATATAGTGAGTTCATTAAGAACTACTATGTGACAGATCACGACATGACCCTAATAGATCTATCTTATTTACTTGTTGCTGCTGAATCAGAAATGATTTGGCACAATGGTCAAGCAAATATGGGTGGAAGGTCTATTTTTCAAACTTCCATGGACATTGACAATGGTAACATTGGAAGTCCAGAAAAGCTTTCTCTTCCCAATGGAAAGTGATCGGCCTTTGTCAACCCGGTTGACCAAAAGGTAAAGAGAAAAGCTAAGTCTGTGATAGTCCTGTGTACCATTCCCAAAGAGTCTATATGTTTTCATTGTCACGAGAAGGGGCATTGATTGCGAAACTGCCCTGGCTACCTGAAAGATCTGAGAGAAGGAAGAATCAAAAAGTTTGACTCTTCTTCAGGTAAGTTCACTATCTAACTCTATTAAGTTCCTAATTGTTGACTTTTAATACAAAATGTGACTCGGTTACATTTTGATGTTTGGCGGGATCAAGCAAAGGAAAGTAAACTTAAAGGAACAGTATGTTGAATCGGATCGCGAAGATGGATTTCAATCGCATGGTCCGAAGATCGGATTCTTAAGCTACTACTTAGGAGTTATGATAGATTCCTATAAAATATGTAAGGAAAAAAAGATTTCCGCATTTATAAATAAAATTTTGTTTCACTTTCTTTTATATGGCCTTGCAATGGCATTTATGGAAAATTGATGTTTGTATGTTTCTAGCAATAATGGAAATATGAATTTGATTCTTTCATTTGTGGTAGCGTCTAAATTTACCAAATAAGGAAAGATTCTCATCACCCAAGATTTCAATTGGACCGAAACTTGGAATCGTGGAAGTTGTATGATGAATGAGAATTTTCATCTTTGGAAAATTAAGACTAATGCCTAGTTCACAAGTATATGTGAGTCAAACGAAGGATTAAGGGATCCAGTACACATTCTTGTGCATTGGTCAAGTCCATCAAAAAAATTCAATAAGACTATTCATCATGATTTGCTAAAGTTTAGTAAATATGGTTATACTTGCAAGTTTAAGTATAAATTCTGAAGCCTTGGAAAAGTTTTGATGTATGGCAGAGCGAATTAGAAGAATCAAATTTGGCAGAAAGATAAAAGTTTCTCAAATCTAAAAAGATGGGAGAGTACTTTTGTGAAAACCCGAAGTTTATTCCATCGCTGTAACCCGTTTCCGTCAATAAAACTCGTCTTTATCGAATTATTCCGATTATGTTTTTGGATTAAATTATCTAAATTGATACTTTTATTATGATCTCGTGAGTGTCCAAACCCATTTGAAGTGCATTAAAACACCCCAATTTTTATTTAGAATTTTTTTAGTTACGACCACGTCGGGTTACAAACACTAAATCGGGTACGACCATAAGCCTCGTCTAACGTCAGTATCGGGTAGATTTTCACCGGGTCTCAAACTCGAACCATATATAAAGTTGAGAGGATCTCATTTGAAGCTTTGTCACTTCCTCTCACTACCCTCTCTCTACAAATCCAAGCTTTGATCCAAAACCACCATTTTCAAGCTCCAATTTGGTAAGTGATCCATCCTAACTTATAGATTGGCTTGTTTAACTTACAAATTCGTGTCAAAATCATCCAAAAGGACCAAATTCATGTGTTTACGGCCCAGGAACAGCCCCAAACCATAAACACACATAAATGGGGTTTTGGAGCCCCAAAACCCTTCCAAACAACTTCTAGAGCTTAGTTATGACCTAAGGGCTTGTATGAATGGACTTAGAGCACCAAAATCATGCCATTTGTGTAGTAAACATGAGTTTATGACCCAAGAACATTCTTGGACCGTAAACCCTCATTCATGGGCTATGAACACCATTTAAGGTGTTAAAATGCCCCTTAAACACCTCCTATGCCTTAGAACAATGTCTAGAACCAACACCCATTGTGTTAGGGGCCTTATTCATCAAGGAAACCACCTCCTTAGGAGATTGCGGATGTAAACCCCCAAGGAATGGTTCCTGGGCCGTAAACTCCTATAAAGTGGTCAAATGGTGCACTAACTTCCTTCCATGGCTTGTATATTGAGCTAGAATCACATGTGATTAACTTAGAACCACCAAAACACAAAAGGAAAGTGCATGTGAGAGTTTACGACCGTAAACTCCTAGTTTACAGCCGTAAACTCCTTAAAATGGTCCATATGTTTTTGGATTAAATTATCTAAATTGATACTTTTATTATGATCTCGTGAGTGTCCAAACCCATTTGAAGTGCATTAAAACACCCCAATTTTTATTTAGAATTTTTTTAGTTACGACCACGTCGGGTTACAAACACTAAATCGGGTACGACCATAAGCCTCGTCTAACGTCAGTATCGGGTAGATTTTCACCGGGTCTCAAACTCGAACCATATATAAAGTTGAGAGGATCTCATTTGAAGCTTTGTCACTTCCTCTCACTACCCTCTCTCTACAAATCCAAGCTTTGATCCAAAACCACCATTTTCAAGCTCCAATTTGGTAAGTGATCCATCCTAACTTATAGATTGGCTTGTTTAACTTACAAATTCGTGTCAAAATCATCCAAAAGGACCAAATTCATGTGTTTACGGCCCATGAACAGCCCCAAACCATAAACACACATAAATGGGGTTTTGGAGCCCCAAAACCCTTCCAAACAACTTCTAGAGCTTAGTTATGACCTAAGGGCTTGTATGAATGGACTTAGAGCACCAAAATCATGCCATTTGTGTAGTAAACATGAGTTTATGACCCAAGAACATTCTTGGACCGTAAACCCTCATTCATGGGCTATGAACACCATTTAAGGTGTTAAAATGCCCCTTAAACACCTCCTATGCCTTAGAACAATGTCTAGAACCAACACCCATTGTGTTAGGGGCCTTATTCATCAAGGAAACCACCTCCTTAGGAGATTGCGGATGTAAACCCCCAAGGAATGGTTCCTGGGCCGTAAACTCCTATAAAGTGGTCAAATGGTGCACTAACTTCCTTCCATGGCTTGTATATTGAGCTAGAATCACATGTGATTAACTTAGAACCACCAAAACACAAAAGGAAAGTGCATGTGAGAGTTTACGACCGTAAACTCCTAGTTTACAGCCGTAAACTCCTTAAAATGGTCCATATGTTGATCAATTCACTTCCCTTGCCTTAGGACTGAACCTAGCTTGATCCCATAATTGTTGTAAGACCATTAAGCATCCTAGAACACACCACCCATGAGTTTACGATCGTAAAATCATGGGGACATGGTCATTGGGCCGAAAACTCCCTTAGGAGTTTACTCTTGAAGAGAAAACTCCATGTCTAGGCCTTACACCTTCTTAGATGCTACCAGGATCACTCCTAGCACTTGAAATAAAGTGTTTTCACGTCTTGGAGTGCACTATCTTAATTAATTAGTGGTTCAAAGTCTAATTAGATACAATGGTGTATCTCTTCATATTACATAGGAACCTCATGTGTATTCAAGCCCCGAACTGACACTTAGCATCCTAGCCGATACATTTCTCGTCTGGTGAGTTTATACCCCTACACATTTTTCCTTGTTTTTCAATATTTTCAGGGGGGAATACAAGCAAAAGTACAAGGAAATCTTGTACTCAAACCAATTATTTTATTTGAAATGTTTCATATTCCGTATGCTTTTAACATTGAAATCCTTATTAACCCACCGTTTGATTTGCAGAGTTAGTTTTCAAACTAATTGCGAAACTCATTATAAAATGTTATATTTTATATTTCACAAATGATCGTTAACATCATTACTGTTAAAATCATAGAACTTTAGACACGTCCTTTGTAACACTACCCCTAGATACGAGAGTGAAGGACCATTAACATTAAACTTACAACGTTTGATACATCCTTCATAACACTCCCCCTAGATACGAGATTGAAGGACCAATAACATTAATCTTAGAACTTTATGTCCTTGATAACACCCCCCTAGATACGAGAGTGAAGGAATAATAAAATAGAATTTTCTATATTATTACTTTTAAATTTATTAATCTTAAGATTGGAGACACGTCCTTGGTAACTCTCCCCCTAGATACGAGAGTGTAGGACTACCCCTGTAACCAGAATCTCTTGGAGGGAGAACATGACTTGAGTGTATAGATCTATACGGGATTGACTACCCCGCACCTGGCTGCTAGCTACAGTTGGACCGAAAGGTCCATGGGTGACTAAAGTCATAAAACGATATTGGCCCCGTTCCGAGCCTTATCTAGTCTGTTGTATGGTTATGGAACTCGCAATCTAGATTATGAAAACTTTTCTACTTACTTATTAGTTTTATATACGTGTTAAAACTAATGTACTTTTCAAGGATAACCATACTTTCAGGAAACTTCATACAAATACTTTAAGTATGGTAGATACTTGTACACTGCGTTCTGAATCAATAAACAAGCACAAACTTTTAAGGAAAATAAGGGTTTTTCCTGGGATAACTGAATTGTTCTTAAGTAGACCGTGTAACAAATCGATAACTAAACTTTACTTATAAGAAAATATGGGATTTTCTTGGATAATAACTTTTACAGAAAACCAAAGGAAACTTGTTCATTTTCAGAAACAAATCGCTTATGAACTCACCAGCTTTATGCTGATTTTTCAAAATTGCTTGTATTCTCAGGTCCACATTAGACAGGTTCCTCGCGATGTTTTGGAGAAGACGGAGCATTTTAGCAGTCTCGTCTTCACTTTTGTTCATTTTGGATGTATATATCTATAATCATGTATAACTTTATTTTCAAACAAATGTAAATACTTCTACGTAATGTAATGGTTGTGTTTACTACGCTTACTATGTACATTGGTTGTGATACTTAACATGACGTAACCTCCGCCCCAGAACGTTTTCGCCTTCGGTTTCAGGGTGTGACAACTTTAGTATCATGTTTTATGATCATCTTAATGATTGTGAGACCATATCACAATTCATCCTCTAAGGACGTCTTAGTGCATTCCTATGGCTAAGAAGAGGAATCATGAATTGTTGAAATGGTAAAATCAAGAAGATGAGTCATACTTCGTTCCAAAACAATTCTTAGAGTCATACTCCAAGATTGTAACTTGAGCGTCACATCTTAAAGAAGGTTTATAACACTTGTCAAATGTAAGAATAAAATGTTTTCTACTCTTGTACATTTGAAATTGGTAAGTTGTGATGTTTTGGATAAAACAGAGACCAACTAAGGTCAATTGTGTGAAGTGTTTGTCTTGATAAAGAATCCACACTGTCTCTTAAATATTTTTCTATCAAGGAATGGTTCTTGGCAAGAGAGTCTTATATGTCAAGAGGACAGTGGGAGTCTAAAAGATCCTAAAAGACTGTCAAGAATAA
This sequence comes from Lactuca sativa, assembly GCF_002870075.4. Classification (NCBI taxonomy): domain Eukaryota; kingdom Viridiplantae; phylum Streptophyta; class Magnoliopsida; order Asterales; family Asteraceae; genus Lactuca; species Lactuca sativa. The sequence continues at coordinate 204,802,961 of NC_056625.2, forward strand.
AACCTGTTGTTAATCACTAACACACGACTTGGGATTTATAACCTATCGTATTGACATATTCCTATTTCTGTGCCCATTCCAGTTAAAGTTGGCTTTGCATATGAGTTCTGTGAGTTCTCATTTAGTTGCATAACAACTTGGAAGACATGGTAGGCCCTTGTGCTACCATATGGCAATAAATTAAGATTGAACAAGTTCACTCCATATATGTTTGGATTTCTCACTTACCTTGTCTTGTGATTATGGTTTTGACAAATTTACATGGATAGGAACACAAACACCATAAAATGTAAGTGTCATAAGTTTTCTCCCCAATTCATTAATATGATGGTGAGGAAACGCTTTCACTAAGTGGTTTTAAGTAGATAGCAATTGTGATATTTGCATTCTTAAAGTCGTTAGTGGAGCATGTGTGGTTAACCGGCACACTAACATGGACTTGTGAAAAATGTAAAAGGTCCAAAAAACTGAGACTATGATTACGGCATCCCTTTTCATAGTTTTAAAAATTGTTTAGACACACATGTGAGCTATCTAAAGAAATGTGTATGATTTTGATAAAGTCTTATCAAAGCATCTCGTATCAGAAATCTGAACTTTGGTAAGAAAGTCAATAAAGTATTGATTTCTTGAAGTCCAACTGATTTCTGGATACATGTCAAAGCTAGTGGGAGCATAATTGTCATGCTAATAATCATCATGTTCGTGGGAGTATGATAATTATGATAAGTGTTGCAATTGTTAATTATAGAAAACAAAAGTTTCAATTGGGAAAAGTTGTTTTGCTATATATATATATATATATATATATATATATATATATATATATATATATATATATATTAATTTTATGTTGGAATGGTTCAACATAAGGAAATTCTACATATATTGCGTTCTCAAGTTCGATTATGATTATAACATACCTTTTCAAAGTTAAATTTTAAAAACAAGGCAACTAAATAATATTGTAGCAAAAGACTGGTCTAGGATCATGTCTTTATGTGAGATAACATGAATCTTGTTCCATATGCTTCAGATATAGGATCGATTACATGTGCTATAATATTTATCCTTTTCTAAATTTTCCAAATGCATAGGGCATTAAGAGGGGAAAAGGTCTGGAATTGGATATGACTAAAATTGATTAAGCAATTGTCGAGGACAATCTAAGGTTTACAAGAGATTGGTTGCTCAAGGATAATTGGAAATATGGTGTAAATTTTTGGAAAAGGACCATATTGACATATTCTGAAAAAAAAAGCTAGCTCTTGTTCAGAAGTGATAGTCAGAATGGGAGTATAGAAATGTTTCATAGGTGGAAGTTATCCATTAAATCTGTGTAAGTTTAGAAAAACTTAATGCAAGAAGGATGTTCAAAGCAATGTACTTTGAATTTGGGACATCGTTTCCATGTAATTGATCTCCATTGGAATACTCTGTAATGTCTGTTGACAAGTCTTGGTGACTTTGTGCATAGTCATTACAAGAGGATCAATGCATATAAGTTCAGAATCTAACAGATTTCGGTAAATGGCAAGAATTTAGAATTCTTACATTTATGATAAGGATTTTGGATTGTGAAATGAGAATCATTGGAATGATGTTCAATTGATCTATTCCAAAAAGTAAGGATCATATACAAGCATAGTGTGCATACTTGGTGTATGGCGTAACTATTGTTTGGACAAACATAGTGTACATGCTTGGAGCATGGCATGACCATTGTTTTGATTCAAGTATAAAGTTGATTATTTAAAATATTATACAATGAATAATGAGTAATCAATATGGTGTTTAAATAAAAGGTGTTCTATTTACTCTCAAATGTGCTTGGGGCCATATTGGATATGATTATTCTTATGTTTCACTTTGTATGTTCTGACTTCCCGAATAACTAAGTTGTTCAAATTCTCCACAGTAAGTCATATGTTGGAAGTAGATATGAATCAAGACTTTCATGAAGTTGGCTTATAGACGTCTAAGGTGTTGGACATAGCAAGAGTTGTTACAACTTTCATGAATGCTCTTGGAATGAGATTCGAGTATTGGATTAAACCCACGCTCATTTGAATCACTTCATGGATTTTATCACGAGTGATCATGAGACGATAATATCTTATATTCTTCAAACCTAGAGATATGAGTTGTTGACTATAAGTTGGTTATACATTGATTGCATGAAAATGCATCAGTAACATGATGTTATAAAACGTGCCTTTGTGTATGATTCAACAAGTAGTAGGACAAGCATATGAGTTGAACTTTATCCATTACTTTTACCCTAGAAGGGATAAAAGCGAAATCTGTGGGGCCCTCGATGATTTAGTGATGACATCCCTAAGTGCTTGGCCAAGTCTGGACTGATTTGATTTGTTCAAATTGTCAGTCGTCATAAATCGGAAATCGGGAAACAAAAACTGGACAAAGAGAATGATGATAATCCATGTTTCAGTCCATATGATATCTAGAATGGAGGAATATATGATCACTTATCTAATAGACAAGTCATTTGACTAGGTTAGATTTCGACAACAACTTTAAGAGCTACGATTGCTAGTCGGGATCTTGGAGTCATATGCAATAATAGTTTTAGACTTATCCAAGTGGGAGACTGTTGGATTAGATTTCTAATCCCATAACTATTATTGGTATGTATTCGACCCGAGAGTAGCATGGTCCATTTGGGTTGCACTTCATCGGAACAATTTATATGTATAGTCTTTTGAGAATATTTTGTTTATGATTTATATTAATATATTATAAGTTATACTATATTAATATGGAATCATATTATTTAATTAGTATTGATCAAGAATTAATTTAGTGATAAAAAAGGAACTAATTAAATATGGACTCTTATATATAGGATAGGCCAAGTTCATTTAGGTTGAGCTAAGCTTGCACGGATAGTCCATGGAGTTTTTAACCCATGGATCCTATGGAAATGAAATTTCATGGGTATTAGGGTTTACATGAATGTAACCCTAATCCTCCATACTATATAAAGAGGTCTTTGGCACATGAAATGGCACTAGTGTGTGAGGATACAAGAGTGGGCCGATTTCTTAATGTGATTACTATTCTCTCAAGCTTTCCAAGGCGTTTTTGGTGATTTGTGATTCCACTTGAGGCTTCCACACTATTGGGGCTAAGCTCTTAAAGATCACAACTTCAAGCTCCATCGAAATGTATGTCATCTAACTAGGATTTTGTAGTAGAGTTGCTTCATATTATGCTAGTTAGGATTAAACCTTAGAATATTGAATATTTACATGTATAATAGAGAAAACATAGATCCAAGTTTTATAGGGTTTCACGTACATCATAGGAGTGTTAGAATGCTCAAAACCATCACTAAGGTGAGAGTGAGAGAGAGAGAGAGAGAGAGAGAGAGAGTGTGTGTGTGTGTGTGTGTGTGTTTGTATGTGTGTTACCGGTAGAGTGATGAGGTGGGGTGGGGTAGGAGATTATTTTTTATTATTTTCTGAATATTTAAATACTTAGTTAATAAAGAAAATAGAAAAAACAAATGAAAAGGGTAAAATAGTCATTTCAAATTATTCGGGGGCCAAAACCAAAGGAAATACTTGATTTTGGACCAACCATGAAAGTTGAAAACTTTTTGGACCCTATCCAAAGTTTTTTGAATAACATGGGGACCAATTTTGTAGTTTTGTCACGTCAAACATTGATTAATGTAATAGTCGATGAGAAATATAACAAGGTGTTGCTTCTATGTAATGATGTTCAAATCATTTTAAGTATATTTCAAAATATGGAAAATGTGTGGATTAGTTATGTTCTTAATTCAGTTGCTTAATAAAAAGGCAAAAGATCATTGTTTTCTGTATAAATCAATTGAACTTCTATAATGAAGTTTTGACACTAATTTTGAAAATCCTTTTGTCGAAATGATAACATTTTGATTTTTAGTTATTTTTCATGAAGATCTCTCTCATTAACATCAAATATTTACAACCAACAAGAGATATTAGGTCGGACCCTACAACATTTAAGTTTTTCAATATCATTATTTAAAAGTAAATTTTATAAATTGTTAACAGATTTATTATATAATAATCATAATAATAACTGGTTCATTTTGAATTTCATATATTGTTAATGTAAAATGCTATAACAAAACCAAATAGAGAATTTGAATTGAATAAAAAGCTAGTTTCCATGTTTAAATCCACTCCATGGATGCCTAATCATCACAAAACTCATACTAAAAAATGTAAAATTCTCATAAATTTTCTCAAATTATGTTTGCTACAAATTAAAAATGTAGTGAAAATGATCCACTATTACAACATAAAACACATGGAATACAATTTTTATTTTTGAAGTCAAACATATCCATCCTCAGGCCTTAATTCTTATATGAGTGAAAATGGAGCGTTTTTTTGCAGAACATCACCGAAATGGAGATTTCTTTGCAGGCCTCGTTCCTGCTTCTTTATTATCTATGCAAAGATCATAATCCATAAAAATTATGATTCTATTTTACATCTTCCCCATTTTTAAACATTTTTTCATAAAATATACAAATTCATCATCAATTTGTGTTTACATATGAATTAACTTTCAAAATTGAAGTACTTGAAATTAATTGAGGAGGTTTGAGGTCAATAACTTTTGTTTACAGCTTTAAGGGTAAGTATAAATTTCTGAAATGAATAATGTATCTTTCCTTGATTTTTTTCTTATTTAAAATTAGAAAAAGATAATTGACCAACTCCACACCCCTTTTTTTCTTTAGCCTCTATCTTTTTTTCTCCTCCATTCCTAGCACCAATGACTCCTTTCTCATCCACCCCATTCATGGAATCTAATTTACAGTGGCACTAATCAGTGACACGCACCAATATCATCATCCATCTTCTACCAAATCCTATTTACAATACCCCTTTTCAATAGTAACTATCTTAAATAAAAACATAAAAAAAAAACCAAAAGAAAATAAACTTTTCTGAAACACCTCAAATTTTAAAAAACAAAATTTTCATTTTGATTTACCAAAATGAAGTTTCACAAAACGAGTCATCAAACACATAAGTGTCTAAAACAAACATCATCACAAATTATCAGAGTTTCTCAAACTGCCCTAGTAACAAAATCTCTCAGCGAGTATGTATAATCAATGGTGGGTTTTGAGCATAACAACATTCATATGTGTTCATGCAACCCTAATTGCTTTGGATCTAAGTTTTTAACTAATTGAACATGCAAAAAAATTCCAAAGAAATTCACATATGAAAAGGGTTATGAAGATTACCTTACTTGTTATATAGCAATAACAAGGATTCTTAGCTTGATCATGACCTTTGAAAGCTTAGTGCCTCAAATGTTGCACCTCTAATGGCTCACAAACACTTGTAGCAAGAGGATGAGAAGGATAGAGGAGAAAACTCTTAGAATTTTGGCTAGTGTTTCATCAAGGAAGCAGTGGCCGAAAATCACAAGACATGGGGTCTTTAAATAGCTGAGGCTGCTAGGGTTTTCAGGTGGAAACCCTAATCTCTTTCTTAGGCCCTAATCAGTCCATGGACCTCCTATTCTTAAAGCCTTGGATGAAACTCTATAGGGCCTCCCTATAGATTTAGTCAACTCCATTCCAAAGGAGTCTAGCAGCCCAGTTTTGCAACTATCAATGGTTTGCAAAATAGTTCCCGTTCTTTTAATCAGTTGCTTTAATCCCAAAATTTATTCCAAATTAATTTTTGATTAAATATTAATTAAATAATATGATTTCTAATTAATATATTATTTTCATAATATTAATAAATCATTTATTTACCTCTGTCTCCATAAATCATCCTGTCAAGTTGTTTAAGTGATGGCAACCCAAAAGGACCATGCAACAATCAAATCAAGTTCAAACCAATTATAGTTATGGGCTTAGACACCTAATCCAACAGTCTCCCTCTTGGATAAGTCTAATAACTATAATTGCAAGTATGATTTCAGAATCTGATCAACAATCATAGCTCTCAAAAGCCGCTGTCGAACTCTGACCAAGTTAGTCATGTCCTTAAGATAAGGGATCATGTAATCCTCTGTTCTTCAAGATACCATGTTGACAAAGACATGGAATAGAATCATTCTCAATGTCCAACAGTTTGTTTCCCGATTTCTGATTTGTATGACAATGAACTTAATTGAACACATCAACTCAATCCTGACCACATAAGTCAACCCAAAATCATTGAGGGACCCAAGATATCTCTTTTACCCCTTGGGATAAAAGGAACAAATAAACTTTGACCTATATGCTTGTACTATTTACTCATCAATCATACACAACAATACGTTTTATAACATCAATTTACTGATGTGTTTACGCCTTATCAATGCACAACAACTAATATATTTCGGTTTACAGACTACACGATATTATTGATGGGTTTTGAGCATTCTAACACCCCTAAGTGTACATGCAACCATAGATAACCTTGGATCTATGTTTGTCTAAAATACATGCAAAATATGATTTCCATGGTTCATAATCCTATCTAGCATACATGGTGAACTTTTAATCTTAAAGATGGCTAGAATTACATACCTTGTAGTTGATTTGATTCCATGAAAACCTTGAGATCCTAGCACCCCAAGTTTGATGCATCAAATGCTTCACACAACACCATATGCTTTGGAATGACTTTGAGAGAATGTATAACACTCTAAAAATCATCTTGCCCTCTTTTGTACTTAGTGTAGTGGATTTTGGTAGATAACATGTTCCTTATATAGTGTGTCACATCTAGGGTCACACCATGTAAACCCTAATGTGACATGAATCTTCATTTCCATGACCCATGGGTTTGTAACTCCCATGGAGCATCCTATGGGTTTAACCCAACTTGATAATCCATGGAGCCTTTTATCCCACTATACAAGTTATGGATGATTTACATAATCAACCCATATATTTAATTAGTCATCTTTTGATAACTTAATTAATTCCAAATTAATTCTTGATCAACACTAAATAAATAATACTATTAATATATTAGAACTTATAATATATTAATATACCACAAGTGTTATTTCTCTCATTTAGTCTATCCAAATGCATGATGCCATGCAACCCAAATTGTCACACCCCGAAAACCAAAGGCGGAAACGTTCCCGGGGTTGACTCCATGTTGTGTATCAAATCCAATGTACATAGTAATCACAGTAAACAACCATCACATTACATATATATGAAAGTTTACATTTGGTTCAAAAGTAAATTGTACAAAGTTATACATATATCATATGAACAAAAGAGACGAGTCTTCGGAGCACTCCATCTTCACCAAAAGATATCGACGGGTACCTGTCTAACTTGGACCTGAGAATACAAGCGGTTTGAAAATCAGCATAAAGCTGGTGAGTTCATAAGCGGTTTTGTTTTGTGAAAATGTATCGATTTCCTTTAGTTTTCTGAAAAGATTTGATATCCAAGAAAATCCCATATTTTCTTATGTAAAGTAGTTAAGTTATCTTTCGTTACAGTTCTGTTACAGATATAAGTTAACCCCAGGAAAATCCCATATTTTCCTAATTGTAAGATTGATTGAATAACACATAGTATAGTTTAATAAACAAAACTATAATTTAGACGAACTGTAAATAGAAAGTATTTTGAAAACCTTGGGACTAACGTCCCGAACCAGTTAGTAGATAATTCGATAAAGACCATGGGATCACTATCCCGAAAGTAGATATAAGATAGCTTGATAAACCATGGGATCACTATCCCGAAACTAGATAATAGTTTGATAAAATCATGGGATTATCATCCCGAACGAGATATAGACATAAAACCATGGGATTACCATCCCGAACGAGATATAGATTACAAGACCATGGGATTACCATCCCGAACAAGATATAGATTACAAGACCGTGGGATTACCATCCCGAACAAGATATAGATTCTAAACAAACCCTAGCTGTGAATAAGTTTATATTAATACGTATTGTGAGTCGGGTAACCATACTGATACGACAACGAGACCTCCTTGACGTTAGTCAGACGTCGAATGATATCCAGAATTTGTCACCCTAGGCGTGCCCGCCTAACTGTAGCTAGCAGTTAAGGTGTGGGATTGTCAGTCCCGAATAGATCTATTCACAAACTCTTCGCTCTCCCTCCAGGAGACTCTGGTTACACTTCCGGAGAGGATTTACTTGATCATCCATAAAGGGTAGTGACTATCTCACAAACTAGTATTAAACTATTCACAGGATTCTCATACGATTACAAACATACATAGACTTTAAGACATGATACAGTTGAAAAATAGATACATACAATGAAACTATCTGGCAAAACATTTGGATGATATAGAGATAAACTGAATCAGACATAGTTTATCAAGTAACTTAATACAGATATCAGTACATAATATAAAGAGAAACATAGAACCCCAAATTATTCCCATAATAATTTGATTAGTTTGGTTATTTTCTTAACTAAAATCCATTTAGTTGTAATTGATAATCTTTCCTTATGCCCAACATAATACATAAGGAGTAAAAGAGTTTATAAGATTGCCAGATATTATTTGAAACACATAAATGTTATGATTTGAAAACAGTTTTGGTTTGCTTGTATTCCCCCCCTGAAAACAGTTAAAAACAGTGAAAAAAGGCGTAGGGGTATGAACTCACCGGACGAGAAGTAGGACGATTTGGATGCTAAGAGTTGATCCGGGGCTTGCAAATACACGAGATTCCTAATTATAATGTAAAGATACACATTTGTATCTAATTAGGACTTAGTTTATTCATTTTATAGGGACACTTGCTTCAAGTCGCGAAAATACTCCGATACGAGTGTTTGGAGGGACCCGGGTGGCGTTTAAGGATGTGAAATGACACTAGGGACTTGGGACTTGAGTTTACTCCCCATGAGTAAACTTATACAAGAGTTATAGGTCCAAAACACCCATTCCCCATGAGTTTACGGCCGTAAACTCATGGTAGGGTGGTTTAGAGTGCAAATTTGGGTTATAAATGGATATGGACACTTGGAAATGCTTGGATTAATTTTTCTTAAGGCTTGGATTAATTTAAAAACATCATTTACAACACATAAGGGAGTTGACGTCCTAGGCATGGGTTCTTTGGCCGTAAACTCTCAATTCTCCAAGATTTAGTGTTTTTAAGTTGTTAAAATCAATCACATGTGATTATAAAAATTCCCACAAGCCTAGAAATGAGTTTATATGGAACATATGAGGCTTTTATGGAGTTTACGGCCTATGAGAACCCCCTCTTGGCCGTAAACTCTATTATATGGTGCTACAAGGTGTTTCAAGGCCTAAAACTTGCATGAATGGACTTCTAAAATTCATCTAGAGGCTGTAGGGGTGTTTAGTTTGCATTCTAACACCAAAATTTTTGGAGTTTACGGCCCAAGAACAGGTCTTGGCCGTAAACTCTTAGAAACCCCATAAAATATGTGTTTAAGGCCTTCAAAGTATTTTTGGTTGGTCCCTTGATTTATTCCAAGGCTTTTGGTGGTGTTGGATGGCTTTCTAACACCTTAGAATGAGATTTATGCCAAGTTTTGTGGAGTTTACGGCCCAAGCACTATCCTTGGCCGTAAACTCATCTAAATCCCCCAAAATTCATGTTTCAAGTGTCCAAATGCTAATAACAAGGCCCTATAATTCATATCTAAGCCATAGAGGTGATTTGGAAGGGTTTAAAGACATGAAAAACACCATTTTCATGAGTTTACGGCCCAAGCTTATGCCTTGGCCGTAAAATCCTTCAAAGTCCACAAAATTATAGTTTTAGGTGTTCTAAGTCCATATCTTGAAGTCCCTTAGCCATATCTAAAGTCCAATTGAGTCTAGGAAGGAGTTTAAGGGCTTAAAACTCTTCAAAATGGTGTTTACGGCCTAGGCTGCCTCCTGGGCCGTAAACTCACATATAATGTCCAATTTCATGATTAAGTGTCTAATTTGGAAGCTAAACATGCTATAGATTAAGGCTAGGAAGGTACCTTAAGGATTTGAAGCCTTAAATTTGAGTTTTGGACACTTAATCTTTGGATTTAGGAGAGAGGTTAGAGAGAGAGTAGAGAGAGAAGGAAAAAGCTTCAAATGAGTGCTTTAACACTCTTATATAGTTCCTAAAACATGGACACGGTGGAATTTTACCCGATACCGGCCTTAAACGAAGCTTTGGGTTGCACCCGATTGAGTTTTCGTCACCCGACGAGGATATTTCTAAAACTTAAGAAATAAATGTTTTGGGCTAAATTCATGAGTTCCTAGATGATTTTGACCCTCATTGAATGATAATAAACATAAAATTTTAGATAACTAAGCCCAAAAATGATAACGGGACATTTCGATTTCCGACGAGTTATACGGGTAGAACGGGTTTTCGGCGATGAACAACTTCGGGTTGTTACACAAATGGACCATGTCGGGTCGGGTCAAGTACATACCAGAAATAGTTATGGACTTAGACACCTTATCCAACAGTCTCCCACTTGGATAAGTCTAATAACTATAATTGCAAGTATGACTTTAGGAACTGATCAACAATCGTAGCTCTTTCAAGGTCTCTTCGAACTGAGAAGATGATGATGTGCCATTTAAGATAAGAGAACATATAATCCTTTGTTCTAGATATCACCCAGACAAATACATGGAACAATGTATTACTTATTGTCCAACAGTTTGTTTCCCGATTTCCGATTTGTTTGACATAGAACAAAATTAAACACATCAATTCGGTTCTGACCGGTCCCGGTACACAGGTCAAAACAAAATCATCGAGGGTCCCAAATATCGCTTCTAATCGAAGAAGAAACAGATAAAATTTGACTCATATGCTTATTCTAGTACTTGTTGAATCACACACAAAAGTACATTTTATAACATCGAGTTACCAATGCGGTTTTGTACGATCAATGTATAACCAACTCATAGGCAACAAGTTATATCTCTAGGTTTGAAGACTTATATGATAATACCGTCTCACGATCACTCGAGATAAATTCCATGAACTGATACAAGTGAGCGTGGGTTGAGTCTAATTCTCAGAACTTATGAGCACTCATGAGTGTTGTAGCCATGTCCAACAACTTAGACCACTGCAACCATCTCATGACAGTCTTGATTCATACCTACTTCCAACATATGACTGACTGTGGAGATTCGAATAATATTATATACCAAACATAATTATTTTGGAAGCCAAAACATGCAAAAGAAATATAGTAAACGATTGACAAGAGATAGCAACACTTTACTCATAAATAAACACAACTTTTATTCATCATCAAACGTCAATTACACTTTACACATTTCAAAATTATCTAACTACCAAAACTAATATTATCCTTCATCCCTATGCTCCGAGCATGCTGCAGATGCTTAACCAGAGTCAGTCCCTTCATGAGGGGATCTGCTGGATTCTCATCCGATGATACCCTCTTTGCCACGAGGAGTCCTTATTCTATTCGATGTCTGATAAAATGGTATTTTCTGTCGATGTGTCTGGATCTCCCGTGATCCCTTGGTTCCTTGGCTAAGGCAACAACACTTTCACTATCACATAAATTTCCATTGGCTCCTTTTCTTCATCCATATCGCCTCCTTTGTTGCCTGCTATATACTCTGATTTGCAAGTTGAATCATCCACTGTCTCTTGCTTGAAACTCTTCCAAGTAATTGCTCCTCCGTTTAAGGTAAAGACCCAGCCTGACTGAGAGCGGAAATTATCCCTATCAGTCTGAAAGCTAGCATCACTAGACCATACAACTCTCAATTCATCACTCCCACTGAGGGTAAGGACCCAGTCCTTAGTCCTCCGTAGGTACTTGAGGATATTCTTTACCGCAGTCCAGTAAGCCTTTCCAGGGTTCCCCTGATATCTGCTAACCATGCTCAATGAAAAGGCTACATCATCACGAGTACAAGTCATAACATACATGATCGAGCCTACTGCAGAAGCATAAGGTACTCGAGTCATTTATGCTATCTCAGCCTCAGTACTCGAGTTCTGAGTTTTACTCATTCTGGCATTACACTGGATGGGTAACTTTCCTTTCTTGGAGTCTTGCATGCTGAACCTCTTAAGCACCTTATCCAAGTAGGTACTATGACTAAGTCCAATTATTCTTTTACTCCGGTCTCTCAGAATCCTTATCCCCAGAATATAGGCAGCTTCTCCTAGGTCTTTCATAGAAAAACACTTCCCAAGCCAGGACTTCACTGCCAGCAAGGTTGGGATGTCATTTCTTATGAGTAGTATGTCATCCACATACATTACCACAAAGCCAACTATACTCCCACTAGCCTTGACATAGACACAAGATTCATCTTCACTTCTTAAAAAGCCAAATTCTTTGACTTTCTCATCAAAGCAAAGATTCCATCTCTGAGGTGCCTGTTTCAATCCATAGATGAATTTCTCGAGCTTACACACTCTATTAAGGTATTCTGTACTGACAAAACCCTCCGGCTGACTCATGTAAACATCCTCAGCCAAACTTCCATTAAGGAAGGCGGTTTTGACATCCATTTTCCATATTTCATAATCATGAAATGCAGAAATGGCTAACAGAACCCTAATGGATTTAATCTTTGCAACTGGTGAAAAGGTCACATCATAATCAACTCTCGGAGTTTGAGAAAAACCCTTTACAACTAGTCACGCCTTATATGTTTGTACATTACCATCCATGTCGGTCTTCTTCTTGAACATCCATTTGCACCCAACTATCTTATGACCTGGTACATTGTCAACCAAGTTCCAAACTTGATTGTCATACGTGGATTGTATCTCACTGTCCATTGCCTCTTTCCATTTGGTACACTCGGGGCCTGCCATGGCTTCCGCGTAACTGTTAGGTTCATCCAGACTTACCAATGTCTCATCACTGATAAGTGTCTCACCTTCCGCAGTAATATGGAAACCATAATAATGCTCAGGTGCATTCCTAACCCTTGTGGAACGCCTCAGAGGTACAGACTTGTCAATTGGCTCAATAGGAGTTTCCTCCTCAAGTTGAGTGCTAGGGTTTGAAGTTACTTCACCACTTGACTCTTGAATTTCTTCAAGGTCAATTTGCCTTCCACTGTTTCCTTGGCTTATGAACTCTCCCTCTCTCGAAAGACACCCCTCCTTGATACAAAGACCACTTTGTCGCTAGGTCTGTAAAAGAGGTAACCAAAGGATTTTTGTGGGCAGCCGATGAAAATACACCACTCACTTCGAGGTTCGAGCTTATCATGAGTCTCGTGTCTCATAAAAGCCTCGCAACCCCAAATCTTGATGTGGTCTAGTTTGGGAACTTTACCAGTCCACATCTCATGAGGAGTTTTGGAAACTTTCTTTGTAGGGACCAGATTAAGGATATGGGTGGCAGTCTCTAAGGCATACCCCCAAAATGAGATGGGCATGGAAGCTTTTTGCTATTATAGGAGAGTTGGTAGCGAAGATCGACTCATCATGGAACGAACCATATCCAACAGGTTTCGATTGCGCCTCTCAGCCACACCATTAAGCTGTGGTGTCCTAGGAGGTGTCAATTATGAGATAATCCCACATTCCTTAAGATAGTCGAGGAACTCTGTACTAAGATACTCACCACCACGATCGGATCGAAGCATCTTAATGTTCCTGCCCAATTGATTCTCGACTTCCTTTTTAAACTCTTTAAACCTTTCAAAAGTCTCTGACTTATGCTTGATTAAATAGACATATCCATATCTACTATAATCATCAGTGAAAGTCAAATAATAACGATTAGCATCCCTTGTGGCAGATTTGAAGGGTCTACACACATCCGTGTGCACTAGATTCAACAAACCTTCACCCCTAGCACAAGAACCAGTGAAGGGTGACTTTGTCATTTTTCCAAGTAAGCATGATTCACAACTATCATCTGAGTTTAGGTCAAATAACTCCAAGACTCCACCCTTTTGGAGTTGGCCTATGCGTTTCTTGCTCACATGACCAAGACGACAATGCCATAATGATGCTTTATCCAAGTTATTATTATCAGAAGAATCAATACACAACACATTATTTCCTAGATTATCTACAACAAATACAGCTTCATACACACCATCACAAGGTAATGCTTTAAAACAAAGAACATTATTAATGAAAGCATTTATTCCACCAATTTCATTATCAAAAGAAAAGGTAAGCCCTTGTTTGTACAAAGCATGAAAGGAAATAATATTTCTTGCCATTTCTGGTGAATAACAACATTTATTCAAATATAAAGTAAACCCACTACTTAGCAACAAAGAATAAACTCCAATCTTGGTGACAGGTGAAGTTTATGATCAAGTTTATCTTTCCATGCTCCACATTCTCACTTCTTCTTAGTCCCTGCAAAATCAGAACATATATGAATACCACAACCGGTATCAAGGACCCAAGAGTTAGAATAGGGTGAGTTATTAGATAGAATATGGTAAATACCTGCATGGTTGGGTTTAACTTTCCCATCCTTCACATCTTGTTGGTACATTGGGCAGTTTCGCTTCCAGTGCAACTTTTCTTGGCAATAGAAGCATTCAGCCTCTTTTGGGTCATCAAGGGTACTAGCCTTGGTAGCCTTCGAGGGTACTAGCCTTGTAGCCTTTGAAGATCTCTTCCTCTTCTTCCCTCTACTTTTCCCGATTGCCAAGAGAGGGGCGGAGTTTGGAGTAGGAGTAGGAGTGTTAACAACTGACTTACATTTATGACCTGTTTATGCAGTCTTTAGGAGTCCTTGAACTTTGCTGAGTGTGACTTCTTCCTTATTCATGTGGTATGTCATGCAGAATTGATCATATCATGAGGGTAAGGCGTGCAAAATGATATCTATTGCATGATCCTCAGGGAAGTTCACATTAAGCTTTAGCAAAAGATCCACATACCTTTGCATTTTCTGCATGTGACTCGTGACGGAGTCTCCGTCCTTCATCCTGGTTGTTATGGTGTCATGGTGGCCATCATGATGCATGCCACTTTGGTGGCATCTCTTTCATGAGTCTAAAAGTCAGCGATCTCCTGGGGAGTAGCAGTGGACTCATCGATATCCTTTAGCTCCTTATCGAGGACATATTCCTTGTCCTCGTAACGAGTCATCATCCTGATGTTCCGGATCCAATCCATAAAGTTGCAACCATCGAAGATGACCCACCCATATAGGTCCATGAGGGAAAAGGAGCCAATAGGGTTTGAGCCAGATGCAGTGTTGTTGGAAGACATTTGAAAAGAAGAGAACAAGATTAGTTTAGATATAAAGAGAGTCCTTAATAAAACACCCAAATTTAATATTAAGGCTAGGATCCAATCACAATATTACATAACTTAGAAGAGGTATGTTGTAATCTAAGCTATAACATATTTGAAAGGTAGGTGAATGACGATTCACCAATTTCCACCATGAAAAACGAAATATAAATATTAGGTTTTTAATTGGTTCTTAGAAATTCCAAGACTCTTTTGAGATTGAATGAACTTTTCAAAGGCATGTTTCAATCTCGAGTGTGCCCTCCAAGTTTTGTGACTGGGATACCAAGGATCTCAAAACGAGGTGTGAAGTAACCATGCAAATCACTTGGTACCCTTAAAGTTTATCACTCAATCGATTTGTCGGTTAACCACACGCGCTCCATAGATACTATGATAATCTTTAAGTCACCCTTTACCAACCTTGTTAAGTCCAAGTTAGTGTGCCGGTTAACCACGCACGCTCCACCAACGACTTGAACAAAGTGTAAAGTGTAATTTCATGGATTAGCACCTTATTCACATTTTCCTAAAGTAACTAAGATTTGGATTTTAATAAAACATTTAGTTACTTTATAATATTCATCATACTTTTAATGAGAATTTATAAGTCCTTGTCCTACCCATTCGGCTAACGACCCTCTACCGGTCAAGGAAGTGTTGGGTGAGAGTGGACACCCATTAAGCTGCCATTTTATGGGCAACAACCTTATACCCCCCTTATAGACCGGCTTCGTGAATGAGGCCTACTAATGGTAAGACGACTTGCTTTTATATATATATATATATATATATATATATATATATATATATATATATATATATATATTATTAACCTATAATATTATAAAGTATAACGGTTGATTTTTAACTTTTAAAAATCTAGGGGTTGGAACTAAAGTTTATCAGATGACTTTGCATGTTCCAAAACTTGAGGACGCGTTTTGTAACTTTACAAAACCTTTCACATTTATAACTTATGAGTCCTTAAAATGAGACTCTTCATTTTATAACTTATGTGGTCTTTTAATGGCTTTTTATACAAAGAGACTTTTGGTTATCCATAACTTGAGGACAGGTTATGGACTCCATTAAAACACATAAAGATCATGAATTAATCATTTAAACAAGTAACTCCTATGATCTATCAAAACTCATAAGAACATGAATATTCTTATCAAGGTTTCATGAGCATATGAACACATATAATCATGAAAAATTGATATTAGGCATTGTAAATGGATTAGAACAACCATTACACCATCTAAAACAAGCTTTACAACACCAAAACAGTTTACGGTAATGTTTCTAGTCCATTTCCAGCAGCACAAATTGAGTTATTGCATTCTGCATGGCCAACTCGTCGAGTGCACGATATGACTCGCCAAGTTGGTTGCATTTTCACTTGGACTCGTCGAGTCCTCCCCATGGACTCGTCGAGTCCCTTGTGCAGAGAGCTAAAAATTCGATTTTTATCACTATTTAGCATCAAGTATTCACAAACAACCCTAGTCTCTGATACCACTGATGGGTTTTGAGTATTCTAACACACCTAAGTGTACATGCAACCCAAGATAACCTTGGATCTATGTTTGTCTAAAATACATTCAAAATATGATTTCCAAGGTTCATAATCCTATTTACCATACATGGGGAACTTTTAATCTAAAAGATGGCTAGAATTACATACCTTGTAGCTGATTTGATTCCTTGAAAACCTTGAGAGCCTAGCACAACAAGTGTGATGCCTCAAATGCTTCGCACAACACCAAATGCTTTGTAATGACTTTGAGAGAATGTATAACACTCTAAAAATCGGCTTGCCCTCTCCTGTACTTAGTGTAGCCGATTTTGGTAGATAACATGTTCCTTATATAGTGTGTCACATCTAGGGTTACACCATGTAAACCCTAATGTGACATGACTCTTCATTTCCATTACCCATGGGTTTGTAACTCCCATGGAGCATCCTATGGGTTTAACCCAACTTGATAATCCATGGATCCTCTTAGCCCACTATACAAGTTATGGATGATTTACATAATCAACCCATATATTTAATTAGTCATCTTTTGATCACTTAATTAATTCCAAATTAATTTTTGATCAATACTAATTAAATAATACTATTAATATATTAGAACTTATAATATATTAATAAACCACAAGTGCTATTTCTCTTATTTAGTCTATCCAAATGAATGATGCCATGCAACCCAAATAGACCATGTCGGGTCGGGTCAAATACAAACCAGAAATGGTTATGGACTTAGACACCTTATCCAACAATTATCGTCTCATAATTACTCGTGATAAATTCCATGAAGTAATTCAAATGAGCATGGGTTTGATCTAATACTCAAATCCCCATTTCAAGAGTACTCATGAACGTTGCAACAAACCATGGTCATGTCTAAACACTTAGACGATCTACAAGCCAATTCACGAAAGTCTTAATTCACTAATTACTTCCAAAGTATGATCAATTGTGGATAATTTGAACAATCAAATTTTTCGGGAAGTAAAACATGCAAAGTGAAACACAAGATAAACAATTGAAAAAAAGATAGCAACCAATTACTTATATATAAATGTCCATTACATAATCATCAATGTCAATTACATTTATATTGTTACAAATTTCTAAATATCAATCTAATCACCAAAACTAATATTGTCCTTGAGACCAATGCTCCTCGCATGCTGAATGTGCTTAGTCCTACTCAGACCCTTTGTGAGGGGATCTGCAGGATTCTCTTGACGACGAGGAGTCCTTTTTCTACACAATGTCTAATGAAGTGGTATTTTTTGTCAATATCTTTGGATCTCCCATGATCCCTTGGTTCCTTGGTTAAGGCAACCACTCCTTCATTATCGCAGAAAATTTCCATAGGCTCCTTTATGGTTGGCACTACTCCAAGGTCTCCAATGAAGTTCTTCAACCATATAGCCTCCTTTAGTGCCTCGCTTGTAGCTATATACTTTGACTCACATGTTGAATCATCCATGATCTCCTGCTTGGAACCTTTCCAAGTTACTGCTCATCCATTGAGTGTAAACACCCAACCAGACTGAGAACGGAAGTTGTCTTGGTCTGTCTGAAAACTAGCATCACTATAACCAGTAACTCTTAAGTCATCACTGCCTCCAAGAACAAGGATCCATTCCTTGGTTCTTCGCAGATAGTTAAGAATGTTCTTAACAGCTATCCAATGAGCCTTACCCGGGTTCCCTTCATATCGGCTGACATGCTCAAAGAAAAATCCACATCAGGGCGAGTACATTTCATAGCATGATCGATTCAATGGTGGAAGCATATGGAATCTGACGAATTTCTACTATCTGGACATAGGTACTCGGACTCTGAGTCTTACTCAGCTTGGTGCTACTCTGGATAGGTAACTCTCCTTTCTTGGAGTTCTCCATGCTAAAATGCTTCAACACTTTATCTAAGTAAGTACTTTGACTAAGTCCAATTAGTCTTCAACTCCTATTTCTCAAAATTCTTATTCCCAGAATATAAGTAGTCTCTCCTAGATCCTTCATATCGAAACACTTTCCAAGCCAGGATTTAACTTCCTACAAGGTTGGAACGTCGTTTCCTATGAGTAGTATGTCATCAACATACAATACAATAAAGCTAACTATACTCCCACTAACTTTGACATATACACAAGACTCATCCTCACTCCTAGAGAAACCAAACTCTTTGACTTTCTCATCGAAGCAAAGATTCCATCTGTGAGAAGCTTTTTTCAATCCATAGATTGATTTCTCAAGCTTACACACTCTATTAGGCTACTTAGCATCTACAAAACCCTTTGGCTGATTCATGTAAACATCCTTAGCCAACTTTCCATTAAGGAAAGTGGTTTCGACATCCATCTGCCATATCTCATAATCATGAAACGCAGCTATGGTTAGAATAACCCTAATAGATTTGATCTTAGCCACTGGCGAGAAGGTCTCATCATAGTCAACCCCTGGGGTTTGAGTAAAGCCCTTCGCAACCAGTCGTGTCTTGAATGTGTGCACCTTTCCATCCATGTCGGTCTTCTTCTTGAAGATCCATTTGCACCCAACTATCTTACGACCTGGTACATTGTCAACCAAGTTCCAAACCTCATTGTCATACATGGACTGGATCTTGCTGTCCGTTGCCTTTTTTCCATGTAACAGACTCAGGGCCCGCCATGGCTTCCTTGTAGTTAGAAGGTTCATCCAAATTTATCAATGGATTGTCACTGATAAACGTATCACCATCTGCAGTTATATGAAAACCATACAACACAGGTGGAACACTAACTCCACTAGAACACCTAAGAGGTAATGACTCGTCAATCGGTTCAACAAGAATTTCTTCCTCGGGTTGAGCACTAGTGCTAAAGGTTACTTTATCGTTTGACTCTTAAATTTCTTCAAGATCAATTACACTCTCACTATCCTCTTTGCATATGAGTTCCCTCTCGCGGAAAACTCCCTTTCGTGCTACGAAGACCATGTTCTCACTAGGTTTGTAGAACAAGTATCCAAAGGACTTCTGTGGGTAGCCGATGAAAATACACTGCTCACTTTGAGGTAACCTTCCCTGTCCACATCTTGATATGTGCTAACGAGGTAACCTTCCCTGTCCACATCTCGTGAGGTGTTTTGGCAACCTTTTTTGTCGGGACTAGATTAAGGATATGGGCGGAAATCTCTAAGGTATAGCCCTAGAAATATATCGGAAGCGAAGCTCGACTCATCATGGAACAAACCATGTCCAACAAATTTTGATTACGCCTCTCTGCCATACTTTTAAGTTGTGTTGTACTAGTAGGTGTCACTTGTGAAACAATTCCACATTTCTTAAGATAGTCGTTGAACTCGATACTAAGATACTCACCACCCCTATCGGATCTGAGCATCTTGATCTTCCTACCCAATTTATTTTATACTTCATGTTTCAAGTCTTTCAACTTTTCAAAGGTTTCTGACTTGTTCTTGATTATGTATATATATCCATATCTACTATAATCATCAGTAAAAGTCACACAAAATTGATTTGCATCCCTTGTGGAAGATCTGAAGGGCCCACACACATCGGTGTGTATGAGATCTAAAAATCCCTCACCTCTTTCACAAGTACTAGTGAAAGGTGACTTAGTCATCTTCCCAAGAAAACAAGATTCCCAAGTATCATCTGACCTAAGGTCAAATGATTCCAACACTCCATCCTTTTGGAGTTCAGCAATGCACTTCTTGTTGACATGTCCAACATGACAATGCCACAAGCATGCTTTGTCTAAACCATTAGACCAATCAATATGCAACACAATATTTCCTAAATTGTCTACAACCATCACAGTTTCATATACACCATCACAATGCAATGCTTCAAAATAAAATAAACCATTATAATAAGCATTAATAGAACCAATTTCTTATTAAATGAAAATCTAAAACCTTGTTTGTACAAACCATGAAAAGAAATTATATTCCTCATCTTTCTGAAGAGTAGCACCAATTATTCAAGTCTAAACATAATCCACTAATAAGGCTTAAATAGTAAACTCCAATCTTGGTAACAGGTGACAATCTCCTATTTCCCATTATCAAGTTCGTCTTCCCAAGCTCCACATTCCTACTTTCTCTTAGTCCCTACAATTCAGAGCAAATGTGAAAACCACATCCTGTATCAAGGACCCAAGAATTAGAATGCGATGGATTTTTAGACAAAATAGTGTAAATACCTGCTGAGGTAGGCTTGATCTTGCCATCCTTGATGTCCTGCAGGTACTTAGGGCAGCTTCTCTTCCAATGCCCCTTGTCTTGGCAGTAGAAACACGTTGCGTCTTTTGGATCCAAGGTAGGGGAGCAGAACCGGATTTTGCTTTGGGTCCACTAGTAGACCCTTCATGGGACTTTCCCTTCCAGCTTTTCTTAGAGGGAGATTTTCTCTTTTTCCCTTTTCCTTGTCCAATAGTCAGGACAGAAGCAACAACAACAATTGTAAGAGGAGTGGATTCAATTGCTTTTCCTTTCAATCCACTTTCAGCAATTGGAGCTTAATCAAGGTGACTTCCTCCTTTCTCAAATGATAAGTCATTTTGAATTGATCATATCAAGGAGGCAATAAGTGCAAGACTATGTCAATAACCAGCTCCTCATCAAATTTCATGTTCAGCTTGAGCAAACGATCCACATATCTTTGCATGCGTTGCAGGTGGGTTGTGATGGACTCTCCGTCCTTCATCTTGGTTGTGATGAGTGACTTGATTATTTCGTACCTCTCTTGACGTGCTGTTTGATGGTACTTCTCCATCAAGTCCTTGCACATCTCGTAGGGCCAATAGTCTTCATAGAACCGCTATAGCTCGGGATTCATAGTGGTCACCATAATGCAGGATACTTTGGTATCATCCTTATAGTGAGCCATATACTAAGCTATTTCCTCGGGAGTAGCTTGTGGCTCATTAATCTCGTTCAGCTCCTTGTCGAGGACGTATTCCTTGTCCTCGAACCTCAAGGCCATTTCGATGTTGCAAATCCAATCATTGAAATTGGATCCATCGAATGTCACCGTGGTACATATGCTCAAGAGCAAGAAAGTGTTGGAGGAACCGGAAGCGTTGTTTGAGATAGAAATATACAAAAGAAGAAGGACAAGTTTTTTATTAGATAATGAATCCTCAATATAACACCCAAAATGAAATATCAAGGCTAGTACCCAAACACAATAATTCACAATTCGGAAGAGGGATGTCGTAACCCATTTGTAAATTACTTGTAAATGACGATATACCAATTCCACCATGAAAATGAAATTTTAAAATGAATTAGGTTTTTAATGAAATGAAATTCCTAGATCTTGGATTCATTGAACTATTCAATGACATGTTTAATCTCGATTATGCCCTTCAGGTTTGTGACTGGGATTCTGAGGATCACAAACAAGGTGTGAATAACCATGAAAATTAGCTTAGTACTCTCGTTGTCATTTACCACCTAATAAATGTGTCGGTTAACCACACACACTCCATTGATCAATGATAATTTATGAGCTACCCATTTCCACTCTTTGTTAGTCCAAGTTAGTGTGCCGGTTAACCACACATGCTCCACTAACGACTTGACAAAGTGCAATGTGCAATTTCATGGATTAGCATCAAATTCTAATTTTCCTAAAGTAACTAAAATTTGGGAATTTATAAAAATATTTAGTTACTTTATATTTATCATTATACTTATTAATGAGGAATTAATGTCCTATCCTACCCGTTTAGCTAACGACCCTCCACCAATCAAGGAAGCGGTGGGTGAGAGTGGACACCGATTTAACTGCCATTTTATAGGCAATTTCCTTATACCCCTATGAAGGGTCGTGGTGCATTAGGGTTTGCATGTATGTAACCCTAGAATTTTGTCACACTATAAAAGGAACCCCCTTAGAGCTAAAATCGGTGGCCAATACATTCTTGGAGAGTGTGAACCGATTTTGTACTAAACAAATTATTCTCTTAAGCCACCTTTTGCACTTGGTGTTTGTGACACATTAAAGGCATCACATTTGAGGTTCTAAAGCTTTTGAAGGCCAAGAACTACAATTCCTATTAAGAGGTAAGTTATCTAACTAGTTATATTGTTCAATTGTTAAATTGTATGCCAGTTAGGATGTATGCTTTGAAAAATAAAATTGCATGTATAATCAGAGAAAACATAGATCCAAAGCATCTAGGGTTGCATGTGCACCATAAGGTTGTTAGAGTGCTCAAAACCCTTTAGTGGTATCAGAGACTAGGATTGTTTTTTGTTATAATTGATGCTTATTAATTTTCCAAGTTGAAAAAATCGATTTTCTGTCCTCTGACTGATGAACTCGCCGAGTCCACTGGCTGACTCGACAAGTCCACTCAGTAAAAGGGCAACTCGACGAGTTCGAATCATGCACTAACTGAGTTGATGGCTCTGGTTGCCGAATTTCGAGTTTTTGGGCAACGAAAGTATAGTTGCATAAAAAATGAAAAGAGAATACAAAAAGTCCTCGACACCAATGTTTGTAACCTAGCTTATAGTAATATAATAAAATGTGTATCTTTGATACTCAGAGTGAGATAACACATAGTCACATTCAAAATCAAAAACATTTAATAAAAAAGTATAAAACATTAAAAAAAATTGACATTAATAACTTCATATACTTATAATCGATATTAACATTAAAATAAAGTCAAACATTCATACACGTTCAATACGATTAAATAAAAAACTATAAAATAAAATAGCTAAACATTTATATTACGTGTTATCTGGATAAAAAAAACCAATCACTCATATACATTCAATGTGATTAAGTCAAAAACAGTAAATAAAAAAAGAAAATTAAAAAAATTACATTCTTAATATATCACAAAGTGAAGAAGAACCAAAAACTTAACCTACCTAGAAGTTTTGATTATAAATTAAAAAAATCCTTCAAATAGAGCAATAAAGTCAAAACAATCTTTGATTAGGATTAACGGTGTGAGAAGCCTCCGATTATGATTATGAATGTGAAGATTAAACTAATCGTGAATAATGTTTACAAATTATAGAATTAGCCGATTAAGAATTACATCATTAATCAATAATCTAACTCAATGCATGATTGGGAAATTGTGTGTGTCTGCATGATCTGTGTGATCATCCTTTGATGGTTAGATTGCATGTTCGTCTCCTGATAAGTGAGGATTAATGAAATATATTTTGTGTTAGAAGACTGAAAGTGACCCTCTTGAACTTTCCAGAACTGCAGCCAACTCGCTACCGCAATGAAGCCTGTACCGCAGTCATCCGAAGTCTGAAGACAACAAGTTTTTTGTACTTAGTCTACTTTGTCTTTTATTTATGCTTTCTATTGTCCAATATGCCTTGCATGGATACTTCTAGAAGTTATCCTTTGTAATGTTTGTGTCTCTATAAATAGAGCTCACTTATTCTGAATCAAACACGTATCTTCAAGTATCTTTACTCCTTATCTCAAAATTCTCTCCTTTCCTCTATCACTTCTTACTATCATATCAGATCATAATCTCTCTTCGGAGAAAGTTAGTGTGACTTCTTCACTAAGTTTGATGTCACTTACAAACATTGGTTTGAATGCATTCGAAGTTATGAATCAACTTACGTGTATTCTTGATATAACAATTGATTTCATTTACATTACTTTACTTTCCGCATCTAACTCACTAACCTCTAACTATAAATATTATTGTTGAGCTAACAGATCCTTCAAGATTAACTATTCCGCTATATACTTGTTCTAACCATTTTTGTTCAAGTGTGTCTGAAAGTTTTTCTCTCAACAATTGGTATCAGAGCCAGAGTGGTTTCTTTTCGAAAATCGGAACTCTGATTTTTCAAAGAGCCCTCTATACCACTAAAGCCCATCTCTAAACAAAAATTTTCAAATTGCACAATCATTATCACTAAATGTTTCCAATAGTGTTGGTGGTTCCAATCGAGCCCCAATACTGGTTGCAAATGAGTATCACCACTGGTCTCAAAGGATGGAGAGATATCTCAGACGACTTGGTAGAGATGTCTGGAGATCTGTAGAAGAAGGACCCCATGTTCCAGTCCTTACCCCTGTTCAAACTGATGGAGCCACAACAAGACTTGGAGGAGGTCAACCAGCTTTGAATCGTTCCACAAAAGATGATCTAGACAAAATGGAAAGTGATGTTATTGCCTTTTATGAAATCTCTTGTGGAGTTGCTCCTGACAACCTTGACATCATCATAAATTGCAAATTAGCAAAGGAGATTTGGGATGTTCTCAAAAACTTGTATGAAGGTTCAGAGCAGGCTCAGGACAAGAAGCTCACTACAGCACTCAACGAATTCAATAATTTCAAAGCCCACTCTGGTGAAAGTTTGGAAGATTCATTTAAAAGGTTCAACTTGATTGTCACAAAACTGTCCAATGCGGGTACCATCCGCAGCAATCATGAAACAAATCTGTAGTTTCTTAATGGCTTAGGAAGACACTGGACAACAACCAAAATGATTGTACAAGGTGACAGGAAGATTCACTCCTTATCTCTCTATAATCTTTATGGAGAATTGCAAGCTCAAGAGTCCACTATACTCAAGGACTGCTCAGACTTTGGAGGACCACTCGCATTAGTAGCCCAATCACCTCACACTCAAACTTATCCCACCTCATATGACTCTCCACCGCAGTCATATGAAGCTAACTCAGAATATGACGACGAAGAAGACTTTCAGAATGCCATTGCTCTTATTAGTCAGAAATTCAATCGCTTACCACCTTCATTTCGCAAAAACCAACAATTCAATCGACCACCTTTCAACCGTAACATTCAGAACAATCACTTTCGTTCCACTAAAAACCCTCTCCCTCCACTGTAGTCTCAGCAAACTCAGTCAAAAGAAGTACCACCGCAGTCCCAATCAACTGACTCCGGTACCTCTATAGAAGACAAGAGTGATGTCATCATATGTCACAAATGCAACAAGGAAAACCATTTTGCCAAAGATTGCAAGGCAAATGTAGTTAAAGATAGAGCTTTCTATCTTCGAATGGCTCAAGAACTGGAAGATAAAGAAAAGGGAAAGGCCTACGTTGCTCAAGTGAAAAGGAATCATCAAGTGTGGTCATCAGGAGATGAAGATGAAGAAGTTCTTAGCAAAGGAAAACACAAGATTTGTATGGTAGCAACTGCTGATGAAGATGGCTCAACCAATCGAAAAAAGAACCATTGCTATATGGCTAAAGATGGAACTCTCAGCATTTTGGAACAGGTAAAACTCATGATTCAAACTTTAAATTACAACATGCATGATTGTCAACCTTTCATAGACACACTCAATGACACTTGTGTTGCCGTCCTTACAGACTACAATAAAGCCATAGATGAGAAGAACATCGCTTCACAGGAGATGTTACATGTTAGAGGATGTTTGGACAATAAGAGACTCAAAATGGAAATGTTAGAGAAGGATTTAATGTTAGAAAAAGATGCTAGAATGATTAGTGAAACTCAATTAGAAATAGCCTTAAATCAAAGAGATCTAGCACAAAATGAAAATGTACGTTTAAATCTTTCAATTGAAAAGATGTTTAATGAAACTAAGGTCACTGGAAATCTTGTTAATAATGGGAATGTTGATAACACTTTTAACTGGGGTTGGTCCAATGGTTACCCAACAGCAACAGACTCATCACCTCGGTTCACACCGGAACGTCCCTATGTCCCACCAGACCGCAACTTCTTATTTCCAGTCAATAACAAAACATTTCCTGAGGATATCCAAGCCCACTTTGGAAAACTTCATGATCTAAGTAATAATTGTGTTATAGAAGAAATTCTCCCTGAATCTTTTACTCATGTCAACAACACAGATTCTCAAACATCATCTGTAGTTGATGAGGAAATTGTTATTGAAAGTCCTGAAGTGTCTTTAGACTTCCCATCCTTACAGTCTGACCACAGTGTCTCTGACTGCAGTCACATACTGCTCCCAATACCTAATATCAATTGTCCCAAAGAAGTATTCACCAAGACATACTCTGCGGTAGTCCAAAGCACTACTCCACTGATCGAAGTCAAGAGTTATGTGACCATTGAGCCACTTAATCATGAACTACCAATTGAGAATTTTGAATTTGTCCAATGTTCTCAAAGTCCTAATTTCTCAAGTTCGGATGAATCGAGTCACTATTTTTCAAAATCCTCAAAAGATTCTAGGAAACCGCAATTAAATGTCACTGACTGCAGTTCTCCTAAGACCAAAGCAAAAAGAGTTTTTAAAGAAGAATTTCGTTCTCATGGCAAGCAACGAGAAATTTGCTCAAATGTCAAGAAATCTGTGAAATGTCCTAAATCAAAAAGTCCTAAGAAGCTTACTTTTTCAAATTATCATTTCAAGAAAACTGATTCCAAGAAAAGAAACAAAAAGGAGTTCATTGTTTCTGACAATACTTAAAAAATATCCAAGCATGAGGATAAGTCTTTTCGTTCAAATGGATTTCAAATCTATTATATCAATGACCCAAAATGGAAAGGTATCTTACCTATTCCAACCTTTTCAGTGTCAAAGTCCCAAAAATGGAAAGGAGTTTTTCCAACTCCGGTACCCAAAAGGTCATCTCAAACGTTTAAGAAATCACATCACAAAAACTCTGCACGTGCCTTCACACCTGCCAAACCTGCACAAAATACCTTTTCAAAACACACAAACAAAAAGGTCAAATATGACAATCCTCAGAATGGACAAAAACATATTTTTTCTTCAAAAACTCAGAACAGGTCAAATGCCAGGAAAACTGACAAAAAGTTCTCTTGTCAATGTCAATGTAAAAGAATTCAAAGAATTTCCAACACCCAAGATTTCAGGGTCAATCCTAATAATTACTCACAATTTCACAAAACTCCAAAGATCTTCAAACACCCAGGACTAGGTTTGAAAGTTGACTTAAAACCTGTCCCTACCACCTCACATCATGCATCGATTAACACATCGTATGTAACCCCGGGCTCCAAAATCACTTGGGTGCCCAAATTAACCACTTAACTTTTGTAGGCATTGTGCAAGGAGGATCAAGAAGAAGAATGGTTGATCGACAGTGTCTGCTCCTTGCACATGATCGAAAGGTTAGAATACCTTCGGGATTTCAGGCCTATATGCAATGGTGGAAATGTCACCTTTGGAAACAATACAAATGGCATCATACGAGGCTACGGTGTTCTCACCACGGGGAACTTTTCCATTCAGAAGGTTGCTTATGTAGAAAGTCTTAAACACAATCTCATCAGTGTTGGCCAACTATGTAAAGCAGGACATCGTGTTGAATTTGATGATCAATTATGTTACATAATGACGGGTGACCGAAGCACTTGTTTAATTAAGTCTCGCTCCGAAGGCACAATGTATCCTCTGTATATTTCTCTCATCATTGGTAAACCGCAACTATGTTTTCTTTCTAAAGCTCTATCCGAAGTCAGATGGCTATGGCATCGCAAGCTAGCTCATCTCAACTTCAGTTACATCAACAATCTAGTCACTGGAGAACTTGTCCGCCGTCTCCCTATTCTCAAATTCAGCAACGATACTCTATGTCCAGCTTGTGAATGTGGAAAACAAGTCAAAGCAAGTCACCCTATGATAATGGATTCGTCTATTTCAGAACATTTGGAATTATTACACATGGATCTTTGCGGTCCTTCAACAGTAGCCAATCTCCATCACAAGAAATACATACTGGTTGTTGTTGATGATTTCACTCGCTTCACATGGGTCTTCTTTCTCAAAATCAAATCAGAAACACCGCAGATTCTCATAAACTTCATCAAAGAAATAGAACTTCAGATCAAGCTTCCAGTCAGACGCATCCGTAGTGATAATGGAACTGAGTTCAATAATCATCTTCTCAATAGTTTCTTGGTGTCCAAGGGTATTTCTCACAACTTCTCAACACCCTACACTCCGCAACATAATGGTGTCGTCGAACGAAGAAACCGCACATTAGTAGAAGCAGCCAGATCCATTCTTAACTTCGCCCATCTTCCTCTCTACTTCTGGGCTGAAGTTGTAGCAACTGCGTGCATTGTCCAAAACCGAAGCATTGTGTGCAAACGTCTCAATAAAACACCATACGAAGGTCTTAACAACCGCAAGCCGAATGTTCATTTCTTTCATATCTTTGGGTGTAGATGCTTCGTGATCAACAACAGAGATCAACTTAATAAATTTGCACTTAAGTCTGATGAAGGCATCTTCCTTGGTTATTCCACTAACAAGGTTGCTTATCGAGTGCTTATCAGACGTACAAGGCTGTTTATTGAAAGCTTCGATGTGAAATTCGATGATTCTCACATCCACGATGCCCCTTCATCCACTGAAACCACCATAATCGTGGAATGTAACATTCTTGCATCTTCTGGCCCTTTAAATTTTGTAGAAGTCAATTATGATGATCTCTTTGAACCTGTTGAAACGGCAAAACTATCAGAAGTTCTTGTGTTTCCCGCAGCTCAACATCAAGATGCTGACATCTCTGGACCATCTCCATCCGAAGCAGTATCTCTCAATACTTCCACCTCTCCGGTTGAGGGGGAAAGCTCTACTCCAGATCTAGCTGCAACCATCGAGGTCCCAGTACTTGATGTTGTTCAAGTTCCTACCAACAGAGAAGCATTTCCATCAAATATATCCTCGGATTCGACTGATGAACTCATAAAGAATATTGATACTCAATCCGAGCCAAGAATTATCACTCTCCCATCCGCAGTCCAGTGGAAACCCTCTCAGGTTCCAGATAAACTCCCTTCAGCAATCCAGGGGGAACCTATCAAAGAAAATGTCTCTCTCGCTCCAACTAGTCAGGATGACTCAGCAGGGTGTTCTCAAATCCAGGGGGAACTTCCTTCCTCACTCGAAGCAACCTCTGATATTGAAAACATTCCTTCTACCGCAGCTACTGATCATTTGATGCCTCGCCTACATGTATGGATGAAGGATCACCCACCAGGTCAAATTATTGGCAATCCGTCCGCAGGTATACAAACTCGATCTGCCAAAGATTTATTTGATCATTGTCACTATGCAGCATTTATGTCCACAGTCGAGCCTCGATCTATCAAATAAGCCTTATTGGAACCAGATTGGATTTCTGGAATGCAAGAAGAACTAGAAGAATTTGAAAGAAACAAACTATGGCAACTTGTTCCCATCCTACAAGGTCATACTATTTTTGGTACAAGATGAGTTTTCAAGAACAAGCTAGACGAATATGGTGCAGTCATCAGAAATAAGGCAAGGCTAGTTGCTAAAGGTTTTAGCCAACTGGAAGGTGTTAAATATGATGAGACATACGCTCTAGCTAGAATGGAAGCAATTAGAATATTCTTAGCATATGCCTCTCACAAAAAACATCAAAGTGCACCAAATGGACGTTAAGAGCGCTTTTCTTAATGGGGAATTAAAAAAGGAGGTTTATCTTCAACAACCTCCCGGATTTGAAAGTATCGAATTCCCTGATCACTGCTACAAGCTTCAAAAAGATGTCTACGGTCTGAAACAAGCCCCTAGAGCTTGGTATGAAACTCTTTCTAAATTCTTAGTCTCTTCAGGATACAAAAGAGGAGTGATTGATCCCACACTATTTAGAAAAGCAAACGGGACTCACCTTATGCTTGTACAGATATATGTGGATGATATCATCTTCGGGTCATCTTATCAAGGAATGGTGGGTGAATTTGCTAAGCTCATGACAAACAAATTTCAAATGAGCATGAATAGAGAGATTAACTTCTTTCTAGGTCTCTGAGTCAAACAAATTCAGCAAGGAATATTCATTCATCAAGAGAAATACACCACTGAACTTCTGAAGAAATACTCAATGGACTACTGTTCTTCTGCTAAGGTCCCTATGGCCATCGGATATAAGTTCTCTTCTGATCCCTCTGGTGAATCTGTGGATCACAAGACTTATAGAGGTATCATTGGTTCGCTGATGTACCTCACCGCAAGTAGACTTGACATTGTCTTTGCAACCGGTGTGTGTGCAAGGTACCAGGTTGATCCAAAAGTATCTCACATGACTGCAGCCAAACAAATTCTTTGGTATCTAAAAGGAAGCAGATCTCTGGGTCTATGGTCCCCCGCAAGGAATGACTTAAGTCTTCAAGCATTTACTGATGCAGATCATGCCGGATGCAAACTTGATCGAAGAAGTACATCTGGTGGATGCCAATTTTTAGGAGGAAGACTTGTCAGCTGGTCCTCGAGAAAATAAAGTTGTGTATCTTTATCTACAGCATAAGCAGAATACGTGGCCGCAGCCAACTGTTGTTCCCAAGTCCTTTGGATGTAGACACAATTACTAGACTACGGGTACAGAATGTTGCGGATACCAATTTACTGTGACTCTGAAAGTGCCATAGCGATCTCTCATAATCCTATTCAGCACTCCAAGACAAAACATATTGAGTTACGGTATCATTTCATCAAAGATCATATTCTGAAAGGTAACATTGAACTCATCTTTGTTCCTACTCATGAAGAGATTGATGAGGTCTTTACAAAAGCACTTGACTCTACAAAACTCAATGTATTGCTACAAATGTTGGGAATGTTGAATCCAGACCCGCAATTCTTTTAAATTGTTAGGTACCGCAGACCATCATTGGTCTCCGTTGCGGTTCTAACTAAGAATTACATATGATAGATGGTTTTGGTACCGCAGTCTAGGTACCGCAACCATATTTCATTCGCATCTCTCAGGGGTCCTAATGGTCTGTTGTTACTAACTTTTGTTCAAAGTGTTTTCCTCTCAGTCCCTCACTGCAGTCCTTCTTTGTTCATCCAAAATGACATCTTCAACCGCAATGAAGTTTTCATCCGTGATAATTTCTCAACTGTTGTTTTCAACTCATAAATAAAAACACTTTGTATGCTATTTAATGATCCTTCATTAAATCAAATAAAACATTCTCATTGAAACTATCATCTTCTCTTTCAAAAAAAACTTTTATCAGACCTATTTTAGGGATGATGACAAAAAGAGCATATTTCCATCCAACTCATCCTTAATTTTTCCTTTCCTCTCCCAAACACGTCCCATCTCCCAAACATGTCCCATCCGTTACCACTTCCTCTCCCATCACCCCCACGATTACCTGACGTATAAGCATGCATCCGTCTTTACATTAAATGCAACCCCTTTTGGAAATCTCCCAAAATCTTTTCCAACCCATTTTTAAAACCTATGGCTGAGATTCAATCCATAATTCATCGATTCCCCCCAAAAACCCCAATCGTCGTTTTATCCTCTCCTTATCTTTTACCTAGGGTAAAACCTTTTCACCCCCCTTTATAAACCCATCTTCTTGCCCCATTAATCCTTTACGCTTTCTGATTATCGATTGTCTCTCTCAACCTTCAAAAACCTACATAACTCTCAATAACTCTGTTTCTCTTTTCTCACAATGGTGAAATCCGGTACATCCAAGAAGCAATCCAAGGCTTCAGGTTCTGCAAATCCAACAGGTTCAGACTCTCCATCAATCGTCTCCAGCAATTTCAGAGCTGTATTTGAAGATCACCCTTCATACAATGCACCCATCAAGCTCATGATCAAGTTCCTCAAGAATCACCCTCTGTTTGGACCTTTTGATGCATTTATAGAAATCGTACCAATTTCCACTTTGTTCAAATGTGCATTCTCGACATATCGCCCACTCCAAAACCCTCAAGAAGTGCATCTCCATCTTGTGAATGACGCATTCGTCATTCTGACCAAGGAGAAGTTTCTAAGGTCCATCAATCTCCTAGTTCATCCCTCGATCAAGTTCTTCTCTCCATCAATGGCGGATATCACTGCTTCTCTGTACCAAATGGGATACCAGAAAAGAATCAAGGGTATCGGAGAATTCAAGAAAAATCAACTGCCCGCAGTGTGGCGATATGTGTGCCACTTCATAATCCAAATTCTATCCAGCAGGACCAGAGGAACCGATAATTGTTGGATAAGGTTTCTACGTCCATAACTATTTCTGGTAAGTACTTGACGCGACCCAGCATGGTCCATTTAGGTTGCATGGCACCATGCAATTGGATAGACTAAATGAGAGAAAAATAACACTCGGAGATTATTAATATATTATACGTTCTAATATATTAATAATATTATTTGATTAGTTTGATGAAGAATTAATTTAGAATTAATTAAGTGATCAAAAGATAACTAATTAAATATATGGGTTGATTATGTAAATCATCCATATCTTGTATAGTGGACTAAGAGGCTCCATGGATTATCAAGTTGGGTTCCACCCATAGGATGCTCCATGGGAGTTACAAACCCATGGGTCATGGAAATGAAGAGTCATGACACATTAGGATTTACATGGTGTAACCCTAGATGTGTCAACACTATATAAGAGTCTCATACTCCACCAAAATTGGTTACACATATGAAACAAGAGGGCTAGGCCGATTTTAAGAAGTGCGTGTTCTCTCAAAAGTCTTTCCAAGAGAATTTGGTGTTGTGTGAAGCATTTGAGGCATCACACTTGGGGTGCTAGGCTCACAAGGTTTCAAGGAACTTAAACAACAACAAGGTAAGTTATTCTATCTTTCATTCAAGTTAAAAATTGTTCCCCATGTATGCTAGATAGGAATATAACCTTGGAATTCAACTTTGCATGATAATTAGACAAACATAGATCCAAGGTTATTAGGGTTGCATGTACACTTAGGAAGTGTTAGAATGCTCAAAACACATCAGTGGTATCAGAGCCTAGGCTTGTTTGTTTGTTATTTGTGCTAAATTGTTGAAAAAAGTCGATATTGTGCAATCTGCCTGATGAACGCGCCGAGTCCATGGGGGGACTCGCCAAGTTCATGTGTATCTTCATCCTACTCGCTGATTAGGTTCATGCACTCGACGAGTAGGGGCCTCAGAATGCAGATTTTTGACTTTTTTTTTTTTTTTTCTGGAAATGGACTAGAAATATTACCCTAAACACTGTTTTGGTACTTGAAAACTTGTTTTAGATGGTGTAATGTTCTTGTTAATCCATTTACAATGACAGTTATCAAAATTACAAAGTTTTAAGTGTAATTTTTGATTCCTGAAAGTGTTCATATTCATGTTCTTGATCTTATGATGTTTAGATGATCATAGGAATTGTTTGTAACCTATGTGGTAGATTAATTCTTGATCATTATGTGTTTTAATGGAGTCCATAACTTGTCCCCAAGTTATGGAAAACCAAAAGTCACTTTGCTTTATAACCATTAAAAAACACATGGGTTATAAAAATGAAGAGTCTTCATTTTTAATACCCTAATTAACTCATAAGTTACAAGAAATGAAAAGTTTTGAAAGTTTACAAAACTTGCCCTCAAGTTTTGGAACAAGTAAAGTCATGTTAAAACTTTAGTTCCAACCCTTAGAATTTTAAAAGTTAAAATTCAACCATTATACTTATAATATTATAAGTTAATAATATATATATATATATATATATATATATATATATATATATATATATATATATATATATATATATATAAGATCAAAGTCGTCTTACCGCTAGTACGCCTCATTCACGAACCCAGTCTATAAGGTGGGTATAAGGTTGTTGCCTATAAAATGGCAACTTAATGGGTGTCCACTCTCACCCACCGCTTGCTTGACTGGTGGAGGGTCGTTAGCCGAACGGGTAGGACAAGGACTTCTAAATTCTCATTAAATGTATGATGAATATTATAAAGTAACTAAATGCTTTTATGAAATTACCAATCATACTTACTTTAGGAAAAATGTGAATAAGGTGCTAATCCATGAAATCACACTTTACACTTTGTCTATGTCGTTGGTGGAGCGTGTGTGGTTAACCGACACACTAACTTGGACTTAACAAGGTTGGTAAAGGGTGACTTAAGGTTTATCATAGTATCGGTGGAACGTGTGTGGTTTATCGGCACATCGATTGAGTGATAAACTTTAAGGGTACCAAGTGATTTGCATGGTTACTTCACACCTCGTTTTGTGATCCTCGGTATCCCAGTCACAAAATTTGGAGGGCACACTCGAGATTGAAACATGCCTTTGAAAAGTTCATTGAATCTCAAAAGAATCTAGGAATTTCTAAGAAACCAATCAAAAAACCTAATATTTAATATTTCGGTTTTCGTGGTGGAAATTGGTGAATCGTCATTCACCTACCTTTCAAATATGTTATAGCTTGGATTACGGCATACCTCTTCTAAGTTATAATATATTGTGATTGGATCCTAGCCTTAATATTACATTTGGGTGTTTTATTAAGGACTCTATTAATATCTAAACTAATCTTGTCCTCTTCCTTCAGATGTCTTCAAACAATGCTGCTTCTGGCTCTAATCCTAATGGCTCCTTTACCCTTATGAACTTGTGTGGGAAAGTCACTTTTGATGGATCCAACTTCAATGAATGGATCAGAAACATTAGGATGATTACCCGCTACGAGGACAAAGAATATGTCATCTACAAGGAGCTTAAGGAGATTGATGAGACGACTACAACTCCCCAGGAGATCGCTGACTTCCAGGCACATGAAAGGGATGCTACCAAAGTGGCATGCATCATGATGGCCACGATGACAGCGGAACTCCAAAAGTCCTATGAGGATTTTTACCCTTTTGAAATGCACCAAAATCTAATGGAAATATACCATCAAAATGCACAACAAGAGATGTATGAAATCATCTGCTCCATGAAAACAACCATGATGAAGGACGGGGAATCCGTCACGAGCCACATGCAGAAAATGCAAAGGTATGTGGATTGGTTGTTGAAGCCTAATGTGAACTTCCCTGAGGAGCTTGCAATAGATATCATTTTGCACTCCTTACCATCATACTATGATCAATTTTGGATGACATATCACATGAATAAGGAAGAGGTCACACTCAGCAAACTTCAGGGTCTTCTCAAGACCATAGAAATAGGTCTTAAGGGGATGTCGGTTTTAACACTCCTACTCCAAACTTCGCTCCGGTTCTGGCAATCGGGAAAAGTTGAAGGAAGAAGAGAAAGATCTCTTCGAAGGGTACCAAGGCTAGGACCCTTGACGGCTCTTCTTCAAGTGGAACCAAGAAAGGTTTCGTCACTCCTTCCTCAGACCCAAAAGAGGCTGAATGCTTCTATTTCCATGAAAAATCACATTGGAAGCGAAACTTCCCAAAATACCAGCAAGATGTGAAGGATGGGAAAGTTAAACCCAACCATGCAGGTATTTACAATATCCTATCTAATAACTCACCCCATTCTAACTCTTGGGTCCTTGATAACGGTTGTAGTATTCATATATGTTATCTTTTGCAGGGACTAAGAAGAACTGAGAATGTGGATCAAGGAAGAATAAACTTAATAATGGGGAATAGGAAAGCTTTACCTGTCACCAAGATTGGAGTTTATACTTTATCGCTAAGTAGTGGGTTTAGTTTAGATTTGAATAAGTGTTGTTATTCGCGAGAAATGGCAAGAAATATTATTTCCTTTCATGCATTGTATAAACACGGTTTCACTTTTTCATTTGATAATGAAGTTGGTTCTATTAATGCTTTCTTTACTAATGTTCTTTATTTTAAAGCGTTACCTTGTGATGGCATGTATGAAACAATATCTATGGTTGATAACTTAGGAAATAATGTATTGTGTATTGATTCTGGATAAAGCATCATTATGGCATTGTGGTCTTGGACATATAAGCAAGAAACGCATAGGCCAACTCCAAAAGGATGGAGTCTTGGTGTCATTTGACCAAAAGTCAGATGATAGTTGCGAATCATGCTTACTTGGAAAAATGAAAAAGTCACCCTTCATAGGTTCTTGTGAGAGGGGTGAAGGTTTGTTGAATCTTGTACACACGGATGTGTGTGGGTCCTTCAAACATGCCACAAGGGATGCTAATCGTTATTATTTGACTTTTACTGATGATTACAGTAGATATGGATATGTCTACTTAATCAAGCATAAGTCAGAGACTTTCGAAAAATTTAAGGAATTTAAATAGGAAGTCGAGAATCAATTGGGCAGGAACATTAAGATGCTTCGATCCAATCGAGGTGGTGAGTATCTTAGTGCAGAGTTCCTCGACTATCTTAGGGAATGTGGGATTGTCTCACAATTGACATCTCCCAGGACACCGCAGTTAAATGGTGTAGCTTAGAGGCGTAATCGAACCTTGTTAGATATGGTTCGTTCCATGATGAGTCGAGCTTCGCTACCAATCTCATTCTGGGGGTATGCCTTAGAGACTGCCGCCCATATCCTTAATCTAGTCCTTACAAAGAAAGTTGCCAAAACTCCTCATGAGATGTGGACTGGTAAAGTACCCAAACTAGACCACATCAAGATTTGGGGTTGCGAGGCCTTCGTGAGACGCGACACTCATGATAAGATCGAACCTCGAACCAAGAGGTGTATTTTCATCGGCTACCCACGGCAATCCTTTGGTTACCTCTTCTACAGACCTAGTGAAAATGTGGTCTTTGTAGCTAGGACGACTTTCTTTAGAGAGAGAGAGAGAGAGAGTTTATAAGCCAAGGAGACAGTGGGAGGCAAGTTGATCTTGAAGAAATTCAAGAGTCAAGCGGTGAAGGAACTTCAAACCCCAGCACTCAACTTGAGGAGGAAACTCCTGTTGAGCCAATTGACAAGTCTGTACCTCTGAGGCGTTCCACAAGGGTTAGGAATGCAACTGAGCATTACTATGGATTCCATATTACTGCAGAAGGTGATACACTTATCAGTGATGATACACTGATAGGTCTAGATGAACCTAACAGTTACACGGAATCCATGGCAGGCCCTGAGTCAGCCAAGTGGAAAGAGGCAATGGACAGCGAGATACAGTCCATGTATGAAAATCAAGTTTGGAACTTGGTTGAGAATGTACCAGGTCGTAAGACAGTAGGGTGCAAATGGATCTTCAAGAAGAAGACTGACATGGATGGTAAAGTACACACTTATAAAGCACGACTGGTTGCAAAGGGTTTCTCACAAACTCCATAAGTTGATTATGATGAGACCTTTTCTCCAGTGGCCAAGATTAAGTCTATTAGGGTTCTGTTAGCCATAGTTGCATTTCATGACTATGAAATATGGCAAATGGATGTCAAAACCGCTTTCCTTAATGGAAAGTTGGCTGAAGATGTTTACATGAGTCAGCCAGAAGGTTTTGTCAGCAACGACTACCCTAATAGAGTGTGTAAGCTTGAGAAATCCATTTATGGATTAAAGAAAGCACCTCGCAGATGGAATCTCTGCTTTGATGAGAAAATCAAGGAATTTGGCTTTTCTAGGAGTGAAGATGAATCTTGTGTGTATGTCAAGGCTAGTGGGAGTATAGTTAGCTTTTTGGTATTGTATGTGGATGACACACTACTCATAGGAAATGACATCCCAACTCTGCAGGAAGTGATGTCCCGGCTTGGGAAGTGTTTCTCTATGAAGGACCTAGGAGAAGCTGCCTATATTCTAGGGATAAGGATCTTGAGAGACCGGAGTAAAAGACTAATTGGACTTAGTCAGAGTACCTACTTGGATAAGGTGTTGAAGAGATTCAGCATGCAGGACTCCAAGAAAGGAGAGTTACCCATCTAGAGTAATGCCAGATTGAGTAAGACACAAAGCCCTAACACTGAGGCTGAGATAGCAGAAATGAGTCGAATATCTTATGCTTCGGTTGTAGGATCGATCATGTATGCTATGGCGTGTACTCGTCCTGATGTAGCCTTTGCCCTAAGCATGGTTAGCAGGTATAAGGGGAACCCTGGCAAGGCACACTAGACTGCGGTAAAGAATATCCTCAAGTACCTACGGAGGACTAAGGACTGGGTCCTTACCCTCAGTGGGAGTGATGACTTGAGGGTTGTAGGGTATAGTGATGCTAGCTTTCAGACTGATAGGGATAATTTCCGCTCTCAGTCAGGTTGGGTCTTTGCCCTAAACGGAAGAGCAAATTCTTGGAAGAGTTCCAAACAAAAAACAGCGGCTAATTCAACTTGTGAATCAGAGTATATTGCACCTAGCGAGGCAGCAAAGGAGGCGATATGGCTGAAGAACTTCATTGGAGACCTTGGAGTTGTACCAGCTATTGAAGAGCCAATGGAAATTTTCTGTGATAGTGAAAGCGTTGTTGCCTTAGCCAAGGAACCAAGGGATCACAGGAGATCCAGACACATCGACAGAAAATACCATTTTATCAGACATCAAATAGAAAAAGGACTCCTCATGGCAAAGAGGGTATCATCGGATTAGAATCCAGCAGATCCCCTCACGAAGGGACTGACTCGGGTTAAGCATCTCCAGCATGCTCGGAGCATAGGGCTGAAGGATGATATTAGATTTAGTAGTTAGATAACCTCGAAATTTGTAAAGTGTAATTGACATTAGATGATGAATAAAAGGTGTTTTATTTATGAGTAAAGTGTTGCTATCTCTTGTCGATCGTTTACTATATTTCTTTTGCATGTTTTGACTTCCAGAATAATAATGGTTGGTATATCATATTATTCAAACCTCCACAGTCGGTCATATGTCGGAAGTAGGTATGAATGAAGACTGTCATGATTGGTTGCAGAAGTCTAAGGTGTTGGACATGGCTACAACAATCATGAGTGCTCATAAGTTCTGAGCATTGGACTCAACCCACGCTCACTGGAATCACTTCATGGAATTTATCTCGAGTGACCGTGAGACGGTAATATCATATAAGTCTTCAAACCTATAGATATGATTTGTTACTTATGAGTTGGTTATGCATTGATTGTACGAAAACGCATTGGTAACTCGATGTTATAAAACGTGCTTTTTGTATAATTCAATGAGTGGTAGAACAAACATATGAGTCAAAGTTTATCTATTCCTTCTTAGATTAGAAGCTGATATTTGGGCCCCTCGATGATTTTGTTTTGACCTATGTACCGGGCCCGGTCAGAACTAAGTTGATGTGTTCAATTAAGTTCTGTGTAAAACAAATCGGAAATCGAGAAACAAACTACTGGAAAATAAGTAAGACATTGTTCCATGTATTTGTCCGGCTGATATCTAGAACAGAGGATTATATGATCACTTATCTTAAATGGCGTATCATCATCTTCTCAGTTCTGAGAGACCTTGAAAAGAGCTACGATTGCCAATCGGTTCCTGAAGTACTATAGTAATAGTTATTAGACTTATCCAAGTGGGAGACTGTTGGATAAGGTGTCTAAGTCCATAACTATTTCTCGTAAGTACTTGACCCGACCCAACATGGTCCATTTGGGTTGCATGGCACCATGCAATTGGATAGACTAAATGAGAGAAAAATAACACTTGGAGATTATTAATATATTATAAGTTCTAATATATTAATAATATTATTTGATTAGTTTGATCAAGAATTAGTTTAGAATTAATTAAGTGATCAAAAGATAACTAATTAAATATATCGGTTGATTATGTAAATCATCCATATCTTGTATAGTGGACTAAGAGGCTCCATGGATTATCAAGTTGGGTTCCACCCATAGGATGCTCCATGGGAGTTACAAACCCATGGGTCATGGAAATGAAGAATCATGACACATTAGGGTTTACATGGTGTAACCCTAGATGTGTCAACACTATATAAGAGTCTCATACTCCACCAAAATTGGTTACACATATGAAACAAGAGGGCTAGGCCGATTTTAAGAAGTGTGTGTTCTCTCAAAAGTCTTTCCAAGAGAATTTGGTGTTGTGTGAAGCATTTGAGGCATCACACTTGGGGTGCTAGGCTCACAAGGTTTCAAGGAACATAAACAACAACAAGGTAAGTTATTCTATCTTTCATTCAAGTTAAAAATTGTTCCCCATGTATGCTAGATAGGAATATAACCTTGGAATTCAACTTTGCATGATAATTAGACAAACATAGATCCTAGGTTATTAGGGTTGCATGTACACTTAAGAAGTGTTGGAATGCTCAAAACCCATCAATAATATGGGGCTTAAGCTCATTGAGTTGGTCTGGAGCATATTCACAGGGCATGATGTAAATTACGGGAAAATCCTATGGGATGACTTCCTTCAATACCTCCTTAAGGAACACCGCAAGGAAAACCCATCAGAACTCACCTTTGCTAGGTTCTAGTCACTTTGCATCCTGGATCTTCATGTCGATACGGACATCGCCATGGGCAACGACACCAATCTTTTTGCTACATAAGATCTCAAAAGGTACAATCCTTCAATTGATCAAACTCTTTTTTGACCAATCCGTAGGCTTCCCACCCATATTCTCTCTACTCTTGGTCCTAAGACTGCTGATGTCTCAGACCATATTGAGGCTACGGAGGGTATTGCCCCATACCCTTCTACCCCGCCTCTTCCATCCTTAACCATTATCCCTGAGGGTACCGCAGTCCCCTCTGCCACTACTTTATCCAATCTTTCTCAAAGAAGAAAGCAGTTGGAATCCAAAAAGAAACAAAAAAAAACCACAAAAGGATGCTCCCAAACCAACCGCACCCACCAAGAAACGCAAAACCAAACCCACCATTGTATCGGACAGTGATTCTGAGGAAGGTAGACAACCTATATCAATCCTCAAGAAAAGAAAACCCACCAATACCTCTAGCCAAATGCATGACCGGACTGATACCTCGGCCTCTCCACAGGCTAAGGTAGTCCTTGGGATTACCGCATCTCCATTCAATACCACCATCAAATACCACTCAAGCTCATCATGTGAGCTTGTTTCATCATCATCATCATCTGAACGTGGAGACAACCCCCCCCCCCCCCCCCAGTTATATCTCAAGCAGATAAATCTGGACATCGCCCTAAGGTCTCCAAGGCTTCCCGGCTGCATGTCTTTTCTCCCGAGGAGTTAGACTCCATCCTCTTGAACATATCCCAAACACTTCAAACACCAATCCATTCGCATGGCACTTCTTTCGCTCATGCCAGAACGGAGCCGAGGCCAAATGTGACCACGGGTCACAGAGACCAAGGAAGCTCCGGAAATCCTCCTACTCTGCTTCCATCATTTATAGGTGGTTTAGGCACGGTGAGCACACATGTACAAGGATCCGTGTACGCACTCAAAGAATTGATGGAGATGATTCAAGTGATTCATGGAGTCAGTATCCACCAACTACTGTTGCCGAAATCAAGAAATATGCTGCCTTTCGAAGGGCATTCCAAGCCCGAAAGGATCAACAAATCAAACAACAACAACAAAAGGAACGTGAAATTCATATGGTTGCTAAGTATTGGGCTGATGCCATCAACAATGCTTATACTATCAGGGATTCTTCATATTCAAGACTGGATGTCTCAGATGGCCAATTCACTCCTCAAAGCTCAAGCAGCAACTGCGGCCCAACATACCTCCCAAGTTCCTCCCACAATGGTTCTTGAAACGTCACAAGATGAAGGTCCTGAGATCGCAATCAGCTCAGCTCCTACCTTTGGTCTTGATGATGACGAGGTACAAGAAGTAAACAAACCCTCTCCTTCTGAAGACGATCTCATGATGTTCGATGAAGGTGAAGAATCAAGTGGTTCTCACCACTCCACCTCAAAGCCTAACAAGAAGAAGAAGAACGCAGTCACCAGAAAAGAGTTTCTATCTCTCCAAGCAAAAGTCGATCAAATCCTGGCTGCGGTCAAACCAACTCAACCGCAACCAGAGGATGTTCCTGGACCTCAATCGCTGATTGAAAGGATAGAAAGACTAGAAGCAAGAAAACGGCTGGCTGCGGAGCGCATATCTTTAAAAGTCGAAATGGGAATTCGATCCCTCGACAACAACCACAAATCATACTACAAAGACTTCATGGAAGCCACTGAACGCCTTATCTCCGAAGTCACTGCAATCAAAAATGATCTTCAAACTACTATCAAAGATCAAGCCTCTCAGTCTCAAAAGATAATAGATGAAACTCATACCGCTTATGAGTCTACCATCTCGGTTCTTCACTCCACCATCAACCGCCTTCAACGATCCTTAACAACCAACTTCCATGGCCCTGAAATCCTTCAACTCACTAAGGAGATTCATCGCCTGCTGTTCAAATCCTCCTCTCCAACTAATCAACAACTCACAGGCGCTATCAAGTCTCAATTTCAGGAGGCCTTCTCAAAAATTGATGGCCTTCGGACATGGCTTGAGGAAGCTCCGGTTTGGACTTCCTCAAGAGGGGGAAGTGAAAAAGATCAAGCCCATCAATCTCATTAATCAAATCACGATCATCAATCTCAGCAATCAATTTCACCACATCAAAATCCACCCATCATCATTGGCAAAGTTCCCTCACCGCAACCATCATCTCACTCTGCGCCTCACATTCTGTAGAAACCTGAAACTCCCCCACACTTCAAACATCTGGAGGAACATATGTCATCTCCAAGCTGAACAGATTCTCCCACCACCGTCCAAATGAAGAAAGACTGGAGGGCAGCCAAACTTGGTGAAGAGATCTGGAGGACTTGCGGATTTGACACAGTCATGGATGAAACTCTTATCAATTCTTGGGTTAATCCCCACCGAAGACTGCTGGATGAAGACTACATTCGTCATCTTACATATACTGATCCTCCTACTAATGGTTACTGGGATATCCCCATCTCACCCAATGCCAAATACTTCACTGTGTTTGAGCGATTTGATCAAAGCCTTCCAGATGCCATATGATTGCCTATGGAATTTGAGAGACTTTCTCAATTCTATGCAAAGCATGCTTCTCCCTTTGAGCACATTTGGTCAAAGGATCGACCATCCGTAGTGGTGAACTATAGATCCAGAAAATTGATGAAGGCAGAGTTTTTCCAGTACACTCTGACCCGAAGGGAACAAGATTATGTCCGGAACCAAACGGATTTTCCTTGCATGAATCCGGAGGAAATGTTTCTCATTGCAAGAGTGTTCCAGGGCAAGGTAGAGAAATATCTGAAGATGCAAATTGCACTTGATAGACTCAACAGTTTTCTGATGGATACTGTATGCGATTTTGCTAAAATCGATGCAGATATCTATCCCATCATTGCGAAGAAGCATGAACTACCTCCACTTGATCCAGCACCGATGCCCTCCGAAGGCTTTGAAGAAAGACCCTTAGGTGCATCCAACTTTCCTGAACTCGAAGTCATCTTGAAAAGAAAAACCGATAATGTCAAATATTTCATCCCTACCTCTTCTATTCATCGTCTAACAAAGAAGCAGCTTGACATCTATCGGACCGCAGTTGAAAAGTCAAAATATACCACTCCGGAGGTGAAGTTTGAAATTCTAAGGAGGATTACTTGGTTAGAAAGTGTCAGGAAGTTTTGGTAGATCTTAATCAAGCATCTCCGTCTTGATAAGTGATAAAATTTAAAGAGGTCAATTAGGGGGAAATTGTTAGAACACTGAAAGTGACCCTCTTGAACTTTCCAGAACCGCAGCCAACTCGCTACCGCAATGAAGCCTCTACCGTAGTCATCCGAAGTCTGAAGACAACATGTTTTTTGTACTTAGTCTACTTTGTCTTTTCTTTATGCCTTCTATTGTCCAGTATGCCTTGAATGGCTACTTCTAGAAGTTATCCTTTGAAATGTTTGTGTCTCTATAAATAGAGCTCACTTATTCTGAATCAAACACGCATCTTCAAGTATCTTTACTCCTTATCTCAAAATTCTCTCCTTTCCTCTATCACTTCTTACTATCGTATCAGATCATAATCTCTCTTCGGAGAAAGTCAGTGTGACTTCTTCACTAAGTTTGATCTTACTTACTAACATTGGTTTGAATGCATTCTAAGTTATAAATCAACTTACGTGTATTCTTGATATAACAACTGCTGTCATTTACATTACTTTACTTTCTGCATCTAACTCACTAACCTCTAACTATAAATATTATTGTTGAGCTAACAGATCCTTCGAGATTAACTATTCCATTATACACTTGTTCTAACCATTTTTGTTCAAGTGTGTCTCAAAGTTTTTCTCTCAAGATTTTGAAATTTTAATGGGTCTTAAATAAGTTTGACTATATTATTTTATATATAATCCATAATTTTGATGTATTAAAATATAAAGTTAGCGGTTCAGTTAATAATGGTTCGGTTAACCTATAAAACCATAACCAAACCGTTTGTTATCGGTTAACAAAAATTAGAAATCGAACCAACGGTTTTTAAAATAGTTCGGTGAATATGGTTCGGTTATATCGGTTAATTTGGTTATGGTTCG
The DNA here is from genome assembly GCF_002870075.4 of Lactuca sativa. Taxonomy (NCBI): domain Eukaryota; kingdom Viridiplantae; phylum Streptophyta; class Magnoliopsida; order Asterales; family Asteraceae; genus Lactuca; species Lactuca sativa. Next base: position 204,847,952 of record NC_056625.2, read on the forward strand.
GTTTTTCGGTTATTATGCTCACCCCTACTTATGAATACTTTAATTTCAAACCCTAGAATTTTAAAATTTAAAATTAAACCGTTATACTATTATAATATGAAAAGGTTAATAATTATATATATATATATATATATATATATATATGTATATATATATATATATATGTATATATATGTATGTATATATATATATATATATATATATATATATATGTATATATGTATAAGACAATTCAATCTTACCGTTAGTAGGCCTCATTCACGAAGCCGGTCTATAAGGGGGTATAAGGTTACTTCCAATAAAATGGTGGTTTAATGGGTGTCCACTCTCATCCACCGCTTCCTTGACTAGTTGAGGGTCGTTAGCCGAACGAATAGGTAAGGACATTAATTCTCGTTAAAAGTATAATGACAATTACAAAGTAACTAAATGTTTTATTAAATTCTCAATCTTAGTTACTTTAGGAAAAGAGTCAAATTGATGCTAATCCATGAAAATGCACTTTTCACCTTGCCAAGTCGTTAGTGGAGCGTGTGTAGTTAACCAGCACACTAACATGGACTAGTAAGGGTGGCTTGATGTTTCACATAGATAAATGGAGCATGTGTGGTTAACCGACACATTGATTAGGTGATATATGACATCAAGAGTACCAAGCACATTTGCATGGTTATTCACACCTTGTTTCTGATCCTTGGTATCCCAGTCACAAACTTGAAGGGAATAATTGAGATTTAAACATGCCATTGAAAAGTTCAATGAATCTCAAAAGAATCTAGGAATTTCAATCCAATTAAAACTAAATAATCAATTTCATTTTTCATGGTGGAAATTGGTAAATCGTCATTTACCTACCTTCAAATATTTTTCCAATTGGATTATGGCATCCCTCTTCAAAATTGTAAAATATTATGTTAGGTCCTAGCTTTAATATTTCATATGGGTGTTATATTAAGAATAATTATCTAATCTAAGCTTTGTCATTCTTTTTCAGATGTCTTCAAACACTGCTTCTGGCTCAAAACCTACTGGCTCTTTCTCCCTAATGAACTTGTGTGGGAGATTTATCATTGATGGTTCCAACTTCAAAGATTGGATCAGGAACATCAGGATGGTTACTCGTTATGAGCACAAGGAATATGTCCTCGACAAAGAGCTTATGGATATTGATGATTCGTCTGCTACTCCTGAGGAGATTGCTAAGTATAGGACTCATGAAAAGGATGTTACCAAGGTGTCTTGTATCATGTTGGCTACTATGACAGTTGAAATCCAAAAGTCCTATGAGGACTATTACCCTTTTGAGATACACCAAGACCTGATGGAAAGATACCATCAGAGTGCTCGTCAAGAGAAGTATGAAATTATCGCCTCCATGATAGCAACAAAGATGAAGGATGGAGAATCCACCACGGCCCACTTACAAAAAATGCAAAGGTTTGTGGACCGTTTGTTGAATTTGAATGTCAACTTCGATGAAGAGTTGGCCATATATATCATTCTACACTCTTTACCTCCATGTTATGATCTGTTCCGTATAACCTATCATATGAACAAGGAGGAGGTCACTCTTAGCAAGCTTCAAGGCCTTTTGAGGACTACTGAAAGTAGTCTCAAAGGTAAATATGTTGTTTCTACTCCTACTGCTACTGCCCCTGTCTAGGAAATTGGACATGGGAAAAGGAAGAAGAGGAAGGCTCCCTCTAAGAGCCGCAAGGGAAAGTCTCTTGATGGATCCTCTTCCAGTGGGACCAAAGCTGGTTCTGCTAATCCCTCTACCAACCCAAAAGAAGCATAGTGTTTCTATTATCATGATAAAGGGCACTAGAAGCGAAGCTGCCCCACATACTTGCAGGATGTCAAGGATGGGAAGGTTAAGCCCACCCATGCAAGTATTTATACTATTCTTTCTAATGACTCATCACATTCTTGTTCTTGGGTCCTTGATATAGGTTGTGGATTTCACATTTGTTCTGATTTGCAGGGACTAAAAAGAAGTAAGGATGTGGAGCATGGGAAAATGAACTTGATCATGGGGAATAGGAAAATGTCGCCTGTTACCAAGATTGGAGTTTATTCTTTATTGCTTAGTAGTGGGTTAGAATTATATTTGAATAATTGTTGTTACTCGTCTGATATGGCGAGAAATATTATTTCCTTTCATGGTTTGTACAAACAAGGTTTTAGTTTTTCATTTAACAATGAAATTGGTGCTATTAATTCTTTTTATAATGGTGTTTTTTATTTTAAACCATTGTCTTGTAATGGTGTATATAAAATTGTGATGGTTGTAGATAACTTAGGAAATAATGTGTTGCACATTGATTCTTCCAATAGTTTGGATAAGGCATGCTTGTGGCATTGTCGTCTTGGACATGTCAACAAGAAGCGTATAGGCGAACTCCAAAAGGCTAGAGTCTTAGAGTCATCCGACTTAAGGTCGGATAACACTTGCGAATCTTGTTTGCTTGGAAATATGACCAAGTCACCCTTTACTGGTACTTGTGAAAGGGGTGAAGGTTTGTTGGATCTTATACACACCGATGTGTGTGGACCCTTCAGAACCGCCACAAGGGATGCTAACCGCTTCTATATGACTTTTATTGATGATTACAGCAGATATGGCTATATCTACTTAATCAAAAATAAGTCAGAAACCTTAGAAAGGTTGAAAGAGTTTAAACAAGAAGTGGAGAATTAGCTAGGCAGGAAGATAAAGATGCTCTGATCTGATCGGGGTGGTGAGTATCTTAGTATCGAGTTCTAAGACTATCTTAAGGAATGTAGAGTTGTTTCACAACTGACACCACCTAGGACACCATAGCTTAATGGTGTGGCTAAGAGACGTAACAGAACCTTGTTAGACATGGTTCGTTCCATGATGAGTTGAGCTTTGTTACCTATCTCATCTAGGGGTATGACTTAGAGACTGCCGCCCATATCATTAATCTAATCCCAAATAATAAGGTTGCCAAAACACCTCACGAGATGTGGACAGGGTAGCGCACCTCAAGCTTTGGGGTTGCGAGGCTTTCATGAGACGCGAGACTCATGACGAACTCGAACCTCGTAGTGAGCGTTGTATTTTCATCGGCTACCCACAAAAATCCTTTGGATATCACTTCTACAGACCGAGTGACAATGTTGTCTTTGTTGCGAGGAGAGGAGTCTTTCGTGAGAGAGAACTCATAAGCCAAGGGGACAGTGGGAGGCAAATTGACCTTGAAGATCTTCAAGAGTCAAGTAGTGAAGGAACCTCAAACACTAGCAATCAACCTAAGGAGGAAACTCCTGTTGAATAGGTTGACGAGTTCGTACCTCTAAGGCGCTCCAGTAGAGTTAGTGTTCCACCTATGTTATATGGTTTCCCATATAACATCTGAGGGTGACACACTTATCAGTGATAGCACACTGGTAAATTTGGATGAACCTAACAATTACAAGGAAGTCATGGCAGGCACCGAGTCTGCAAAGTGGAAAGAGGCTATGGACAGCGAGATTCAGTCCATGAATGACAATCAAATTTGGAACTTGGCTGACAATGTACCAGGTCAGTAGACAGCTGGGTGCAAATGGATCTTCAACAAGAAGACTGACATGGATGGGAAAGTACATAATGCGCGACTAGTTGCGAAGGGCTTTACTCAAACTCATGGAGTTGACTATGATGAGACCTTCTCACCAGTAGCAAAGATTAAATTGATTAGGGTTATGTTAGCCATAGTTGCATTTTATGACTATGAAATATGGCAAATGGATGTCAAAACTGCTTTCCTTAATGGGAAGTTGGCTGAAGATGTTTACATGAGTCAGCCAGAGGGTTTTGTCAATGCAAAGTAGACTAATAGAGTGTGTAAGCTTTAGAAATCCATATATGGATTGAAACACTCGCAGATGGAATGTTTGTTTCGATGAGAAAGTCAAAGAGTTTGGATTTTCGAGAAGTGATGATGAGTCTTATGTGTATGTCAAGGCTAATAGGAGTACGGTTAGCTTTCTAGTGTTGTATATGGATGACATACTATTTATAGGAAATGACATACCAACCTTGCAGGAGGTTAAGTCCTGTCTTGGGAAGTGTTTCGCTATGAAGGACCTTGGAGAAGCTGCATATATCCTAGGGATAAGGATATAGAGAAAAAGGAGTAAAAGACTAATTGGACTTAATCAAAGTACCTACTTGGATGAGGTGTTGAAACGGTTCATCATGGAGAATTCCAAGAAAGGTGACTTACCCATCCAAGGAAATACCAAACTGAGTAAGATCAGAGTCCGAGTACAGAGGCTAAAATAGTTGAGATGATTCGAGTACCATATGCTTCCGCAGTTGGCTCGATCATATATGTTATGACATGTACTCGCCCTGATGTGACCTTTGCTTTGAGCATGGTCAGCAGATATCAAGGGAATCCTGGTAAAGCTCACTAGATTGCGGTAAAGAATATTCTTAAGTACCTTTGCAGGACTAAAGACTGGTTCCTTACTCTTGGTGGGAGTGATGACTTAAGAGTCACAAGGTATAGTGACGCCAGCTTTCAGACCGACAGAGATAATTTCCGCTCTCAGTTGGGCTGGGTTTTTACCCTGAATGAAGGAGCAATAACTTGGAAAAGTTCCAAACATGATACTGTAGCTGATTCAGCATGCGAATCAGAGTACACAGTAGCAAGCGAAGCGTCGAAGGAGTCGATATGGCTGAAAAACTTCATCGGAGACCTTTGGAGTTGTACCAGCTATAAAGGAGCCTATGGAGATTTTATGTGACAATGAGGGTGTGGTTGCCTCAACCAAGGAACCAAGGGATCATGGCAGATCCAGGCACATCGACATGAAATAACACTTCATAAGACATCGGGTAGAGGAAGGACTCCTCGTGGTAAAGATGGTATCATCATATGAGAACCCAACAGATCCCCTCACGAAGGGACTGAGTAGGGTTAAGCTTTTGCAGCATGTGAGGAGCATTAGGCTAAAGGATGATATTAGTTTTAATGGTTAGATAGCTATTTTGAAACTTATAAAAGGTAAAATGTAATTGACATTTGATGATTAAATAAAAGGTGTTTTATTTATGAGTAAAGTTACTATCTTGTGTCAATTGCTTACTATTGTTTCATTTTACATGTTTTGACTTCCAGAATAATTATATTATTCATACTATCTACAGTCGATCATACTTTGGAAGTAGGTATTGAGGCAAGACTGTCAGGAATTTGGCTTGTAGATTGTCTGAACTGTTTTAGACATAGCACAAGATTGCTACAACATTCATGAGTACTCATAAGGTCTGAGTATTTGATTAAACCCACGCTCAGTTGAATCACTTCAAGGAATTTATCATGAGTGATCGTGAGACGATAATATCATATAAGTCGTCAAACCAAGATATATGAGTTGTTGACTATGAGATGGTTGTACATTGATAGTGCGAAAACGCATCAGTACCTCGATGTTATAAAACGCATTGTTGTGTATGATTTAACAAATAGTTAGTACAAGCATATAATGTCAAAGTTTATATGTTCCTTTTAATTCTTGGAGGATTAAAAGTGATATCTTGGGCCCCTCGATGATTTTGTTTTGACTCATGTGTCGGGCCCGGTCGGGACTAAATTGATGTGTTCAATTAAGTTCTCTATCAAACAAATCGAAAATCGAGAAACAAACTGCTGGACAATAAGTATGACATTGTTCCATGTATTTTTCCGACTGATATCTTGAAGAACATTGGATTATATGATCCCTTATCTAAAGTACGCATCACTGACTGGGTCAGAGTTCGACAGTGGCTTTTAAGAGCTACAATTGCTTGTCCATTTTTAAGTCGTACTTACAGTTATAGTTATTAGACTTATCCAAGTGGGAGACTATTGGATTAGGTGTCTAAGCCCATAACTATAATTGGTATGTACTTGACCCGAGAGTAGCATGGTCCTTTTGGGTTGCCTTCACCAATGCAATTTGATAGGATGGACTTTTGAGAATAAGGTTATTTGTGATTTGTTAATATATTACAAGTATAATATATTAATATGAAATCATATTATTTAATTAGTATTGATCAAGAATTAATTTGGAATTAATTTAGTGATCAAAAGAGATTGATTAAATATACGGGGACTAGTTTGGTAAATCAATGATTCTTATAGTGTGGTCCAATGATCCATGGTTATTTAGGATGGGCTAAACCAACATGGATAGTCCATGGAGGTTTAACCCATGGAGCCTAAGTAATATGAAGGGTCATGGTGCATTAGGGTTTCCATGGATGTAACCCTAGCATTTTGTCACACTATAAAAGGAACCTCCTAGAGCTAAAGTTGGTGGCCAATACATTCTTGGAGAGTGTGAACTGATTTTGTGCTAAACTAATTATTCTCTCAAGCCTCGTTTTTCACTTGGTGTTTGTGACACATTAGAGGCATCACATTTTAGGTGGTAAAGCTTTTGAAGGCCATGAACTACAAGTCCTATTAAGAGGTAAGTTATCTAACTAGTTATATTGTTTAATTGTCAAATTGTATGCTAGTTAGGATGTATGCTTTGGTAAATCAAATTGCATGTATAATTAGAGAAAACATAGATCCAAAGCATCTAGGGTTGCATGTGCACCATAAGGCTGTTAGAGTGCTCAAAACTCTTCAGTAACAAGGATTCCTAGCTTGATCATGACCTTTGAAAGCTTAGTGTCTCAAATGTTGCACCTCTAATGTTTCACAAACACTTGTAGCAAGAGGATGAGAAGGTTAGAGGAGAAAACTCTTAGAATTTCGGCTATGGTTTCTTCAAAGAAGCAGTGGCCAAAAATCACCAGACATAGGGTCTTTAAATAGTTGAGGTTGCTAGGATTTTCAGATAGAAACCCTAATCTCATGCTTAGGCCCTAAGCAGTCCATGGACCCCCTATTCTTGAAGCCTTAGACAAAACTCTATAAGGCCACCCTATAGATTTCGTCCACTCCATTCCAAAGGAGTCTAGCAGCCTAGTTTTGCAGCTATCAATGGTTTGCAAAACAGTCCCCTTTCTTTTAATCAGTTCCTTTAATCCCAAAATTTAATCCAAATTAATTTCTAATTAAATACTAATTAAATAATATGATTTCTAATTAATATATTATTTTCATAATATATTAATAAATCATTTATTAACCTCTCTCTCCATAAATCATCTTGTCAGGTTGCTAAAGTGAAGGCAACCCAAAAGGACATTGCTACAATTAAATCAAGTTCATACCAATTATAGCTATAGGCTTAGACATCTAATCCAACAATCAGACCTTCGTCTTCCCGCGGTCCTCAAAACTACTTGAAACACATATATCAACAACTATAAGCACAAAGCTTAGTGAGTTCCCCAAGATACCACATATAACACAGCATAAATAAACAACTATGGGTTATCAACAACCCTGGGGACTATCAGCAGTCACAATGGACAACAGCATGCCCTATGGGTTATCAGCAACCCTGGAGACTATCCACAATCTCAGGCACACATAAAAAGCATAATACAAAATAACAGTAGAACCAGATGGTCATCACAAATACAACTATTCTACCACACAGGTAAGAATAAGTAAGGATACTCACCTGATACTGATGACATCCAAATTTCTCACCCGAACTGTCCGAACTAGACTCCGCCTAATCAAAGAATAATTAAACCTAATTAATAATTAACGTTCATAACTGAAGTTGCGAGTCTGGATCCTACAACTAAGTCCTTTAAGGGCGAAAAGACCATTTTGCCCTTCCCATGATCCAAAACCCTAAACCTTGACCAAGGTCAAAAGTCAACAAAAGTCGACTGCCCATCGCGTGCGTTGGGCATACCTTCTCTTACGTGGGGCATATAATTCACTCATCGACAAATTGGGGATGGGACTGGCTATACGGGACGTAACCAGGAGTACACCTGACGTACTCGGCCTAATCCAACTTCACCAACTTTTATGTCTTAATCCGTTAAGATGCCTATCCCAATTTCAGATCTGACCAACCTAGGGTGTCTTAACCCATAAAGTCATCAACTTTAAGCCTTTGCATGGCTAGAAAGGACTCAATGCACCAAACTTTAACTTCCATCACACTCTAAGTTGCTTTACTCATGCATGGGCCATAGGAAATGATAAAACAATCGTTTTTATGAATCTACAAGTCCTAAAATGCATGAAAGGGCAACTAATATTCTTTAGAGTGATCCAAACTCATAAAGGTGCAAACTTTGGGACAAAAAGCTCATAAAACTCATCCACGAAGATCAAAAAGGAAACTCATCAAGGTATAAACTTTATACCTGAAAAAGATGCAAATTGAGGAGTAGTTTCTTGATCCAAGAGCTTGCAAGCAACGCCACCTTCTTCACTAGCCTTCTTCAACAAAAAACAATAAAATCAACACTAAGCTTCAAGATGTTCACTCACAAGGAAAACACTCGAGATTAGGGTTTGGAAGGATTGGAGCATGACTATGGGAGGTCCAAGGGTGAGTTAATGTCTTTAAATAGGGGTGAAACGCTAAGATATATGGTTTTAGAGATTGGGCTAGTATGTCCAACGTACCCCATGTACGCCCAGAGTACTAGCATGGACTCCTAGGTCCAAACTTCTCACGAGTACGTTGTGCGTACCCCCTTCGTACACCCAACGTACGGCTGAATCGCGAAAGTTTAAACAACAAGGGACCAAATAAGCAAACTTCAATTAGGTTAAGGGATAAGATAGAAATACTAGATAATCGGATGTTGCAATTTCATCTATTTACATGTCCCTTTTCATATTTTTCATGTCATTCAAATCCAAAAAAATTACTTAGAAACCAAAATTTAAAGCTTTAAATGTCCTAAAATTAAACAAATTGGAAGCAATTTCCAGTCAAATGTGAACAAATATATGTGTTATATTCTTCTAGTTTTGGTTTCTTAGTAAAAAATGTAAGATGACAAACTATTTGGCTAGAGAATCCACACAGATGTGGTTTCACTTTTCAAATTTATTTTAACCTGAAAATAAAAACTTTGTATTTTTTATTTGTTTTGCAAAAGCCTTCAACTTTGTATTCTTTTTTTTCGAAAAAAATCTTCAACCTTCTAAATGATTCCAAATAAACCCTCAACTTTTTTAGTTTTCATAAAAAAAACCCTCACATTTTACACTTTGTTTTGTAAAAAAAAATGGCTAAAATGGCTAAATCGGGAGAAAAATACAAGGTTTTTTCATCCAAAAATAAATTTAAGGTTTAGTCTAGAAAATACACAAAAATGAAAAAATTATCCATACAATAAAAATCAAATTTAATTAGTCTTAAAATAAAACTTAACTAAAGTCTTTTTTTTTTGCTTTTCGTTTATTATAAATCAAAATTGGTTAAGTGTAGAAATATTAACAAATCAATCCAACCAGCCATTAAACTTTCATGTTCGAAAACATGAACAACAAGAGACACGTGTGACATTAATGCACATGGTGAAGGAAAAGTCAGAAAATTTACATAATACATCATGGTTACCACCATTAGTTTCAAGTTCTGATTTTGCTGGATTCTTTTTAAGTTAGGATCTATATTCTATAGAATCCATTTGTTTTGGTTCTTGTGAGCTCCTACATTTTTTTTCATTTAAGTTTATGAATTCCTAAAAGGTGTTTGATTTTTAACACCATAATTTTTATTGAATGCTCAATCATGTCAAGCCTTCTAGTTGTAACCACTTTTGTGAATTCTTATAATATTTTGTTTCTTTGAAGGTTAGAACTATATATAATATGATTATATTATCAGGTTTATATGATCCATAGTCATAAGCATTCCATTTTGTAAAATATTTTATTCTATAAATTGTTTATTTACCAACTAAGATCATATGTAAGATTTATATATGGAAATAACCAATAAATAGTCATTAACTCAAAATTAAATGAAAATTTTATATTTCAAAATGAGCATTAAATTATCATTAATTAAAAATCTACATTTGCTTAGGAGAAATCTGGTTGATATCTATTGCTGATATCTATAAATCCCCGATTAATTAGTCTTTAAAGTTCACAACAAAAATCCATTTAAAAGGAAAATAGAAAAAAAATGATGATTCCTACCTTCAGAATCGTCTTTTTAATTATATTGGTCTTCATTACCGGTTAATCTCTCCATATTTCTCTCAAATTATTTTCATGTTTAGTATTTGTTTCATAAACTTATGAAGAATGTGCAATAATCAATATGTTTTTTTTGCAGCTATTGCAGCTTCTAGAGTTCAATTTGATAAACTGGAAAAAAAATAACATCGTAGATAGCAGAAACTATAATCCTAAAGAAATGTTAGACATAATTGTGATAAAAATATCTCAGGCGACTTCAGATTGTAATGGCTTCAAGTGTCTACCTAACATGGTTCCATCTTGTCTTGATTCATATTGCGTTTGCATCAAACGTTGATTAATGTAATAGTCGATGAGAAATATAATAAGGTGTTGTTTCTTAGTAATGATGTCTAAATCATTTTAAGTATGTTTCAAAATAAGGTGTTGGTTCTGAATAATGATGTTCAAATCATTATATATATATATATATATATATATATATATATATATATATATATATATATATATATATATATATATATATATATATAAACAGGATCGGGTGAGAATTCTTTTTAAAATGAGGACTCGTGAGGACACCTTCAAAAAATTAAAAAAAAATACAAACCATAAAATCGAGCATAGATTTATGTCCGGAAGAAAATAAAATTGGATCATTAAAATTGAATAATGGATCATAATGATACAAAATTAAAAATTAAAATTGAATCATGGATCAATTTTAATGATGTGAAAAAAACTCCAATTTATTTTTCTCTCGGACATAGATCTATGCTCGATTTTATGATTTGTAATTTTTTTTTAGATTTTTTTAAGATGTCCTCACGAGTCCTAGTTTTAAAATGAGTCATCACAGAAACCGGACCCTCTATATATATAATAATTAAAAAATTATTTACATTTGTATATTTGTGTTGATAAATTTTATAAAAAGATAATATGACAAAATTAAAAACCTATTCATAAAGTCGATAATGTTGTTGAATCAATTACCACTATAATTTCAAAACTTATTCCAAAAGTCGCTCCTTTTTTCGACTTGTTTACTTTACACGGGCCCATTTGCAAGAATTCTTGTCTTTTTAAGTTTATTAACCTTTTGTTCAAAATTCCACATGTTAATGCTGTAAAAGGGAAATTTGCACTAACATCTCATGAGAAAAATTTTAAAAAAATTTTATTTTTATTTTTTTAATAAAAAAGTCCGGACTATGTAACATTTTGAATAGAAAAGTCCAAAAAAACCGGTTAATTTATTCAATTTTGCCATTTTGACCTATTCAGTAAGTAATGAGACCAAATCGTTAATTTATGCATAATAATGAGAGTTTTCTACAAATTTCGTCAAAATTTGTATATAATGTATAAACGCATTTTTTACGTATTTATATGTATTTTTATGTATTTATGTATATTTTAATTTTTTATATGTATATGTTTACGTATTTTGATGTATTTTAAATGTATAAACGTATTTTTTAAGTACTTATAAGTACTTTTAAGTAGTTTACATATTTTTTATGTATTTTTATATGTTATTTTTTATGTAGTACGTATTTATATGTATTTTTACGTAACATCCCAAAATTTAAGACTAAAAATTTTGATTTTTAAATTAATAAAACCATTATCCAAGACATCATCAAAACCATAGTGAATCAAAGTGTATCAATAACATACAAATATATCAGAGTAATATAAAATGTGGGGCGATGTGGTGTGTGCACTGAAATTATCCTGGGCTCTCCCCCTTCGAACCAGAAGTACCTGAAACATAAACTGACCGTAAACATAAAGCTTAGTGAGTTCCCCACGATACCACATACCATACAAATAACAGGGCTCGCCCAATGAGTATAACGGGCCTCACCCTAACTCACATAACGGACCGCACCTAATGAGCATAACGAGCCTCGCCCTAACTCGCATAATGGGCCCCGCCTAATGAGTACAACGGGCCTCTCCCTGAGTTGCACACGGGCCCTGCCCAACATACATTCAAACATATAAAATACATGCAAGTATGACACATATATATAACATTCAATATAATCATCTGGTCACGCCTGGCTTCGAGCGCTGACCAGTACGCATATCAGAGAACATACATGTGGAGTCACACAGACAACTAACATCCTATAATAAACCATGGGCCGACATTGGTGCCCGTGACCCGGCAAACGTAGTAAGGAAACTCACCTCGCGAACAAAATCCACAACTAACAGCTCACACAGCCAACGAACGGGTGCCATACACCTCCTAACAAACTGTACAAGGTAAACCCTTAGTCCACCTTCTAAAACTAGCAATTTGACTAAAATTCAACACTCAAAGTCAACGGACAAAGTCAACAGTCAACATTTCTATCAGTTGATAGTTACGCCGTGACCAGTCCTTGGTCACGTCGTGAGAACGCACTCGGCCAGATTCCAACTCGACTTGCTTCAGATTAGTCCACTCGGTCCCGGATGATCCACTCAGTAGACCTCACGACGTGAACCTTCCTTGGTCATGTTGTGAGCTCAGTCAGTTGAAACAATCGCGTAAAAACCACTACCACGTCGTGACACTCCCTGTGTCACCTCGTGAGCTCCGTCTGATGCTAAATCCTAATGTCTTGAGTCCTTAATCCATTATTTCATCTATTCCAACTTTCCAGAGGGATTTCAAACACCAAAATCAACATAAAAATCTTTGTTTTATGGACATGCATGTCTTGAACTTGATTAGGTTAAAATGGAGAAAATGATATCCAAATCTCATACATGGGACCAAAACTCAACCGAACCATAGATCTAGCACACCAAACCTCAAAGGGACCTCATGGATCCAAAAAGGCATAAAAGTCAGGATCTAGAAGAATAACACATAATGGTTGGAACTTGAGGACTTACCATGGTCCAAGGTATGATTTTTAAGGTGGTGAGGAAACTTGCTTGCTGGATCTAAGCACCAAAACATCTTCTTCTTCTTCAAAGCACCACAGGCTTCATAAATGGATGGAAGAGAGGAGAGGAGGCTCATAATGGTGAAAGGGAAGCTAGGATTTCTCTCAAGATGATATAGATATGATGGGGGCTCATAAAATGCACTAAAACATGGAAACAACCCTTATATATGTTGAAAGCCCTAAAAATCGTGCGCTTAGGCTGCACAGTTCTCATGTGATGAGCTCCTATTGCTCACGTCATGAGCACAGTTTAAATCAGCATTTTTGTTTAATTGCTCCTCACGTCGTGAGCTCAGTTTTCCCCCAAATCCTTTTGCAACTTCGAACAATCATAACTTCTTCGTTTCAACTCCGAATTCGGCATTCTTTTTATCAAAGGAAAGGTCTTGAAGAGCTCTACAATTATATATCGATGCTTTTAGCTCACTACATGTCCAACTTAAAACTTTAACCCTCACAAGCGGTCTGACATATAACTTTCCCTAGTCTATCCGCAGTTTCGAATACACGATTCATAGGCCATGATCCCATTACTAAAAATAACATCTTTAATTAAAGCCCAAACCTTACCCCCTTAAAATCCCCAAAGCCTACATATAATGGAATTATGGTCCACAATCCTGAGTCATTGAACAATCTGAAACAGAGTGTTACAACTCTCCCCCACATAAATTAGATTCTGTACTCGAAATCTGTTTTGGTAGAATCTCTAAAATCAACATCGATGTATTCCTCAAGCTCTTTCTAACCGCTTCGAAATCAAAATATCTATACCGAGAAGTTGTGAGGCCTATCAGAAACCACTGTTGTCGACAAACAACCCTATAACATGAAAATACTAGATCGCAACAACTACCTTTCCTTTCCTAACTGTAAGACCAACTTCCAGTGGGAACCACTTAAACCGTGAACTCTCAAAACTACAACCACAACCAACTCCACCAAAACATTCCCCAAAATCGGGAACCCATCAGTCTAATCTTTAGAAACCATACCTTAAGACTAATGTCCATCTATTCATCTTACGTGTCCCTAGTTCCTGACTAGGAACATCACCACAACATGTAGAAAGAACACTCAAAACATCCCAATTGTGTGTTTCAACCAATCCAAATCCAAAAATTTCTCCAAAGGACTGAAATAGCCACTTGACTTCCTAACAAGTGGTCACTAACCCACTACTCCCACGAGCATAATAATGGTTAAACCAAGAATCCAACGTTACATCCTAGATCCTCATTAGCTCAAGTGCACGATGAAACATCCTAAAAATACGGTCCAACAATTTCGTTTTAAAATCATTATTAAAACCATAAATCATCCATTATCATAATGAAAATCAAGAACCATGTATCTCAAGAACATCATGTCAAAAACTATATCAAAATCATACAAGTAATCATCAGAGTCTAAAACAATCCTAGGCTAAAACTGTGGTGTGTACCATGCAATCATCCCGAGCCCTTCCTTTTGCTAGTGGAAGTACCTGAAACAAAAACTGAAAACTGTAAGCACAAAGCTTAGTGAGTCTCCCCAAGCTGCCACATACTATGCACATAATCACATACTAGGCCTAGCCCACTGCATCAGTCCTCGCCCGGCATCGGGCCTCGCCCGACATCAGGCTGAGGTCCGACATAACTTGGGCCTAGCCCTTGCAGCGGGCCCCGCCCAGCATCAGACCGAAGTCTGGTATACATATCATGGGCATAACATAGCATAAACATAAACATAAGCATAACAAGAAAGCTAGCATTCCTCGGGCTTGCCCCAGCATCAGACCCAAGTCCGGAACACATAATCATACACATGCAAGAATCACGAAGACATCAAGCATACTAACTACATCGAGCCCCGCCCGGAATCAGACCGAAGCCTGAAACATAAAACCTACATCGGGCTAACCCCGACACGTACAATCACACATAAACGGGCCAACCTTGGTGCTTTAGACCCATTCCTATAGGAGAAGACTCACCTCTCAAACTGAATGTTGAACTCGTGCGTGAGGAATCTCTGCTGGCTACTCCTACGACTCCCCGGCTAACTCTTTACAAAAATAATTAGTCAGACAAATTGAGAACCCTTCTAAGGGTAAAATGACCATTTTACCCCTGCTCTGATTTGGACCATAAACAAGGCCCAATTCCATCTAATCTTTGGAAGTCCACTAATGGCCCAATTTTCTAAATTGGGCCCAACTTCTCAATTGGGCCTTCGCTGAGCCCAAACATATTCTTAGCCCAAATTATATGACTTCTGATGGACCACTAAGGCCCAAAGACCCAAAGTCCAAAGTATGGGCCAAACCGAGGCCCAAAACACCAAGCCCATGTTTGTTGAGTACGCGGGGCGTTCTTTTATGTACGCTAAGCGTACTGGCTAAATGGCATGTACGCTGCGCGTACCTGCATGTACACCCAACGTACTTCACTGTGAAGTCACTTTTCCCATTAAGTGTTTAATACTCTAACCTAAAGGGTAAAAACACAGATCCAATTCCTCTTCAATTTCTTGATCCATAAAGTTGATCACTTGGTGGCTTAAAACCCACCAAATGAACCCAACTTGGAAAAATAGCAATAAACTTCCATGGAAATGGCTAGATCTCATGCATGGTTACATAAAAGGCCTTAAAGGTTGAAACTTTACTGCTAAAGGGATGTTTTGAGCTCGAAGGGTGGCAACCCTAAGCTCAAAAACGAAGTTGCATGAAAAAGATCCATTCTTTGGACCTAAAAAGGTCCAAATCTCCTTAATCCTACATCTAAGCTTCTAAGAGGAAAGATGGAAGCTTTATACCTCCTTTGAGTGCCAAAATATGAAATGGTTCCAGATCCTTGAGCTCAAGATACTCAAGTTCTTCTTCTTCAACTCCTCTTCTCTTCTTCCAAGCTTTTCTTCACCAAAATGAGCTCAAAAGGTCAAACACACACAACAATGGAGTATGAGGGCGTATTAGGGTTTTCTGAGGGTGAGGGACTAGTAAGGAGGCTAGGGTTTGAGCCATAATGGGGTATTTATATGACTTAAACCCTCAGAATTAGGGTTTTGAGTTAGCTCACGTACGCTGCGTGTACATGCATGCCCCCCTGAATCCTAGGTGCTTCTACGGCCCACGTACGCCTGATTACGCCCAACGTACAACTTATGGGCAGCCCAACTACTTGCCCACTTGCTAAGGTCCAATCCAAACATCCACTTGTCCCATTATTAGTCCAAACTAATATTAATTACTTAAATTATATAATACCTCGAGAGACGAGTGTTACACACGACCACTTAACAAATCATTCGAGATATAACAATGAACTTCATGACCCGAAGTTTTAGATCCAAAACCCAAAACTAGTAACCAACTCTAATAACAACCGCAATTGCAACACTCTACTAGCGACTTTTGATGAACAACTAATATATCCAACAAAACAACAATCACTATTCACATAATCCAACCCAGCTGACCACTGAGTCCCCCGGCTCCCTAAACCATCCTAACACCCAACCATGCCAACAAGGCTGACAATATAAGACCCAAGAGTCTCAACCAGATGACCATCAGGTCTTAACCATATAAATCATACATCCACTATTTCACGATACATCGTGACACCTTCTATCTATTACACGATAAGCTCATGGTACTAAACCGATCTTGCCGACACCACATCTGTAGCCTGAAGAGTCATGACCAGCCCCCCATGGACCTAAGAATAGCCAACCAACAGTCCAGTAACTTGCAGGAACCCAAACAACACCCCTCTCAATGCTATCTAAACACAACATGGGCCATACTCTTCTATCTTGCACATGTCCTTACACAACATAAACTGATATCAACGTAAAACTAGAAGAAAATATGGTAGCGCACAACCAGATGAGGAGATAGACAGTCATACTCTTGTCCCATTTCGAAGATTATAACCTAAATGATCACCATGCCAACAATACTAACCAAGAGGTCTCAAGTTATCTTACTCAGTCCACCTGTACCCCTCCTATCCATAATCGAGGAACTAATATAATGTATGCCCCCAAAGGGAGACACATACCAAACCCTGGATCTACTGCATCCTCTTGTCCTCACAACCTTACCGAAAAGGTGAGGTACTAACATATTTAACGAAATGACAAACCTCGACCATTACAGACACATGTTATTCATTTTGGCTAGGAGATTATGTCTATATGTAATCAATTCTTGATGTTTCTTGTAACTTCAAGTTTAAGGATATACATGTTATTCATTTCAAAAACAACTATTCAAATCAAAAACTCACTCATGAAGCCCTAAACCTAATTCAATATACTACATTCACTCGACTTTGAGTTGTAACCCTAACTTCCTAGTTCAAACCTATCATTGGGCCAGGAATCATTTATTGGGCCTAATGGGCCAATAAACTATCAACTGAATTATTTTGGGCTAAGAATCCTCACTTGGGGCCAAAATGGACCTACATTTATTAAACTATAACATTTTGGGCCATAAGACCTTTTATGGGCCTTATTGGACCTAAAACGTCTCACTATGCTTAATGGACCTTATTGGGCAGTAAACAACTTCCTTGAACCTCAATGGGCTGAAAACCCCATTTCCTTTTATTATATTGGGCCTAAACACACATGTGGGCCTAATGGGCCGAAAACTTACTTATTGGGCCATACAATTACGGTTGTTGTTTTGTTCTAACCCAACATACAAATTTCTTTTCCCTCCCATTTCTAACTCTCGTTTTTATATAAAAAAAGGAAAAGAAACATGGATTATTTGAATTAATGACACCTCAATATTACATAATGTATATCCATGCATAAAACACAACATTTATCTATGAAATCTCATGTTTCCATGCCACATCTTGTCTCACCTCTCTCTTCTTTTTACCTTCGGCCGAGAGCACCCTAAACAGCCTCAATTCACTCATTTTTCAAACACAAAAATCCTCTCTAACTCTCAAGAAACCTCTCGTTTCCTCCAAGAAAAAGTCGTGGGTGCTTGTGTGTGAGACCAAGAATAATCGAACAAAATCCATTCATTTTGGTAAGCTACTTCCACTCAAGAAGATCAACTTCATGTTATGTAAAATTTATTACTCTTAATTACTCCATTTTATGATTATTGCTTCTTAAAGCTTCCTAGAACTCGAAAATCTCTTCAAGGAAGCTTGCTAGGACCGAAACCTCCTCTAATCTTCTACGAAAACCGAATCCATCAACCCAAAGTGAGTTCATACCCCCTATTTTCGGTATTTACTATGTTTTGGGGGAGGATACAAGTTGCTTTGTGTTAGATCTATGTGTTTATGCATGTTTTTGTGTGTCTTCCATGTTATATGTTGTGATTATGTGTTGAAACTACATAAATCTCGAAAACTCTACCAAAACTTGGTGATGTTTGTGTTGGATTTTGAGCATTCTGACACTCCTATGGTATACATGCAACCCTAAAAACCTTGGATCTATGTTTTCTCTAAATACATGCAAATTTGATTTTCCAAGTTTTACTTCCTATCTAGTATGTTATGGGGAACTTTTACTACAAAAACTCAAGTAGAATGACATACCTTTTAGTAGCTTGGATTCCTTGATGACTTTATGAGCCTAACACCCCAAATGTGATGCCTCAAATGCTTCACATAACACCACAATTCTTGGAATAACCTTGAGAGAAGTTCACTATACTCTAAAATTGGTTAGCCCTCTTACTTGCTTGTAGTAGTACCGATTTTGCTTGCATGGGACTCTTTATATAGATGTGACACAAGTAGGGTTACACCATGTAAACCCTAATTGTCATGGCTTTCCATATTCCATGATCCATGGGTTTGTAACCTCCATGGACTATCCATGGAGCACCTTATGGGTTTTAACCCAATCCGTACAAACCATTGATCATTAGCCCAATATACAAGAATAAATTACTTACACAATCAACCCCATATATTTAATTAGTCTCTTTTTGATCACTTAATTAATTCTAGATTAATTCTTTGATCAATACTAATTAAATAATATTATTAACATATTAGTACTTATAATATATTAATAAACATAAGTGTCCTTTCTCTCGTTTTGGTCTATCCAAGTATTGCAATGCCATGTAACCCAAATGGACCATGTCGGTTCGGGTCAAGTACATACCAAATGTAGTTATGGACTTAGACACTATATCCAACAGTCTCCCACTTGGATAAGTCTAATAACTATAGTTGTAAATATGACTTCAGAATCCGACTAGCAATCGTAGCTCTTTCAAAGTCTCTCGGAACTGAGATGATGATGATATTCCCTTTAAGATAAGTGATCATATACTCCTCTACTCTCAAGATATCAACCGGACAAATACATGGAACATGGTCTTACTTTTTTTCCAACATTTGTTTCTCGATCTTTGATTCGTTTGACATATAACTAAATTGAACACATCAATTAGGTTCTGATCGGGCCCAGTACATAGGTCAAAACAAAAATCATCGAGGGGCCCAGATATCGCTTCTAATCCTAGAAGGAATACATAAACTTCAATTCATATGCTTGTACTGACTACTTATTGAATTATTCACAAACGCATGTTTTATAACATCGAGTTACCAATGCGTTTTCGTACAATCAATGTATAATCAAATCATAGTCAATAACTCATATCTCTAGGTTTGAAGATTTATATGATAGTACCGTCTCACAATCACTCGAGATAAATTCCATGAAGTGATACAAGTGAGCGTGGGTTGAGTCCAATACTCAGAACTTATGAGCACTCATGAATGTTGCAGCAACCATTGCTATGTCTAATACACCTTAGACAATCTAGAAACCCAATTCATGACAGTCTTAATTCAATACCTACTTCCAAAGTATGACTGACTGTGGAGAGTTTGAATAATATAATTATCTTGGAAGTCAAAACATGCAAAATTGAAGCAATAGTAAATGATTAACATAAGATAGTAACACTTTACTCACAAATAAACAACAACTTTTATTTAATCATCAAATGTCAATTACATTTTACAAGTTTCAAAACAATCTAATTATTAAAACTAATATCATCCTTCAGCCTGATGCCCCTCGCATGCTGTAAATGCTTAACCCTACTCAGTCCCTTCGTGAGGGGATCTGTTGGGTTCTCATCTGATGATACCCTCTTTGCCACGAGGAGTCCTTCTTCTATTCGATGTCTAATGAAATGGTATTTTATGTCAATGTGTCTGGATCTCCCGTGATCCCTTGGTTCCTTAGCTAAGGTAACCGCACTTTCGCTGTCACAGAAAATTTCCGTTGGCTCTTTTGTAGCTGGTACAACTCCAAGGTCTGCAATGAAGTTCTTTATCCATATCACCTCCTTTGCTGCCTCGCTTGCTGCTATATACTCTGATTCGCAAGGGTAATCAGCTACTGTCTCCTGCTTGGAACTTTTCCAAGTAATTGCTCCTCTATTTAGGATAAAGACCCAGCCTGACTGGGAGCGGAAATTACCCCTATAAATCTGAAAGCTAGCATCGCTATATCCTACCACTCTCAATTCATCACTACCACCAAGGGTAAGGACCCAGTCCTTAGTCGTTCGCATATACTTGAGAATGTTCTTTACCGTAGTCCAGTGAGCCTTTCCAAGGTTCCCTTGATATCTACTAACCATGCTCAAAGCAAAGGCCACATCAGGGTGAGTACAAGTCATATCATACATGATTGAGCCCACAACAGAAGCATATGGTACATGACTCATCTCAGCTATCTCAGCCTCAATACTCAGATTCTAAGTCTTACTAAGTTTGGCGTTACTCTGAATTGGTAATTCCCCTTTCTTGGAATCTTGCATACTGAACCTCTTTAGTACCTTATCCAAGTAAGTACTCTGACTAAGTCCAATTAGTCTCTTAATCTTGTCTCTCAATATCCTTATCCCTAGGATATTGGCAGCTTCCCCAAGGTCCTTCATAGCGAAACACTTCCCAAGCTAGGAGTTCACATCCTACAAGGTTTGGATGTCATTTCCTATGAGTAGTATGCCATCCACATACAACACCAAAAATCTAACTATACTCCCACTAGCCCTAACATATACACAGGACTCATCCTCACTCCTTGAAAAGCCAAAATCTTTGACTTTCTCATCGAAGCAAAGATTTAATCTGCGAGGTGCTTGTTTCAACCCATAGATGGATTTCTCAAGCTTATACACCTTATTAGGGTTTTCGGTACTGACAAAACCCTCTGGCTGACTCATGTAAACATCTTCAACCAAATTTCTATTAAGGAAAGCGGTTTTGGCATCCATATGCCATATATCATAGTCATGGAATGCAACAATGGCTAACATAACCCTAATAGACTTAATCTTTGCTACTGGTGAAAAGGTCTCATCATAATCAACTCCCAGAGTTTAAGAATAGCCCTTTGCAACCAGTCGCGCCTTATAAGTGTGTACATTACCATCCATGTCGGTCTTCTTCTTGAAGATCCATTTGCACCCGACTGTCTTACGACCTGGTACATTGTCAACCAAGTTGGTTGTCATACATGGACTGTATCTCGATGTCCATAGCCTCTTTCCATTTAGCAGCCTCTGGGCCTAACATGGATTTTGTGTAGTTGTTAGGTTCATCCATACTTACCAGTGTACTATCACCGATAAGTGTATCACCTTCCGCAGTAATATGGAAACCATAGTAATGCTCAGGTGCATTCCTAGCTCTTGTGGAATGCCTTAGAGGTATGGGCTCATCAGTCGGATCAACAGAAGTTTCCTCCTCAGGTTGATTACTAGGGTTTGAGGTTCCTTCACCGCTTGACTCTTGAATTTCTTCAAGGTAAATTTGCCTCCCACTATCTCCTTGGCTTATGAACTCTCTCTCATGAAAGACTCATCTCCTTGCTACAAAGACCACATTGTCACTGGGTCTGTAGAAGAGGTAATCGAAGGATCTCTGTGGGCAGCCGATGAAAATACACCTCTCACTTTGAGGTTCGAGCTTATCATGAGACTCACGCCTCACAAATTCCTCGCAACTCCAAATCTTGATGTGGTCCAAATTGGGAGCTTTCCCAGTCCACATCTAATGAGGTGTTTTGGCAACTTTTTTAGTAGGGACTAGATTCAGGATATGGGTGGCGGTCTTTAATGCATACCCCCAGAATGAGATTGGTAACGAAGCTCGACTCATCATGGAACGGACCATGTCCAACAAGGTTCGATTGCGGCCCTCGGCCACACCATTCAGCTGTGGTGTCCTAGGAGGTGTCAATTGTGAGACAATCCCACGTTCCTTAAGATAGTCAAGGAACTCGATACTGAGATACTCTCCTCCCCGATCGGATCAGAGCATCTTGATGTTCCTACCGAGTTGATTCTCCACTTCCTGCTTAAAATCTTTGAATTTCTCAAAGGTTTCTGACTTATGCTTGATTAAATAGATATATCCATATCTACTATAATCATCAGTAAAAGTCACATAATACCGATTAGCATCCCTTGTGGCAGTTTTGAAGGGTCCACACACATCAGTGTGTATGAGGTCCAACAAACCCTCACCCTTCTCACAAGCACCAGTGAAGTCTGACTTTGTCATTTTTCCAAGTAAACAAGACCCGCAACTATCATCCGACTTTAGGTTGAATGATTCCAAAACTCCAGCCTTTTGGAGTTGGCCCATGTGCTTCTTGTTAACATGTCCAAGACAACAATGCCACAAGTATACTTTGTCTAAGCTATTTGAAGAATCAATACACAACACATTATTTCGTAGATTATCTACAACATTTACAGCTTCATATACACCATCACAAGGTAATGCTTTAAAGTAAAATACATTATTGTAATAAACATTAATAGCACCATTATCATTATCAAATTAAAAGGAAAACCCTTGTTTGTACAAGCCATGAAAGGAAATAATATTTCTCGCCATTTCAGACGAGTAACAACATTTATTCAAATCTAACATTAACCCATTATTAAGGAATAAAGAGTAAACTCCTATCTTGGTAACTGGTGATGCTTTCCTATTCCCCATGATTAAGTTTATCTTCCCATGCTCCACTTTCTCACTTCTTCTTAGGCCCTACAAATCAGTACAAATGTGAATACCACAACCTGTATCAAGAACCCAAGAGTTAGTATGTAATGAGTTTTTATACAATATAGTGTAAACACCTGCATGGGTGGGTTTAACTTGCCCATCCTTTATATCCTGCAAGTATTTGGGGCAGCTTCGCTTCCAGTACCCCTTTTCCTAGAAGTAGAAGCATTCTGCTTCCTTTGGGTTTGAAGAAGGAAGAATGGAACTTTTCTTGGTTCCACTTGAAGAGGTGCCATCAAGAGACTTTCCCTTGGTACCCTTCGAAGGGGTCTTTCTCTTCTTCCCCTTTCCCTGCCCAATTGCCAAGACCGGAGCAGTAGTAGGAGTAGGAGTAACAGCTAATTTACTTTTAAGGCCTCTTTCAGTGGTCCTTAAAAGTCCTTGACGCTTACTTAGTGTGACTTCCTCCTTGTTCATATGATAATTCATACAAAATTGATCATAATTTGGAGGTAAGGAATGGAGAATGATGTCAATCTCCATGTCCTCAGGAAAGTCCACATTAAGCTTCAGTAACCGGTCCACAAACCTTTGCATTTTCTGCAAGTGACTGGTGAGGGGTTCTCCCTCTTTCATCCTAGCTATTATCATGGAGGAAATGATTATATACCTCTCCTGACGAGCACTCTGATGGTACCTATCCATCAGATCCTCGTGCATATAAAAAGGGTAGAAATCTTCATAGGATTTCTGCAGTTTTGCTGTCATTGTGGCCAGCATGATGCAAGACACCTTAGTGGCATCTTTCTCATGGGTAGTGTACTCAACAATCTCCTCAGGAGTAGTAGTCGACTCATCGACCACCTTAAGCTCCTTATCGAGGACATACTCTTTGCCCTTATAGTGAGTAATCATTATGATGTTCCTAATCCATTCGTTGAAATTGGAACCATTAAAACTGATTTTCCCACACAAGTTCATTAGGGAAAAGGAGCCTGTAGGGTTTGAGCCAGTAGTAGTGTTGGAAGACATCTGAAAAGAAAAAAAGACAAGTTTTATTAGATAAAGAGTCCTTAATAAATCTCCTAAATGAAATATTAAGGCTAGGACCCAACAAACTATTTATAGTTAGAAGAGGGATGTCATAATCCATGCTATAAAATATTTGAAGGTAGGTAAATGACGATTTACCAATTTCCACCACCAAAACGAAATAGATTATTAAGCTATATTGGATTTCAAATTCCTAGATCTTTTGAGATACATTGAACTTTCAATGGCATGTCTGAATCTCGATTGTGCCCTCTCAAGTCTGTGACTGGGATGCCGAGGATCACAAACAAGGTGTGAATAACCATGCAAATTGTCTTGGTACCCTTAACTTTTATCACCTAATCGATGTGCCGGTTAACCACACGCGCTCCACCGATCTATGATAAAATTAAGTTACCATTTTCCATCCTTACTAGTCCTTGTTAGTGTGTCGGTTAACTACACACGCTCCACTAACGACTTGGTAAGGTACAAAGTGTAATTTCATGGGTTAGCACCTATTTCACATTTTCCTAAAGTAACTAAGATTTGGAATTATTAAAGTGTAGTTACTTTACAATTTCATTTTACTTTTAATGAGGATTTAAAGTCCTTGTCGTACCCGTTCGGCTAATGACCCTCCACCAATCAAGCAAGTTACACATAATTCCTATGATCTTCTAAAACTCATAAGAACATGAACATTCGTATCAAAATTTCAAGAATCATATTAACATACATAAAACATGGAATTTTGATATTAGCCATTGTAAATGGATTAACATAAGCACTAGACCAACTAAAACAAGTTTTAAAACACCAAAACAGTTTAGGGTAATGTTTCGAGTCTATTTCCAGCAGCAAAACTCAAAAATCTGCATTCAGGGGCTCCTACTCGTCGAGTGCATGAACCTACTTGACGAGTAGTATGAATTTTCACATGGACTCGGCGAGTACCCCCATGGACTCGGCGAGTTCATGCTGCAAAGTCCAGATTTTTGAGCTTTTTCAAGAAGTTTGCATCAAGTATCAAGAAAACAAGCCTAGGCTCTGATACCACTATTAGATTTTGAGCATTTTGACACTCCTATGGTGTACATGCTACCCTAAAAACCTTGGATCTATATTTTCTCTAAATACATGTAAATTTTATTTTCAAAGGTTTACTTCCTATCTAGCATGTTATGTGGAACTTGTAACACAAAAACTCAAGTAGAATAACATACCTTTTAGTAGCTAAGATTCCTTGATGACTTTGTGAGCCTAGCACCCCAAATGTGATGCCTCAAATGCTTCACACAACACCATAATTCTTGGAACAACCTTGAGAGAATTTCACTATACTCTAAAATCGGTTTGCCCTCTTACATGCTTGTAGTAGTGCCAATTTTGCTTGCATGGAACTCTTTATATAGTTGTGACACAAGTAGGGTTACACCATGTAAACCCTAATTGTCATGGCTTTCCATATTCCCTGATCCATGGGTTTGTAACCTCCATGAACTATCCATGGAGCACCTTATGGGTTTTAACCCAATCCATACAAACCATGGATCATTAGCCCACTATACAAGAATAGATTATTTACACATTCAACCCCATATATTTAATTAGTCTCTTTTTGATCACTTAATTAATTCTAGATTAATTCTTTGATCAATACTAATTAAATAATATTATTAATATATAGTACTTATAATATATTTATAACCATAAGTGTCATTTCTCTCATTTTGGTCTATCCAAGTATTGTAATGTCATGCAACCCAAATGGACCATATCGGGTCGGGTCAAGTACATACCAAATAAAGTTATGGACTTAGACACTATATCCAACAGTTTGTAGTCTAACACACATAATACAACTTACTATGAAGTGAAAGGAGTAAACATTTTGTGGAATACTAGAAAACTAAGCAAAACTGTTTAAGGAGCCATGTTTGAAAAATAAACAACAAAGGTGAAGCCTTTATAGCATTCTCGGTTTTTCAAGTACCAAAGAGTCATTTCGAAATAAAAATGATCTTAAATATATTTTCGGTTTTAAAAGGGCCAAAAATGTAAATTTTCACTAAATGAGCTTAAAGTTGGGCCTATAGGGTTCGTGGGCTTAAATTGTAAAGTTTTGACTTTTGTGGATTAAATTGTTATTTTAAACAAATCTGACCCAAAAACGTAAAGTTCAGATAAAATGGGGCTGAAAATGTCAACCTTTTTTTAACTTAGACCGAAAAGATAAAATTATATACATTTGGGCCGCAAATGTCAATTTTTATCAAAGATTGGGCCGAAAATGTTATTTTTCAACAAAAGTAGGCTAAAAATGTTATTTTATTTAAAATAAGCCCTTAAATATAAGCTTTTGGTCTTAATGGACCTAAAGTGTCATTTTTACCAAAAATTGGCCTTAATTGTAAAATTTTGGCCTAATGGGCCAAAAATGTCTTCATTACAAAGTGGGCCTTTTATGTCATTTTGGTAAACAACTAAGCTTAAACAACCAATATAATAACAAACGGACTAAATACGCCATTTTCACTTTTATTGGGGCTAGAATATACCTTACATGTTTATTGGACCTTAGTGGTCCATTTACATGCTTATTGGGCCTTATACCTTTATTACATGTTTATTGGGCCTTACTGGTCTATTCACATGCTTATTGGGCCTTATACCTTCATTACGTGTTATTGGGCCTTAGTGACCTATTTACATGCTTGACGGGCCCTGTATACTCTTTACATGTTTATTGGGCCTTGTTAACCCATCCACATGCTCGACGGACCTTGTATACTCATTTCATGCTTATTAGGTCTCATTCATTCATGAACAAATACATTGGGCTTTTTAACTAAATTACATACACGAAATCATTATTTAAAAACATTAAATAGTGTGTTATAATATTCGCATAAATATAGTTAAGGTTCTTGTGAGACACGTTCTTTCATTCGTAACTACCTAGTGTACAACCTTTAGTCTTGTAGTTATAACCAGAGTCTCCTTGAGAGAGAGAGAGTGGAAGTTTTTTTTATAGATCTATACGGGGTTGACAGCCCCGCACCTGAGCTGTTCGCTACAGCTAGACTAGGCTAGTCTAGGGTAACAAATATATTACCTTAAACTAGTTGACGTCTGAAAACGTCATGACAAGCAGATCAGTCATATCAATTATGGTTATAACGACTCACAAAGAAATTAACTCCACTGTAAAATTTACGGAATACATAAACGATTCTACAATTACAATTCTATACAAACATCAAGTTACGGTCTTTGGGTTTAATACTACAACACTTTTACAAGCAGAAAATATCGGATTTTATGGGAAAGCTTACATTATAGATCACCTTCTATTTACAACAGAAAACAAAGGATTTTTCAAGAATACTCTCTTTATACATTTTCAAAATAGAAAACACACATGCTATAATAAAAGATTTGATACAAAGCGTTCAAATCATTTATTTCTTTAACAGAAAATATCAGATTTTCTGGTGTTTACAAAGTGATACAAACCTTTCATACAAATATACTTATGAACCTACCAACATTATATATGTTAACATTTTTCAAAATAACTTGTATTCTCATGAAATCATTAAACAGTTTAGCCATCAAGAACACATGGACTTTGATGTATTTTTGCTATAATCGTACACTTATATTTGAGAAAGTAACTTTTGTAAACAATTACAATGATGTAAACACAGTATTGTTGTATTATTGTATGTCTGATGATAATGCTTGCCTTGTTTCAATTATATTCACTGTGATGATACAAGATGAAGTCACCTAAAACCCGCAGACGTTTCCACCGTTTTCTCTGGTTCGGGGGTGTGACAAAAATGCTGCCAAAACTTGAGCCTGCTATGTACCAAAATTGCACACCACAATTGAGGTTAAACATACCCAGAAACCAAAGAAAACGTAAAACACACAGAAATTGACGGTAGGTCAATGCATCCATTGAACTTCAATTGGCACAACTTGAAACTTTTGAAGAACCTCCACTTTTGATGATGAACGAAAAGACCAACGATCAAGACTGCATTAACAACTAATCCAATAACCCAATACGCTTGTTGAGCAAGACCCATGAGAGACTAAACATAAAAAAAACTCTAAAGATGATTTACAGATACATATTGCCCACCCTAGAATAGGGATGACAATCTATACAATGAGTCGCAGAATTCTGCAACACTCGATGCGCAACTTGAGCATCCCAAACGCATCTTGATTTATTCAGTGACATTCTGAAAGGAACCATTGGTTACAACAAGCTCCTTATCCAACATCTGCTTGCCGCGCAGATGACTCTTTCATTCCTGAACACATACATGTAATGAAAACCCTCTCTTCACCTTCGTCCTCACCAAATCCTAAAATGAAGTTCTGCGTACCCAAGCCGCAAATCCCTACAACCCATTCGGTTGAAATCATAAACTCAGACATACCAATGATCCTTCAACCAAAATAGTCAGTTCTCCCCCACTTAGGGTTCGAACTACCACCAAATAACATTGCAGACATACCACATATCAAACCGGTCTTCTAGTTAATAACCAAGCGAACACAAAGTTATCCCGGATCTTAGATGGAAACCTCGAATACCTCTCAATCATAACGAACTATAATATCAGAATCCCATGTGGATTCACAAACAATAATTTTGTCCACTCATGACACCAATTATCCGTCTAGAAACAAATGAACTACCACATGCCTCGCCTAGTTCCCCAACAAAAAATTTATCACGAGCGTTACTCATAATTATAAGAAGCAGCATTCTCTTAGTCAGGATACATCAAAGACAACAAAAGTTGCTCTTGTTTATTCACTTCCCTTGGTTCCTAAAACAATCAACAAGCACTTGACCCAACTAATTTCAATAAAGAAGACCCCTAATCTCGTCTCAAAGCAACCGCACCACAAAAACACTTTTGTGTATTCTCACGCTACCATACCCGTCGACAAGAAAACCACAATCTTCTAGACTCAGGTTGGGACTACATCCCATCCCGGAAAATCACATGACCACTCTCTCTATCCACCAATCGCGGAAAGCTAGAAGTACATAACCCTTGTTGATGATAGTGACATCCCAATCCATATGCCAATCACTTAATCTTCAGCTGTAATTCTCGAGCTATTCATCATAGTTGCTTCGTTCTTCAGTCTCGCGACTCAACTGTAACTACTTGAGCAAGGCCCTCTAGACCTCATAATCAACTACCTTCCACATTTCTGCAGCATTGAAACCCAACAGACATGGACACTGAGGCTCGAACAATCATCTGACCCATCCTCAAACTGGACGATCATACCCGATAAACCGATAAAGGCGGAAATACACTGCAACGAATCATGGTGCCAAACTGTGCTACCTTCCTCAATTTTTCCTCGAGTCGAGTATAGATCCTATGATTCCAGTAGTACAGACCCAATACTACCTTCCACACCTATCCATACTTTCCTCAAGAATCATCTCGGGTCCTCTAAGTAACCACTTTTGTCCACATCCGTCCTATCATTATTATACACCCGTTATAAAATAAATACCCATCGCTAAACAACATAGACCAACCCACTATAACACATCCTAGGCTTTCCTAGGTTCCCGACCTCACCCTAACATTAGCTGCCGAAGAACTCCCAACAATGTCAGTTAACTACTTCATGAATACAATCACGTGCATTAAAGCTTAAATAATCCTTCGAGTGAAACACTCATCACTACAACAGTTACACTCAAATGAGAGTTGCACAATAGGGTCAAATCTGTCAATCTGAGATTATTTAACCTATGCCACATGTGACTTAACATATTCACTTAATAGTTAACTCACATCATCATGCGTCCCACAAAGCATAAAGCAAGCAGCATTCGTACAGTAACACTCCGAGTCACAGTCAAACAGAGGACATCTCAATCTCACTTCCTACCATGAAAGATTTTAAATCTAGCATAACATCCTATTCCTCTTAGGCTACATGGGCATCATATATCATGCCAATCCATCCACCAAACATTGCCGCAACAGAGAGATGTGAAACACACTATGGATCTAACTAAACAAATCGGGAAGATCCATGCGATAAGCAACCCAACCCACCCACGCCAAAACCCTGAAAAGGACTGATGTACCTGGGGAAACCACAACACTACTCTGCACCATCAACTGCATTAGGAACTCCCCCTAACATCCTCTAACTAGCTCATAAATACAATTACAAACCACCGACACCCAATAATTCTTTGAATGAAAGGTATCACACTACAACGGTTAGACTCAAACAAGACCAGCGCAATAGAGTTAAAACCTAACCTTCTAAAATTATATAGTTTCAATAATATGTAACTTAATATACTCGCTTACTAGTTAGCTGAGGTTAATGAAAACTCCTAAAAGCACAAAGCAAGCAACATTTGAGCATCGAGTAATTGGAATAAGCATAACCTAAACAGACCATCCTATCACTAACTGATCAATACTAGCATGCAAGCATATAAGCTCATAAAGTAGGCACACAAAGGAATCTATCATAACATTAGATCATGCAAATCCTTAGCAGATCCTTAGCCATAACTAGCATGTGATTCACAAATTCACAAATCAAATCATATCATAAAACATGCAAGGGTATTTTGGGAAAACTTACTTGAGTTCGGTTGATTGCATGCACCACACCATTTTTCTTTTATTAGAAAACGAATTTTATAAAACATTTCTTTTTTAAAAATCTACCAAACCCTCTGTTTGAGTTCAGACACACCCAAGAGTATGCCCGAATCCCTCACACTAAGGCTTTGATACCAACTTGTAACGTCCCAAAATTTAAGACTAAAAATTTCGATTTGTAAACTAATAAAACCATTATCCAAAAGAACATCATCAAAACCGTAGTGAATCAAAGTGTATCAATAATGTTGAGAGAAAAACTTGGAGACACACTTGAACAAACGTTAGAACAAGTTAGTTGCGGAATAGTTAATCTCTAAGGATCTAAAATCTCAACAACAATAAAGTTAGATAGTTAGATAGTTAGTTTCAGAAAGTAAAGAAAGATAAAAGACAAAAGTTATATCAAGAATACACTTAAACTGATTCATAACAAGGAGTGCAGTCACTCCAAGTTAGTAAGTGAGAGCAAGTTTAGTGATTAAGTCTAGAAGACTTTCTCCGAAGAGAGGTTATGTTCCAGTAGCAGTTTGAGTGTGAAGAGTAATAAGATTGATAACTGATGAAGATGAGAAAGATGATTGAATGAGAAATCTTGTGTATTGAGAAGTTAAGAGTTTTCACACTCACATATATCACAAGTACATAATACATAAGAAAGAGTCTCTATTTATAGAGTTTAGAAAAGAACAACTCTATGAGCAGTCGTGGAAGACATGCTGGACAATAGAGTGAATTACATAGTAAAGGAAATAACTAAGACTGCGGATAAGTAAGACTTGAATACTCCGGATGCTGATATGGTTGCTGATGGAGAATGGTTGCGGTCTCAGTTGTAGAGATTGACTCCGGTGCTGAAATGGCTGCAGGTACTGAACCGTTGCGGTAGATAAGTTCAAAAGGGTACTTTTATGTTTCAACAATTTACCCCTAAGTGACCTTTTTAACTTTGGTTCAGTTATCAAGTTTGAGAAACTTGATCAAAATCCACCAAAATTTTCTAACATTTTCCAGCCACAATATTCTTCTGGAGATCTCAAACTTGACTTCAGCAGTAGTGTGCTTTGATCTTTCTACTGAGGTCTTGCATATGTCAATTTGCTTCTTGGGCAGGCGATGCATGGCATTCATCGGAATGAAATATTTGACATTGTCCGTCTTCCGTTTGAATATGATGCCAAGATCAGGGAAGTTGGTTGCGCCTAGAGATCTTTCTTCAAAACCTTCTGTAAGCATTAACACTTGTTCAAGTGGTTGAAGGTCAAATTTCTTGAAAATGGTGGGGTAGATGACCACATCAATCTTCGCAAAGTCATAGACAATTTCCTTGAGGAAGGATTTGGCTTTGTCGAGAGCTATCTGCATCTTAGGATGTTTCTCTGCCTTGTTCTGAAAAACTCTGGCAATGAGAAATATTTCTTCAGGGTTCATGCAGGGGAAGTCTGCCTGGGTGCGGATGTAATCATGCTCTCTTCTGGTCAGAGTGAATTGAGCAAATTCTGCTTTCATAAACTTCCGCATCTTGTAGTTCTTCATTGCGGATGGTCTATCGTTAGACCAAATGTTTTCAACTGAAGAGCCATGCTTTTCATAGAAGCGAGTCAGTCTTTCGAATTCCATTGGCAGACGCTTGTGATCAGGAAGACTGTTGTCGAAGGAGTCAAAGACAGCAAAGTACTTAGCATTGGGAGAAATTGGAATATCCCAATAACCATCTGATGGTGGTTCAGCATATGTGAGGTGGGGAGTGTAGTCTTCATCAAGTAGCCTGCGGAGAGGATTGACCCATGAGTTGATCAGCGATTCATCAATCATAGTGTCAAAACCGCATTCTCTCGATATAATTTCGGCTAACTTAGCTGCTTTCCAGTCATGTTTCCTTTGGGCAGTAGCAGGAGAATCTGTAGAGCTTTCTGAAGACATATGTTCCTCAAGATTCTTTAGATGAGGAGGCGTCAGAGGACGGTTTAGGTTGTTTTTGGGTGATGAGTGGGGAGATGGAATATTTTGAGATGGTGGAGGAGAAAGCTGCGGAGTGGGAATTTTATTTGTGGTGATTGGAGGGCTCTGTCGAATGGATGTATTTGAGCGATCGTCTTCTCTATCACTTCCCCCTCTTGAGGAATGCAACCCTGGTGCTTCCTCAAGCCATTGTTTCAGTTCATCAACTTTGGCACAAACCTCAGCAAAGTGTGCTTTCATTGATTCGGCCAGTTGGGAGTTGTTTGGAACGGCAGAGTTGAAGAGCAGCTTGTGAATATCCTTTGTGAGCTGAAGTATCTCTGGGCCATGAAAGTTTGATGTGAGGGATTTCTGCATGCGGGCGAATGTTGCATGAGGTACAGAAATCGTGGACTCATAGGCAGTATAAGTTTCCTCTATTGCCTTTTGGGACTGTGGCAGCTTGATCCACAATGGTTGTTTGTAAGCCTTGTTTGATTGCGGTTACCTCAGTGATGAGGCGTTCCGCTGCGGCCATGAAATCTTGATGGTCGGCCCTGCAGTTGTTATCGAGAGATCGAATCCCCATCTCGACTTTGAGAGAGATGCGCTCAGCGGCCATACGCTCTCTCGTTTCGAGTCGTTCGATGCGCTCAATTAGGGATTGCGGACCTGGGAGAACTTCTGGTGGAGGTTGGGTAGGCTTAACCGCAGCGAAAATTTGGTCAACTTTGGCTTGAAGGTTGAGGAATTCTTTACGAGTGACCGCATCTTTCTTCATTTTCTTCTTCTTTTCTTTAGGCTTAGAAGTGGAGTGTTGAGAACCGCTAGATTCTCCTTCTTCCTCGAACATCATAAGGTCGTCATCTGAGGGATTCGGTTTGTTGGCCTCTTGGATGTCTTCATCGTCAAAGCCGAAGGTTGGGGCCGAGCTGAGTTCAATAGTTGGCTCTTCGTCTTGAGATGGGTTGACTGCGGTAGGTGGAACAGGAGGTGAAGTAGGAGGAACATTAGATGTACCTGCGGCTATGGTTGAGGCTTGGGCTTTGAGCACAGTTTTAGCCATTCGGTCCATCAAGGTCTGAACTTTAAGAATTTTTGCAGCAGTGTGGGCGTTGCTGATGACATTTGCCCACTATCTGGCTACGGACAGAATTTCTTGCTCCTTCTGCTTTTGTTGTTTGACATGCTTCTCCTTGCGGGCTCGGAACACCCATTTGAAAGCAGCATACTTCTTGAATTCAGCATCAGCGGTTGGTTGATACCGACTCCAATAGTCATACGAGTCTTCATCGTCAATTCCT
Source organism: Lactuca sativa (assembly GCF_002870075.4). Taxonomy (NCBI): domain Eukaryota; kingdom Viridiplantae; phylum Streptophyta; class Magnoliopsida; order Asterales; family Asteraceae; genus Lactuca; species Lactuca sativa. The sequence goes on from NC_056625.2 coordinate 204,881,988, forward strand.
TGTTGTCGCACCAAGGTGTCCCTTGGGTTCACGGATCCTTGCACATTAGTGCTCACTGTGCCTAAACCACCTGATACACATGTAAGCAGAGAAGGATTTCATGGGCTTCCTTGGTCTCCTTGACCCGTGGTCAAGTCTGGCCTCGGCCCAGTTCTGGCATGGGCGAAAGAGATGCTCTGCGGATGGATTGGTGTTTGTAGTGTTTGGGATACTTGCAAGAGGATCGAGTCTAACTCCTTAGAAGAAAAGATGTGCAGCTTGGAGGCCCTGGAGACCTTAGGGCGATTACCAATTTTTTCTACTTGACATACAACTGGGGGGCTGTCTCCACGTTCAGAAGAGGATGATGATGAAACAATCTCACAAGATGAGTTTGAGTGGTATTCGAGAGTGGCGTTGAATGGATGTGCGGCCATCCCAATGACTACCGGAGCCTGTTGAGAGGCTTCAGTCTCAGTCCGATCACGCATATGGCTAGTAGTTTCAGTTGTCTTTCTTTTCTTGAGGATAGATATGGGTAGTCTATCTTCCTCAGAGTCACTGCTCGATACAGTGGTGGTTTTGGTTTTACGTTTCTTGGAGGGTGCGGTTTGTTTTGGAGCTTTCTTTTTGGGTGTTGTAGCTTTCTTTTTAGAAGCTACTGTTTTTCTCCGTTGAGAAAGGTTAGAGAGTGTAGTGGCAGAGAGGGCTACGGTTCCCTCAGGAAGAATAGTTGAAGAAGGAAGAGGTGGGGTAGAAGGGTATGGGATAATACCCTCCGTGGCCTCAATATGATCTGAGATATCAGCAGTCTCAAGACCAAGCAGTGAAAGAATGTGTGTGGGGAGCCTGCGGATAGGTCCAAAACTAGTTTGATCAGAGGCGGGAGTATACCTTTTCAAATCCTTAGTGACAAAGAAATTGATGTCACTTCCCATGTCGAGACCAGCATCCGCATGCAGATCAGAAATACACAGAGACCAAAAGCGAGCAAAACTGAGCTCGGTTGGGTTTTCCTTTGGTTGTCCTTTGGGAATGTACTGGATGAAGTCATCCCAGAGAATTTTACCATAGTTGACATCACGGCCGGTGAAGATGCTCCATACAAGTTCAAGGAGCTTGAGTCCCATGTTGTCGATGCCTCCGGTTCTGCCAGACAGACAGCGGATGACAAAGTGGCATACAAACTGCCAAACCGCAGGCAGCTAATTTTTCTTAAACTCACCAACACCTCGGATTGGTTTCTGGTAACCCATTTGGTACAGTGCGGTAGTGATATCGGATAAGGATGGAGTGAAGATTTTGATGGAGGGATGGATTAATAGGTTAATGGAGGTTAAGAATTTTTCTTTGGTCAAGATGACCAAGGAATCGTTGACGAGGTTCAGATGAACTTCTTGGGGGTTTTCCATTGGCCTGTATGCAGACAGAGCACATTTAAAAAGTGTAGAAATGGGAACTACATCAGTGAATGCGTCGAACGGGACAAAAAGGATGTGGTTCTTGAGATGCTTGATCATCAGTTTTGTTGGAGCATTGTAAGAAGGATGAACGTCAAACACAACCCTGAAGTTTCTTGCAGCGATTGTTGGTGATGTGGAACCGGTTTGATTCATCGAGCTTGAAGCCTTGGATTGCTTCTTAGATGCACCAGATTTCGCCATTGAGAGTTGTGAGATTGAAGTTCTTGAGAGATTTTGTGAGTTCTTGGAGAGATGAGAGAGTAATCGATTAACAGAGAGCGTAAACGATTATAGAGAAGAAGAAAGGTTTATAAAGGGGGGTAAAAGGATTTTAACCCTAGGTAAAGGATAAGAGGGGGTAAGAAGTTGAATGGGGTTTTGGGGGGAATCAATGATTCTGGGATTGAATCTCAACCACACGAATATGAAACGGTTTTTGAAGAGATTTGAGAAATCTTAAAAGGAGGTTTTGCATTTAATGGTGGAGTGGACGCATGGTAATACGTCAGGAAATCGTGGGTTGATGAGAGAGAATGTTGAAACTGATTGGACGTGTTTGGGAGAGGAAAGGACAAGTTGAAAAAGGATTGATTTGGAAATCATTCTTTTTGGCATCATCCCTAAAGTAGGTCTGATACGGGGTTTATTAAGAAAGGTAAAGTGACAGTTTCTAAAGGGAATGTTTGTATTTTATTTAATGAAGGATCATTAAATAGCACACAAGGATTTAAGAGGTAATGAATCGGTTGGAATTTATTTGAGGTGGTTGCTTATGAATTCATCAAAGCCGTTGAGAAACTCCATTGCAGATGAGAAAGAAAAATTTTAGAGAATCTGTGAGATAAACACTTATACGAAATTAGAGATAAAGGAACATTAAGACCCATGAGAGGTACGTATGACATATGGTTGCGGTACCTAGATTGTGGTATCAAAACCATCTATCATATGTAATTCTCAGTTAGAACCGTAATGGGGACCAAGGACGGTCTGCGGTAGCTAACACTTCAAAAAGAACTGCGGGTCTGGATTCATCATTCCCAACATTTGTAAGAATGTATTGAGTTTTGAAGAGTCAAGAGCTTTTGTAAAGACATCAACAATCTCTTCATGAGTAGGAACAAAGATGAGTTCAATATTACCTTTCAAAATATGATCTTTGATGAAATGGTATCGTAACTCAATGTGTTTCGTCTTGGAGTGCTGAATAGGATTATGAGAAATAGCTATAGCACTTTCAGATTCACAGTAAATTGGTATCCGCAACATTCTGTACCTGTAGTCTAGTAATTGTGTCTTCATCCAGAGAACTTGGGAACAGCAGCTGGCTGCGGCCACATATTCTGCTTCTGCGGTAGATAGAGATACACACGTTTGTTTTCTTGAAGACCAGCTTACAAGTCTTCCTCCTAGAAATTGACATCCACCTGAAGTACTTTTTCTATCGAGCTTACAACCTGCATGATCCGCATAGGTGAAGGCTAGAAGACTGAAGTCGTTGCCTGCAGGATACCATAAACCCATAGATTTGCTTCCTTTAAGATACCGAAGAATTTGTTTGGTTGCGGTCATGTGAGACACTTTTGGATTAGTCTGGTATCTTGCACATACACCAGTTGCAAAGACAATATCAGGTCTGCTTGCGGTGAGGTACATTAACGAACCAATGATGCCTCTATAAGTCTTGTGATCCACAGGTTCACCAGAGGGATCAACAGAGATCGTATATCCGAAGGCCATAGGGACTTTAGCAGAAGAGCAGTTATCCATTGAGTATTTCTTCAGAAGTTTTGTGGTGTATTTTTCTTGATGAATGAAAATTCCTTGCTGAATTTGTTTGACTTGAAGACCTAGAAAGAAGTTGATCTGTCTATTCATGCTCATTTTGAATTTGTTGGTCATGAGCTTTGCAAATTCATCTACCATATCTTGATCAGTAGACCCAAAAATGATATCATCCACATATATTTGTACCATCATAAGGTGGTCACCATTTGCTTTTCTGAATAATGTGGTATCAATCACTCCTCTTTTGTAACCGGATGAGACAAGAAATTCAGAGAGTGTCTCATACCAAGCTCTTGGAGCTTGTTTCGGGCCATAGACTGCTTTTTCGAATTTATAGCAGTAGTCTGGAAATTCATCATTTTCAAATCCTGGAGGTTGCTGAAGGTAAACTTCTTCTTTTAGTTCACCATTGAGGAAGGCACTCTTAACGTCCATTTGGTGTACCTTGACATTTTTGTGGGTTGCGTATGCTAGAAAGATCCGGATGGCTTCCATTCGTGCTACCAGAGCATACGTTTCATCGTAGTCAATGCCTTCTAGTTGACTATAGCCCTTGGAAACTAGTCTTGCCTTGTTTCGGATGACTGAGCCGAATTCGTCTAGCTTGTTCTTGAAAACCCATCTTGTACCAACAATAGTATGCCCTTGTGGAAGAGGAACAAGTTGCCATACTTTGTTTCTTTCAAATTCTTCTAATTCTTCTTGCATTGCAGCTATCCAGTCTGGTTCAAGCAGAGCTTCTGTGATCGTTCGAGGTTCAGCTGAAGACATAAATGCTGCATAATGACAGTGGTCAGATAAATCTTAGGAAGATCGAGTCTGGATACCTGCTGATGGATTCCCGATAATTTGACCTGGTGGATGGTCTTTTGTCCATACATGAAGACGTGGCATTAGATGATCAGCAGCTGCGGTAGAAGGAATGTGTTGGATATCAGAGGAGTCTGCGGTTGGGGAAGGCAGTCCCCCCTGGACTTGAGAACATCCTGCTGAATCATCTTGATCTATTAAAGCAGGGTTTTCTTGAGGAGTTGGCAGAGATTAAGGTTCCCCCTGGATTGCGGAAGGGAGTTCCTCTGGAACTTGAGAAGGTTCCCCTTGGAATGCAGATGAAAGAGTGACAATTCTAGGATCGGATCTAGTGTCAATATTCTCTATGAGTTCGTCATCTAAGTCGTCCGAAGGTTTGTTTGATGGTGAGACTTCACTTCGGGTAGGAATGTAAGCAGCATCAGGTACTGGAACCTCAACGGTTGTAGCAATATCCGGAGTAGAGCTTTCCCCCTCAACCGGAGAGGTGGAAGTATTGAGTGATACTACTTCAGATAGAGAAGGTCTAGATACGTCGGCATGTTGTTGGTGAGATGCGGATGACACTAGGACTTCGGATAGTTTCTCCGTTTCAATGGGATCAAACAGATCATCATAGTTGATTTCAACTAGATTTAGAGGTCGAGAATTGGTTAGAATGGCACTTTCCATGACTGCAGTTGTTTCGGTGGATGGAGGTGCGTTGCAGATGTAAGAGTCATCAAATTTCACATCAAAGCTTTCAATGATCAACCTTGTTCTTCTGATGAGCACTCGATATGCAACCTTGTTAGTGGAATAACCAAGGAAGATACCTTCTTCAGACTTTGGTGCAAACTTATTGAGTTGATCTCTATTGTTGATCACGAAGCATCTACATCCAAAGATATGAAAGAAACGAACATTGGGTTTGCGATTGTTGAGCCCTTCATATGGCGTTTTGTTGAGACGCTTGCACACAATACTTCGGTTTTGAACAAAGCATGTGGTTGCTACTGCTTCGGCCCAGAAATAGAGAGGAAGTTGGGCAAAGTTAAGCATGGATCTGGCTGCTTCAACGAGTGTGCGATTTCTTCTCTCTACTACACCATTTTGTTGCGGTGTATAGGGTGCTAAAAAATTGTGAGAGATGCCTTTGGAAACTAGAAAACTGGTCAGAAGATGATTGGTGAATTCAGTTCCATTATCACTGCGGATGCGTCTGACTGGAAGCCTGATTTGAAGTTCGATTTCTTTGATGAAGTTAATGAAGATCTGCGATGTCTCTGATTTGAGTCTAAGAAAGAAGACCCATGTGAAGCGTGTATAGTCATGAACAATAACCAGTATATACTTTTTATGGTGAAGACTGGCTACGGTTGAGGGACCGCAGATATCAATGTGTAGTGGCTCCAGTGGTTCAGAGATAGACGAATCCATTATCAGAGGGTGACTTGCTTTAGATTGCTTACCGCATTCGCATGCTGGGCAAAGAGTTTCGTTGCTGAATTTGAGAATAGGGAGACCACGGACCAGTTCTCCTGTGACGAGGTTGTTGATGTAGCGAAAATTGAGATGAGCGAGCTTGCGGTGCCATAGCCAGCAGACTTCGGATACAGCTTTGGACAGAAAACATAGCTGCGGTTTGCCAATGATAAGAGAAACATCAAGAGGGTACATCGTGCCTTCGCAGCGTGACTTGATTAATCAGGTGTTGCGATCATTCTTCATTATGTAACATAATTGATTGTCAAATTCAACTCGATGTCCTGCCTTACATAGTTGGCCAACACTGATAAGATTGTGTTTAAGACCTTCTACATAAGCAACCTTCTGAATAGAAAAGTTCCCCGTAGTGAGAACACCGTAACCTCGGATGACACTGTTTGCATTGTTGCCAAACGTGACATTTCCACCATTGCATATAGGTCTGAAATCCCGAAGGTACTCTAACCTTCCGGTCATGTGCAAGGAGCAGGCACTGTCAATTAACCATTCTTCTTCTTGTTCCTCCTTGCACAAAGCCTGAGATTTAAACGGTTAGTTTAGGTTTCCAAACAAGTTTGGAGCCAGGGACAATTGATATATTCTTAAATGATGCATGGTCCAAGGTTGCATGGACAGGTCTTTTGTCATTTTTCAAACCGAGTCCTGGGTGTTTGTTCAGATATGGATTGTTACAAGTTTTCTGAAATGTGTGAGATTTCTGACTTTGATTTGACTTGACACGGGATAAAAACCTTTGACAGCTGCACTGACATTTGCAAAAAGAGGGTTTGTCATTGAATCTGACATTGTGCTTGGTCAGCGGTTTATGGGGTGTGTTGGACTTGAAATTAGTTCGAGGTGGGTAACTTTTGAAAAATTTGACGTTTGAGTTCTGAAAAGTTTGTTTTGAACGAGGTTTCGCACGTGTAAATCTTTGATTTGCTCTAGGTGGATTTGATAAAATTCCTTTCCATTTGTTTTGATTTGATCTTAAAAGTGTTGGAGTGGGTAAAAATCCTTTCCATTTTGGGTCAGTTGAAGAGTAGATCTGAAAAACATAGTTTCTGAAAGGTTTGACACAATTTTGGGTTGTGTCAGAAGTAACAGAAGTGACTTTTGAAACTGAACTTTTCTTTTTGTTTGTTTTCATGAAAGAAGAATTTTTTGAAATGTAATTTGTGAGAACAAATTTTTCTAGGCTCCTGGATTTAGGAATTCTCACATGTTTTCTATTTTCTGTAAAACTTTGTCTGCTTTTGTTTTGAAATCTGATTTCCTCTTTGAAAGCTCTTTATGCCAAAAAATTTGGTGAACCGCAGTCATTGTTATTCCACTGCAGTTTCTTGGAACCTTTTGGAATATTTTGAAAACGTGGGCTAGAATCATCAGAACTTGAAGATTCTGGAATTTGAGAGCATTGGCCTACCTCAAAATTTTCTATAGGCAATTCGTGAAAAATCGGTTGAAGAGTTGTAGTTCCTTGAACTAATGAGTTGCAGTCAATGTTTTTTAACTGCAGTGAAGATGACTTGAATATTTCAGAGTAAGTTTTAGATGAGACTACGGTGGGACATTTCTGGGACAGTTGATTATAGTCTGAGGACAAAGATGGAAAGTCCTCTGAGACTTCGGGGCCTTCAACAACAATTTCTTCATCAACTTCGGATGAAGTTTGAGAATTTGAGTGAGTTGTGCCACTGATGGGAATTTGATCATGTATGTGACTAGAATCCTCAGGCACAATTTCCTCAATGACACAATTAGTGCTCAAATTGTGTAATCTACCGAAGTGAGTTTTGATATCTTCGGGAAAAGTCTTGTCATTGACAGGGAAATGAAATTCTCTATCAGGAGGGACATACACTCTGTCTTTGTTGAACCGGGGTGAGGAATCCATTGCGGTAGGATATCCATTTGACCAACCCCAATTATATGTATTGTCTACGGTTCCATTGTTTACTAAATTTTCAATAGCCTCACTTACATTAATCAGTTTTTCAATTAAAAGATTCAAGCGTACAATTTCTTTCTAAGCTAAATCTTTTTGATTCAAGGCTATTTCTAATTGAGTTTCACTTAACATTCTAGCATCTTTCTCTACCTCTAGATCTCTTTCTAGCATTGCCATCATAAGTCTAATGTTATCTAGTCTTCCTCTCACGTGGAACATCTCCTGGGACGCTATGTTCTTCTCATCTAAGGATTTGTTATAGTCTGAAAGGACGGCAGCACAAGTGTCATTAAGATCATCTATGTAGGGTTGACAATCATGCATGCTATAATTTAAAGTTTGGATCATGAGTTTTACCTGTTCAACGATGCTTAGAGTCCCATCTTTCGCCATGTAGCAATAGTTTTTATTCAACATTGCTGACCCATCATCATCCGCAGTGGCCAGCATGCAGATTTACACTTTTCTTGTAACACTGCTGATGGTCTCTTCTTCATCTCCTGATGACCAAACTTGATGGTCTCGTTTAACTTGAGCCACATATGCCCTTGCTTTTTCTTTTTCTTATAACTCTTGAGCCATTCTGAGATAGAATGCTCTGTCCTTGACTACGTTGGCCTTACAGTCTTTTGCGAAGTGATGATCTTTGTTGCATTTGTGATAAATTACAACATCAGTCTTGTCTTCTGATTGAGTACCAAAGTCATTGTTCTGAGGAGACTGTGGTACCTCCTTGGGTTGATTGTTCTGGGAGACTTTATAATACCGAGAGTTGTTGTTCTGAGGACCGAAGTTACGGTTCAATGGTGGTTTGTTGAATTGTTGATTCTTGCGAAAAGAGGAAGGTGGTATGCGGTTGAACTGTTGGCTAACTAGAGCAATAGCCTTCTGAAAATCTTCTTCATCATCATACTCAGAATCTGCTTCGTATGACTGAGGTGGGGTGTCATACGATGAAGAATAAGGTGACTGCGGTGGAGCTTGTGCTATGAGAGCAAGCGGTCCTCCGAAGTCAGCACAGTCTTTGACTACAGTGGATTCTTGTGCTTGAAGTTCTCCATAAAGTTTGTAGAGTGATAAAGAGTGAATCTTTCTATCACCTTGGACTATCATTTTGGCCGTAGTCCAATGTCTTCCTAGACCATTAAGGAACTGGAGATTGGTTTCATGGTTGCTGCGGATGGTACCAACATTTGATAACTTTGTGACTATTAGGTTGAATCTTTTGAAGGAGTCTTCCAAACTTTCACCAGCATGGGCTTTGAAGTTGTTGAAGTCGTTGAGTGTGGTTGTGAGCTTCTTATCATGTGCTTGTTCTGAGCCTTCATACAAGTTTTTGAGTACATCCCAGATCTCTTTTGCAGACTTGCAGTTTATGATAATATCAAAGTTGTCAGGAGCAACACCACATGAAGTTTCATAAAAAGCAACAGCATCATTTTGCATTTTATCGAGATCATCTTTGGTAGGACGGCTCATAGTTGGTTGACCTCCTCCTAGTCTGGTTGCAGCACCGTCAGTTTGGATTGGTGTGAGGACTGGAACATGTGGTCCTTCTTCCATGGATCTCCATACATCTCTACCCAATCTTCTTAAGTACCTCTCCATTCTTTGTGACCAGTGATGATATTCATTTGCTACTAGTATTGGGGCTCGGTTAGAACCACCAACACTACTGGAAACATTTAGAGATAGCGATTGTGCCATTTTGTTTTTTTTTTTTTGAAAAATGAGCTTTAGTGGTATAGAAAGCTTAATGAGAAAATCAGAGTTCCGATATCCAAAAAGCAACCATTTTGGCTCTGATACCAATTGTTGAGAGAAAAACTTGGAGACACACTTGAACAAACGTTAGAACAAGTTAGTTGCGGAATAGTTAATCTCTAAGGATCTAAAAGCTCAACAATAATAAAGTTAGATAGTTAGATAGTTAGTTGTGGAAAGTAAAGAAAGATAAAAGACAAAATTTATATCAAGAATACACTTAAACTGATTCATAACAAGGAGTGCAGTCACTCCAAGTTAGTAAGCGAGATCAAGTTTAGTGATTAAGTCTAGAAGACTTGCTCCGAAGAGAGGTTATGTTCCAGTAGTAGTTTGAGTGTGAAGAGTAATAAGATTGATAACTGATGAAGATGAGAAAGATGATTGAATGAGAAATCTTGTGTATTGAGAAGTTAAGAGTTTTCACACTCACATATATCATAAGTACATAATACATAAGAAAGAGTCTCTATTTATAGAGTTTAGAAAAGAACAACTCTATGAGAAGTCGTGCAAGACATGCTGGACAATAGAGTGAATTACATAGTAAAGGAAATAACTAAGACTATGGATAAGTAAGACTTGAATACTCCGGATGCTGATATGGTTGTTGATGGAGAATGGTTGCGGTCTCAGTTGTAGATATTGACTCTGGTGCTGAAATGGCTGCAGGTACTGAACCGTTGCGGTAGATAAGTTCAAAAGGGTCACTTTTATGTTTCAACAAATAACATACAAATATATCAGAGTAATATGAAATACGGAGCGATGTGGTGTGTGCACTGGAATCATCATGGGCTCTTCCCCTTCGAACCATAAGTACTTGAAACATAAACTGAAAACTGTAAGCACAAAGCTTAGTGAGTTCCCCAAGATACCACATACCATAAAAATAACAGACCCCGCCTAATGAGCATAACGGGCCTCACCCTAACTCGCATAATGGGCCTCGCCCAATGAGTATAACGGGCCTCGCTCAAAATCGCATACGGCCCCCGCCCAACATACATTCAAACATATAAAATACATGCAAGTATCACAAAGATATATATCATTCAATATAATCATCAGTCCCCGCCCGGCTTTGGGCGCTGCCCGGTATGCATATCATAGAATATACATCCAGAGTCACACAGACAACTATCATCCTATAATAAACCATGGGCCGAGATTGGGGCGCTTGACCCGCCAAACGTAGTGAGGAAAATCACATTGCCAACAAAATCCACAACTAATAGCCAACACAACCAACAAATAAGTGCCATACACCTCCTAACAAACCATACAAGGTAAACTCTTAGTCCACCCCTCTCAAACTAGCAATTTGACCAAAAGTCAACACTCAAAGTCAACGATCAAAGTCAAAGTCAACAGGCAACATTTCCATCAATTGACACTCACGTTGTAACTAGTCATTGGTCACGTTGTGAGAATGCACTCGAACAGATTCCAACTGAACTCGCTTCAACTCAATCAACTCGGTCCCGGAGAACCCGCTTAGCAGCCTGCCTTGGCCACGTCGTGAGCTCAGTCAGTCGAAACAATGGCGTAAAAACCACTCTCACGTCGTGACACTCCCTTTGTCACGTGGTGAGCCACGTCTGATGTTAAATCCTAATGTCTTGATTCCTTAATCCATTAAGTCATCCATTCCAACTTTCCAGAGGGCTTTTATACACTAAAAGCAACATAAAAATGAGATCAAAATCTCATGCATGGGACCAAAACTCAACCAAACCATAGATCTATCACACCAAACCTCAAAGGAACCTTAGGGGTCCATAACGCTGCCAACTTTATGGAATCCAACCACTCAAACCACCTCCAACATGAAGAAAAAGGCATAAAAGTCTAGATCTAGAAGAATAACACATAAAGGTTGGAGCTTGAGGAATTACCATGGTCCAAGGTATGATCTTTAAGGTGGTGAGGGAACTTTCTTGTTGGATCTAAGAACCAAGAACATCTTCTTCTTCTTCTTCAAAGAACCAAAATCTTCATAAATGGATGGAAAAGGAGAAGGGAGGCTCAAAATGGTGAAAGGGAGGCTAGGGTTTCTCTCAAGATGATATAGATATGATGGGGGCTCATAAAATGCCCTAAAAACATGGAACCAACCCTTATATATGTTAAAAACCCTAAACTCACAGTTCTCATGTCGTGAGCTCCTATTGCTCACATCATGAGCACAATTTAAATCAACATTTTTGTTTAATCGCTCCTCACGTCGTGAGATCCAATTGCTCACTTTGTGAGCTCAGTTTTCTCCCAAGTCCTTTCCAACTTAGAACAATCATAACTTCTTCATTTCAAATCCGAATTTAGCGTTCTTTTTATCCATGTAAAGGTCTTGAAGAGCTCTACACTTCTATATCGATACTTTTGGCTCCCCATATGACCAACTTAAACCATAACCCTCGCAAGTAGCATGACACATAACTTTCCTCAATCCATCCTCAGTTCCGAATACACGATTTATAGGCCTTGATCCCATTACCAAAAATAACATCTTTCAATAAACCCTAAACCTTACTCCCTAAAAAGCCCTAAAGCCTACATATAACTGAATTGCGGTCCACTATCCTGAATCACAAAACAATTAGAAACAAGACGTTACATTTTACATATTTATGTATTCTTTTAAAGGTTTTTATATAGATGTTTATGTATTTTTATGTATTTTAAATGTATAAATGTATTTTTTACGTTTTTATATGTATATTTAAGTATTTTAAATATTTTTTATGTATTTTTAAGTTTTTTATATAGATGCTTATGTATTTTAAATATATAAACATATTTTTATATAGATGTTTATGTATTTTTAAAGAACTCTTGGGATTTTTCCAAGATTTCGTACTTTTTCAAACGTATTTCACTCCATAACGTGAATAGTTTTTAGAAAAAAATAACATATAAATGAACAACAAAGTATGAATGGAGACGGAGACTTCCATTTCAATAAACATATTTCAATGAAGATAATGATCTGAGATACATGAATGAGTAATGTTTGGATATTAATATTCAACACTTAATTTATTCAAACTTATTTTTTTTTATATCGACGTTGTCACAACCAGCAAATTAGGGTTGATATATAGACTTCTTGTACGAAACCATTTCTTCTATGTAACGCTATTTCATCAAGATAGTGAAATTCAAACTACAATGCCATGTAAGTTCATACGTACATAGATTGTGAACCAAGTTGAAATAGCCTCATGCAAGTCCAAAACTCGATCCAATAGTTAAGTCCAATCAATTTTGGGCCTTATTGGGCCGAAAGCCTTTTATTGAGCATTAGTGGGCTGAAAACCTCTATTGGGCCTTCCATTGGCCCAAAAACCCTTTAATGGGCCTTGTTAGGTTGAAAACCACTATTGGGCCTTCCATTGGGTCGAAAACTATTCAACGGGCCTTGTTAGGCCGAAAACCTCTATTGTACCCTTATATTGGACCGAAAACTCCTATTGGGCCAAGTCAAAAAACGAACACCACTCTTTTTGTGCCACCCTTTTGGGCCAAGAACCCTTGGGTTCGGTTAAGTGAAACAAAAGAAAGAAAAAGGATGGGGATTAAGGAGTTGCTACCTCCTTATTACCCAACATACTCCCATGCCTTTTAACCTCCATGCAACCATGCAAATCCCATCAACCTTGAAGAAGGTCAACTCTCTTTTCCCTCTCTCTTCCTTATGTGCGACCGATCACACACACACACACACACATACTTCATAACTTCAATTTCCTCACGTAGCTCTCAACAACATCCTCCTTATTCTCTCAAAAATTTCGAGCATCATCATCATCAAAGATCGATCCTAGGCTTCTTGGCAAGTCCATGTTAAACTCAAAGTGTTTTATTACATGTTTATGTTAAGAACATTTCATTTACATACTCATTTTGTTGAGTGTTAAGCATTTAGATCACCATTTTCGAGTGACCTCTCCAAGACAAGCTAGGCTCGAAATTTCCTCCTTATTCTTCTCCTACCACTCGAAATCTTCAAGGTGAACTTCATACCCCACTTTGTGTTTTTCATACTCTTGGGGGGGGGATACAAGTCAAAATGTAACACCCTAAATCCGGTATGACTTTAAAACCTCAAGAACTTATATTTTATCATAATTGGTCCTTTAAGTATGTTAGGCGTACTTAAGTGTACACTTAGCGTACTATGCATGGCTGGTCGCGGAAGAGATGGACGTATGTTGGGTGTACCAGCAGTACGCTGGGCGTACGTGCCAGGGGTCCAAAACCCTAAATTTCGAACATGAGGCATATTTAAGAGATCTTAAGTCCCTTGGACTAAACCCTAGAGAGCCTCCACGGCCTTAGAACGTCCTTACACTCCAGAGAAACTTGTGAGACCATTTTTAAGCTTTAAAAAGTGCATTTGTGGCCCTTTTAGTGTTCATTCCAACAAGAAGAGGTGGTTAAACAAGCTTGGAACGAGTTGGTGCTTCAAGATCCTGCATCATAGTCATCTTGCAAAGCTTCTGGAGGTAAAAAGCTTGGATCTTTCATCTTAAATCTCTACTTTGAGTTAGGGTTTTCTACCTTGTCCCTTTTGCTTGATTTTGGACCTCCATTTATGAGTTAAGCAACTCCAAAAGGTGGGAATGACAGATCTTAGGTCCCTTAGTCCTTTAGTATCATAAAAATGGAGTCTTGATGGGAGTTTTGGCCTCATGCATGGGTTAAACACCTTTGAAAGGTCTTAATTGAGGTCTTGGGTGTATATGAGGCATGCAAAGGCATAAAGTTGCCAACTTTATGCCTTAGGACATCTTATTAGACATAGATCTGGCTTTCGGATGTAAACGAATCGAGTATTAAGCACTTAATGGAGAAAGTGCTTAAACTGGTTGTACGCTGCGCGTAGTCCCAATCCCAGTACGCTGCACGTACCAGGATGGTACGTCGAGCGTACGCATCGCAAATGGGCCTAATATGTTTTGGGCCTCATTTGATTAATGGGCATGGTGCATTCTAGGAATTATGAGCTATATCATCTGTTGTGGGCCATCAATATATTGATTGGGCTTTATTGGGCCAAGAGGCCCATTAAGGATTTTGGACTTGGTCTTTGGGCCCATTAGCAAGGGATGGATAATTAGGCCTTATGGAAGGGTTGGGAGTTTGGATTTCCCTTGGTTAATTAAAGTCCAATATTATCTAATATTATTATTCAGCATGGGAGGTTGCGGACTGTTAGGAGAGCAACTTTTGTATTCAGCAGACAGAGGTGAGTCTTCTCACCATACCTATGGGTCTAAGGCACCAAGGCCGGCCCATTATGTAATTATGATATAGCTGTTAGTCATTCTGTGATTTGATATGATATGTGATTGTGTGTTTTGCATGAAGACCCCGGGGGGAGCCCGTGGCGTTGGATGTAAAACCATGTGGGGTAGTCCATGATAGTCCTAGGTAAACACCATGTGGGGTAGCCCATGGTATTGGATGTAAGACCATGTGGGGCAGCCCACTGCACTCTTACAAGCTTTACGTATGCATGGCTTATGTGTTATATGTGTAGCTTTAATTAGCTATCAGGATATGTGTATGTGTAGTGTGTGGTATGCTCTCGGGAACTCACTAAGCCTTTCAATTACATGTTGTTGATTTTTTTCAGGTACATCTGAACCCAAGGGCTAGGGTAAGGTGTGATGGTGCGGCGTGCACTCTATCTCTCTTTCACTGATATGTTTTGGGGATACTCTGATGATTTAAATAAAGTTGTAATGAATGTTGTTTTCAAAACAAATATGTTGGGATTTCATGGTTTATGCAAATGTGTTTTATTAATTAAAAATGAAAATTTTCCTTGAAATTTTGGGTCGTTACAAGTTGGTAACAGAGCCTTTGGTTGAGGGATTCGAGCACACTCTCGAGTGTGTCAGGACTAAAACTAAGGAATGGTAAAAATGTTTTCAAAAAGTAACATAAAAAGGTTTTTTTTCAAAAGGAAATGAAAAGATGAGATTGCAACGCGCGTGATCAGCCGAGCCAAGTAAGGAGTTTCCCAAAATGTTAGCCATGTATTACTGATATTTGAGCCTTGTTGATTATATGGAACTTGCTATGTGTATTCTTTTAAAACTGTATACAGTTAGGAGCTTATAGCCTCACAATGATTGATTTGGCCTTATTTCATGTTCCTTGTTTGGTTGTGGTCCTGGGGTAGAATCTTCAATTCGAAAGTCTATTTGATCATTTTTCTATGTACAATTTGCATGCATAAACGCAACCTATTATGATGGGTTTGATTGATATGAGTAGAGTAAATCTTAGGACAGCCTGAGATTGATGTACGCGGTAACTGTGGGATATGGTTTGGTTGTGGGACGAATTGGAGTTATCAGGTAGAGTAGTGGGGAAAGGTACAGGTAGGTGTGGAAGGTAGTATTAGGCCCGTACTACTAGAAGCACATGACATGTACCCGAAGCACTATTAGATCTGACGACTTCAAGGAGGACCGATGTGGGAAGATCCCTTATAAGGAAATCCTGATCATTGTGATTTATGATATTTCAGTTCAGCATGGTGACGTCACGATTTGGAGCAAGAGGATCAAGATCAGGGTCCGGATCTAGGGCGGATCAAGAGACACTACTGATATCATCGATGAGAGGCTGCACGAACTCATTGCAGCCGAGGTTACCAAGGGCATCCTTGACGCGACCCTAGTCAATTTTGGGACGGTTAAGGAGGGCATTATGGAGATTATGGAGGAGAGACTCGGATCCTTTAGGGCTGAGATGGCGGCGGGTCAGATTGGGTCCTGAACTCCCTCGTTTCGTGAGTTCAAGGCGTGTGGGGCGTCGGGGTATTTCGGGGTCAGGGACCTCATTGTCAACCGACACTGGGTGGCAGATATCGAGAACGCCCAACGCACGAGTTCCTGCCTGGATGCGGCAAAGGTTGGGTTTGCTTCTTGCATGCTGAGGGATAGGGCCTGAGATTAGTGGGGTGAGGTTACTAACCAGGTGGGGCCAGCCGGGGTGGCGGAGATATCATGGGTCAAGTTTTTCAGGCGGTTTGATTCGGAGTTTGCACCACGTATTGATGTGCAACGTCTAGTGAGGGAGTTTAATGACTTGCAACATACCACCGAGACTGTGGAAGAGATCACCACCAAGTTTCGAGAACGCCCGTGAGAGGGAGATGGAGTTGGATACCCGCACGAAGCGGAAGACTGATCAGGCGTAGGCAGCAGGAGGTCAGGCTAAGAAGCCTAAGACCTATGATTCTTCGGGTAGGGGCCAGCAAGGTCGGGGCCGGTGTGCCAAGTGCGGGAGGTTTTATAGTGGGGTGTGTCGAACGGCTGGGATATCGGGAAGTTACTCTTGTAGTCAGCAGGGCCACGTGAGCAGGGATTGCCCCAAGAAGGGCCTGATATGTTTCCACTACAACCAGACTGGCCATAAAAAGGCCGACTTCCCGAAGTTGCAGAGAGGGGGAGGAGCAATGGTGGTGCCTGCACCCGCCACACTAAGGATCAATGATGGCCACCCTGCTAAGGCAGATACCCTAGTGGTGAGGAGCCGCGCATTTTAGCTGACTACCGAGGAGGCTCAGGTCGCGCCAGACGTTGTGGCTGGTACGTGTCTATTATTCTCTACTCTTCTTATTTTTGTATGACTCATGTGTATTCTATGCATGTATAGGGACCTTTTTGGTCAATGGTATGTCTGCTCATGTCTTGTTTGATTCGGGTGCTACCCAATCATTTGTGTCACTCGTGCTTAGCAAGAAGTTCAGGGATGCATCAAGGACCTTGGATTCCCCGCTCGAGGTAGAGATTCCAGATGACCGCACCGTTAGTGCTGCAAGGATACATCAAGGCTATGTCCTGAATGTGTTGGCGAAAGGTTCTGTGTTGATCTAGTTCTAATACCGATGCGAGGGTTGAAAGTGATTGTTGGGATGGACTGGTTGGGGGCCAACGGGGCCATGATTGATTACGAGTGCCAGTTGGTCAGGGTTCGAACCCCAAGTGGGGGAGAACTGGTTATTCATGGTGAGAGGGCCTTGCATGGACCGACCCTGTGTTCAGCTGTGAGGGCTCAGAGGTTTTTACAGCAGGGTTGCCAAGGATTTCTAGCTTATATCTCGGATACGAGGGTATAGACCGCGACGGATATGGGCAGTGTGCCAGTTGCACATGATTTTTTGGATGTTTTCCCCGAAGAGCTACCAGGGGTGCCTCCAGAGAGGCAGGTGGAGTTTCACATTGACTTGGTTCCGGGTGCCGCTCCGATAGCAAAGGCACCATATCCGTTGGCACCACCAGAGATGCAGGAGTTGTCTACGCAGCTTCAGGAGCTGCTAGACCGAGGGTTCATTCGTCCGAGCAGTTCCCCGTGGGGAGCATTGATCCTTTTTGTGAAAAAGAAGGACGGATCTCATAGGATGTGCATCGATTATAGGGAACTGAACAAACTAACGATGAAGAACCGTTATCGAGGATCAATGATTTGTTTGATCAGCTTCAGGGTGCTTCTTGGTTTTCCAAGATTGATCTTCGGTCTTGGTATCATCAAATGAGGATTCGAGATGAGGATATATCAAAGACGACTTTCAGGACTCGGTATGGGCACTAAGAGTTTGTGGTGATGCCATTCGGGCTCACCAATGCCTCAACAGCGTTCATGGACTTCATGAACAGAGTGTGTAGGCCGATGCTGGATCGGTCGGTGATTGTTTTTATCCATGATATTCTGGTCTACTCTAGGACCACAGAGCAGCACGAGTAGCATTTGAGGGAGGTATTAGAGACCCTGAGGGCAGAGAAAATTTATGCGAAGTTCTCCAAGTGTGATTTCTGGTTGCGGGAAGTTCAGTTTTTGGGGCATGTCTGTTGGATTAATGTCTAAGTCCATAACTATAATTGGTAAGACTTGACCCGACCCGGCATGGTCCATTTGGGTTGCATACCATCATGCACTTGAATGAGAGAAATAAGACACTTATGGTTATTAATATATTATAAGTTCTAGTATATTAATAATAAGAATAATAAGATTATTTAATTAGTATTGATCAAGAATTAATCTAGGATTAATTAAGTGATCAAAAGAAGACTAATTAAATATATGGGTTGATTGTGGAAATCATCCATACTTGTATATTGGGCTAATGCTCCATGGATAATCAACTTGGGCTAAAACCCATAGGATGGTCCATGGATGCTCCATGGTGTTTTTGTACCCATGGATCCAAGGAAATGGAAAGCCATGACAATTAAGAGTTTACCCTAATTGTGTAACTATATAAGCATCTTATTATTGAGGAAAAATCGGCCACTAGTGTGTGTGAAGAAAGGGCTAGCCGATTTTGAAGAGTGTAGAATTCTCTCAAATCATTCTAAGTGTTTTGATGATTGTGATTCCATTTGAGGTGTCACACTTGGGGCACTAAGCACTCAAGCTTCATGAAGACTTTCTACATCAAGAGGTATGTATTCTATCTTGTTACATTCATTGTTTTGTATGCTAGATTAGGATAATACCTTGGAAGTTCTTATTTGCATGTATAATAGAGAAAACATAGATCCAAGGTATTTAGGGTTGCATGTACACTTAGGAAGTGTTAGAATGCTCAAAACCCAACAGTGGTATCAGAGCCAGGTTGTTTTCTGTTATATTGATGCAAATATTTTATTTTCAAAGTTGAAAAAAAAAACATGAAGTTTGTCAAATTTTAAAATAATTACTTGTTCTTGTGAAAAACTAATTATTTGTAAAATTTGAATAATTTGCTTTATGAGTTGAATTAGGTCAAATTTAATAAAAGATAAAATAATATGATTATTTTATTAGTTTTAAAAGTTTGATCTAAAAAGTTTTATTTTTTTTTGAAACCTCCATAAGTTATGGATTTGAAAAGGTTTTAAAAAAAAAATTTGATTTAAAGTTTTTTTTTTTGGAGTTACAAAATTTGGTGTTAATGTTTTAAAGGATTCCATAACTTAAGAATAAGTTATGGATCACCAAAAGTTTTTTGTTATCTTGTTTTATGAGTGAATTTAGATTAATGATGAAAATTATGTGATAGTTGGTTTTAATCCAAATTAATCTAAAAGAAGTTCATAAAATGTGTTTATGTAACTTAAAAGTCACATTTATGAATCTTAAAACTCATAAAGTTGGCAATGGTTACAAAATGAAGAGTCTTGTGTCATTGAATAATTTTTTTTATGACTCCATAACTTGTCCTCAAGTTATGGAAGTTCAAGAGTCACTTCATTAAAGAAAAATATGTAACCATAATTAAATCCATAAGTTATAAAATAAAGAAAAGTTAATTCTTTTATTAGTTTAAAGTCTTCCATAACTTGTCCTCAAGTTATGGAACTTGAAGAGTTTTTGGATTAAAACTACTTTAAACACATAAGTTATGGAATTAATTAGTTTTGAAATAGTTTCAAAACTTGCCCTCAAGTTTTGGAATTTGTAAAGTTTTCTCTAATGAATACTTTAATTCCAAGTTAGCCCTTAGAATTTTAAAAGTTAAAATTCAACCCTTATACTTTATAATATTATAAGTTAATAATATATATATGTATAAGAGTAAAGTCAGTCTTACCGCTAGTACGCCTCATTCACGAAGTCGGTCTATAAGGTGGGTATAAGGTTGTTGCCTATAAAATGGCAACTTAATGGGTGTCCACTCTCACCCACCGCTTGCTTGACTGGTGGAGGGTCGTTAGCCGAACGGGTTTGACAGGACTAGAATTCTCCCTTCATTAAAAGTATTAATGATAATACTAAGTAACTAAACTCTTAATAATACCCAATCTTAGTTACTTAGGAAAAATGTGAATAAGGTGCTAATCCATGAAATTACACTTTACACTTTGTCTAAGTCGTTAGTGGAGCGTGTGTGGTTAACCGGCACACTAACTTGGACTTAACAAGGTAGGTAAAGGGTGACTTAATATTTATCATAGTATCGATGGAGCGTGTGTTGTTAACCGGCACATCGATTGAGGGGTAATTTATTAAGGGTACCAAGTGATTTGCATGGTTACTTCACACCTTGTTTTGTGATCCTCGGCATCCCAGTCACAAAACCTGAAGGGCACACTCGAGATTGAAACATGCCTTTGAAAAGTTCAATGAATCTCAAAGATCTAGGAGTTTCAAAACCAATTAAAACCTAATAATTCATTTCGTTTATCTTGGTGGAAATTGGTGAATCGTCATTCACCTACCTTCAAATATTTTATTGCTTGGATTACGGCATACCTCTTCTAAGTTATAAAATAGTTTGTTGGGTCCTAGCCTTAATATTTCATATTGGGTGTCATATTAAGGACTTTAAATCAACTATCTTGAATATCTCCCAAAAGATGTCTGGTTTAGACACCTATGATCTTCCCAAATCTCTTGAAACAAGGTTTCCTAATGAAGATGATGTCCCATGGATATCATACTTCTTCACCTCTTCAAATTATTCTCCCTAACCCACAAGTTCTTGAAAAGTTTAAGGTCACTCAGGCCCTATTGGCAAGGCAAGGTCTAGGTGTGGTCACATCTTGGAGATGTAGTCACATATTGACAAGCCGGGAGAGTTGGGTGTCAAAGTCTTGAGAAAGTTGGTGGTTCAATCACTTTCTAAGTCACATAGTGAGTTCCTTTGGGACACCTATGAAACAGACTATGACAAGACCCTTAATGATCTTATCTATTTGTTAAGATCAACTTCCTTAATACTTGATGGACATTGACAATAGTGACACAGGAAATCCAGTAAAGCATTCTCTTCCCAATGGAAAGGGATCGGCCATAGTCAATTCGGTTGACCAAATGGTAAAGAGAAAAGCTAAGTCTGTGATAGTCCTGTGTGTCTTTATCAAAGGGTCCATATGTTTATATTGCCAAAGAAAGGGGCATTGGTTGCGAAGCTGCCAAAATTTACCTAAGGATGTTAAAGTCAATAAGTTTGACTCTACTTCAGGTAAAGTCCACTATCTAACTCTGTTAAGTTTCTATTCTGAGATTCTTGATACATGATGTGACTGGGTCACATGGTGATGTTTTAAGAATGAAAGAAAAGTGAAGAAACTTAAAGAAAGAATATGCTGAATCTGATGGCGTAGATGGATTTCTATCGCGTAGTTTGAAGATCGGATTCTTGAGCTACTTCTTAGGAGTTATGAGATATTGCTTAAGGAATAGATAACAACAAGTTTTCATATGGATTGTAAGGATAAGTTTTTCCGCAAAGTTTTAAAATAAAAGAAAATTTTTTATTTTATTTATTTTAAAATATCCTTACAATGGCATTTGATGAAAAATTGTTGCTTATATGATTCCATTAAGAGCAAGAGTGGAAATATGAAATTGATTCTTTCATTTGTGGTAATGTCTAAATTTACCAAATAAGGAAAGATTCTCATCACCCAAGTTTCAAGTGGACCGGAACTAGGAATCATGCAAGTTGTATAGCATGATGAATGAGAACTTTCAAGTTTTGGAAAAATTAAGATTAATTACTTATTCACATGGATGTGTGAGTCAAGTAATGGACTAAGGGATCGAGTACATAGTCTTGTTCACTGATTTAGTCCACCACAAAAGTTTGATAAGACTATTCGTCATAGTTTACTAAAGCTCAGTAAATATGATTATACTTACAAGCTTAAGTGTAACTCTGAGACATTGGAAAAAAGGTTCCAAAGTAAGGCAGAGCGAATAAGAAGAATCAAATTAGGCAGAAGGATAAAAGTTTCTCAAATCTGAAAAGATGGGAGAGTACTTTAGTATCAGTTTTGTGATCATCTTAATGATTAAGAAACCATATCAAAATTAGTTCTCTAAGGAAATCTTAGTGCATTCTTATGACTAAGAATAGGAACTTGAATTGTTGAAATGGTTAAATCAAGAAGATGAGTCATACTTCGTTCCAATACAAGTCTTAGAGTCATACTCCAAGATTGTAACTTGAGTGACATGTCTCAAAAGAAGGTTTAAAACACTTGTCAAATGTAAGAGTAAAAGTTTTCTACTCTTGTACATTTGAAATTGGTAAGTTGTGATGTTTTGGATAAAACAAAGACCAACTTAGGCCAATTGGGTAAAGTGTTTTTCTTGATTAGAATCCGCACTATCTCTTGGATGTTTGACAAGGGAGTCTTATATGTCAAGAGGACAGTGGGAGTCTTAAAGGTCTTGAAAGTCTCAAGAACTAATCAAGAGTAAAACCTGAAGTTCTTCACTAGCACACGACTTGAGGTTTATAACCTATCGTGTTGACATATTCTGTGCCCATTCCAGTTAAAGTTGGTTTTGCATTTGAGTTCTTAGAGTTCTCAATTTGTTGCACAACAACTTGGAAGCAATGGCAGGCCCTTGAGCTGCCAGGTGGCAAGAAGTTAAGATTGAGTTCAATCCATATGAGTTTGGATTTGTCATTATCCTTGTTTTGTGACTATGGTTTTGACAATTCACATGGATAAGAACACATACGCCATTAAATCTAAGTGTCATAAGGTTTCTCTTTGATTCATGAAAATGATGGTGAGGAAACACTTTCACTAAGTAGATTTTAGCTAGATAGCAATTGTGATATTTGCATTCTCAAAGTCGTTAGTGGAGCGCGTGTGGTTAACCAGCACACTAATTTGGACTTGTGAGAAGTGGCAAAAAGGTCTAAACATTATGATTACGGCATCCCTCTTCATAATTGTTTAGATACACAAGTGTGCTATCTAAGGGAAGGTGTATGATTTTGATAAAGACTTATCAAAACAATCTAGTATCAGAAATCTGAACTTTGGTAAGAAAGTCAGCTGATTTCTGAGTACATGTCAAAGCTAGTGGGAGCATAAGTGTTATGCTAATAATTAAGGGAGAGGAAATTATACTTCATCTCAAATCTATAAGCTTAGATCGTGAGGTTTTAATCATTTAGTCAAGGATATATATGAATTTCATGTTGGAATGGCTCAACATAAGGAAATTTTGTATATGGGTCCATTATTTGCGTTCTAAAATTCGATTATGATTACGGCATCCCTTTTCATAATCTGAATTATGAGAACTTGGCAAATTGAAATGGAGATATTATAGCAAAAGACTGGTTTAGTCTTTATGTAAGACATCATGAATCGTGTCCCATATGCTTCGGATATAGGATCGATTACATGTGCTATATTCATCCGTTCTAAAATTTTCCAAATGCCTGGGGCATTAAGAAGGGAAAAGGTTTAGAACTGGATATGACTAAAAGGATTAAACAATTGTCGAGGACAATCTAAGGTTTACCAAAGATTGGTTGCTCAAGGACAATTGGAAGTATAGTGATAATTCTGGAAGGACCATATTGACATAGTCTGTAAGGAGGCAACTCTTGTTCAGAAGTGATAGTCAAAATGGAATCTGGAAATGTTTCAAAGTTAGAATTTTTCAATCTGTGTAAGATTAGGAAACTTAATGCAAGAAGGATGTTTCCAAGGAGTTGATCTCCTTTGGAATACTCTGTAATGGTTGTTGTCAAGTCTTTATGACTTTCTACATAATCATTACAAGAGGATCAGTGCATATAAGTTTAGAATCTAACAGATTTCAGTAAATGGCATGAATTTGGAATTCTTGCATTTGCAGTAAGGATTTGGGAGTGTGAAAAGAGAATCATTGAAGTTATGTTCAATTGATCTAGTTCACAAAGTAAAGATCATAGACAAACATAGTATGCATACTTGGTGTATGGCATGACTAGTGTTTGAGAAAAACATAGTGTACATGCTTGGAGCATGGGACAACTATTGTTTTAAATTCAAGATTAAAGTTGATAGCTGAAACAGTATACAATGAATAATGTGTAATCATATGGTGATAAATAAAAGGTGTTTTATTTATATTCATAAGTTCTGAGACCATATTGGATTCAATTATTATTGTGTTTCATTTTGCATGTTTTGACTTCCCGAATAAACTGGGTTATTCTTCTGGAATGACTAAGTTATTCAAACCATCCACAGTCGGTCATATGTTGGAAGTAGATATGAATTAAGACTGTCATGATGGGTTGTAGAGGTCTAAGGTGTTGGACAAGGCTACAACACTCATGAGTGCTCATAAGTTCTGAGTATTGGATTCAACCCGCGCTCATTGGAATCACTTCATGGATTTTATCACGAGTGATCATGAGACGATAATATCTTATATTCTTCAAACCTAGAGATATGAGTTGTTACTATGAGTTGATAGTACATTGATTGCACGAAACCGCATTTGGTAACTCTGTGCTATAAAACGTGCCTTTGTGTATGATTCAACAAGTAGTAGAACAAGCCATATGAGTCGAAGTTTATCCGTTCCTTTTACCTTCGGGATAAAAGCGATATCTGTGGGCCCCTCGATGATTTGATGATGACAAATGGAAGTGCTCGGCCGGGCCAGGACTGATTTGATTTGTTCAATTAGTCAGTCGTCATAAATCGGAAATCGGGAAACAACAAATGGACAGAGAGAATGATTATAATCCATGTCTCAGTCCATATGATATCTAGAATGGAGGAATATATGATCCCTTATCTAATGGACAAGTCATTGACAAAGGTCAGAGTTCATCGACAAGGTCAGAGTTCGACAGAAGCTTTTGAGAGCTACGATTGCCGGTTGGTTCCTGAAGTCATACGCAATAATAGTTTTAGACTTATCCAAGTGGGAGACTGTTGGATTAATGTCTAAGTCCATAACTATAATTGGTAAGACTTGACCCGACCCGGCATGGTCCATTTGGGTTGCATACCATCATGCACTTGAATGAGAGAAATAAGACACTTATGGTTATTAATATATTATAAGTTCTAGTATATTAATAATAAGAATAATAAGATTATTTAATTAGTATTGATCAAGAATTAATCTAGGATTAATTAAGTGATCAAAAGAAGACTAATTAAATATATGGGTTGATTGTGGAAATCATCCATACTTGTATATTGGGCTAATGCTCCATGGATAATCAAGTTGGGCTAAAACCCATAGGATGGTCCATGGATGCTCCATGGTGTTTTTGTACCCATGGATCCAAGGAAATGGAAAGCCATGACAATTAAGAGTTTACCCTAATTGTGTAACTATATAAGCATCTTATTATTGAGGAAAAATCGGCCACTAGTGTGTGTGAAGAAAGGGCTAGCCGATTTTGAAGAGTGTAGAATTCTCTCAAATCATTCTAAGTGTTTTGATGATTGTGATTCCATTTGAGGTGTCACACTTGGGGCACTAAGCACTCAAGCTTCATGAAGACTTTCTACATCAAGAGGTATGTATTCTATCTTGTTACATTCATTGTTTTGTATGCTAGATTAGGATAATACCTTGGAAGTTCTTATTTGCATGTATAATAGAGAAAACATAGATCCAAGGTATTTAGGGTTGCATGTACACTTAGGAAGTGTTAGAATGCTCAAAACCCAACAATGTCATCAATCAGGAGGGTATTTCTATTGATCCAGCCAAGGTTGAGGCTGTGATGTGGTAGGAAGCACCAAGGAATGCATCAGAGATTCGTAGTTTCTTGGGCTTAGCGGGCTACTATCGAAGATTTATCTAGGATTTCTCCAAGATTGATGTGCCATTGACCCGCTTGACCAAGAAAAATGTGACTTTTCAGTGGGGTGCGGATCATCAGATGGCCTTCGAGACCCTGAGACGGAGGTTACGCATGACTCTGATTCTAGGACTACCTGAGGGGTTAGATGATTTGGTGGTGTACTGCGATGTGTCGGTCATAGGGTTAGGTGCAGTACTGATGCAGAGCCGGCATGTGATAGCTTACGCCTCGTGGCAGCTGAAGCCTCATGAGGCGAATTACCCCACTCATGACCTGGAATTGGGGGCAGTAGTGTTTTCCCTCAAGATTTGGAGGCACTATTTATATGGAGTGCGATTCACTTTATATACAGATCACAAGAGTCTGAAGTAATTGATGGATCAGCATAACCTCAACATGCGACATAGGAGGTGGCAGCATGCACTGAAGGATTATGATTGCGAAATTATATACCACCCAGGGAAGGCCAACATGGTGGCCGATGCATTGAGCCACAAGATGGTGGGTTCCCCGATTAGGGACATTTGTATGAAGATGACTATGATTTCGCCTTTATTGGATATGATCAGGGAGACCCAGGTCGAGGGGCGAAGAAAGAGAACTGGAAGATAGAGAAAATACGGCGGCAGTATCCTTTGTTTGTTAACGATAGTCGCAGACTTTTGACGCAGTGTGGTCGAGTATGGGTACCAGTGACAGGGGGAGTAAGGCAGAGGTTATTAGAGGAAGCGCACAAGTCCAATATCTCTATACACCCAGGAGCTAAGAAAATGTATAGAGACTTGAGGCTGAGTTATAGGTGGCCTTGCATGAAGCGGGAGATCGCATGGTTGGTGGAGCGGTGTTTGACCTGCAGGAAGGTCAAGGTCGAGCATCAGCGGCCTCATGGCAATGTTCAGCCACTACCCATTCCCATGTGGAAGTGGGAAGAGTTCGCCATGGACTTCATCACAAAGTTACCAAGGACGGCGAGGGGAGTGGACGCTATATGGGTGATCGTGGACAGACTGACAAAGAGTGCCCACTTTATTCCGATTTCTGAGAGTATATCCGTAGAGAAGTTAGCAGACATTTATGTATGTGAAGTGGTGGCTAGACACGGGGTGCCCGTGTCTATAGTCTCCGACAGGGATGTTCGGTTCACTTCCAGGTTTTGGAAGAAGTTTCACGAGGAACGAGGCACTCAGCTACATTTCAGTACGACATACCACCCTCAAACCGATGGTCAGATTGAGAGGACGATCCAGACGCTGGAGGACATGATTTGGGCATGCGTACTGAATTTTGGAGGGAGTTGGGATACATATCTCCCACTGGCAGAGTTCTCGAACAACAATAGTTATCATGCTAGTATTGACCGAGCCCCATTTGAAATGTTATATGTGTTGGATAAGGTGTCTAAGTCCATAACTTATTTGGTATATACTTGACCCGACCGGCATGGTCCATTTGGGTTGCATCTCATCCAAACTATTATGGATAATTTTATGAGAGTTATACACATATGTTTATTAATATATTATGGGTTATAATATATTAATATGAAGTTACGTTATTTAATTAGTTTTAGTCTTAAATTAATTATGGATTAATTTAGAGATTAAAAGAATACTAATTAAATTATGGGCTATTTGTTTTATATAGTGTGGGCTAATACTCATTTGTTAATGGGCTAGGCTTATGTGGAAGTCCATGGATGATCCATGGAGCTTTTAACCCATGGATCCTTGGAATAGGAAAAGACATGGGTTATTAGGGTTTCACCCTAACCATGCATACTATATAAGCATGCTTATGGAGCATGAAAGAGAGCCTAAGATAGCCTAAGAGAAAGCTAGTGTTCTAGTGTGTGTGTGCATGTGTGTGGCCGAAAATACAAGAGTGTGTATACTCTCTCAAAGTTTTCCAAGAGTTTGTGGTGTTTGTGATTCCATTTGAGGCATTCACACTATTGGTGCTTGGCCCTCAAACTCCTAAGAACCCAACACAACAAAGGTATGTAATCTCTTCTAACTCTTTTATGTTGAAATGTTCCCCATGCCATGTTAGATAGGTTATAAACCTTGGAAAATTATTATTTTGCATGTATTTAGACAAACATAGATCCAAGGTTTATTAGGGTTGCATGCACACTTAGGAAGTGTTAGATTGCTCAAAACCCAACAGTGGTATCAGAGCCTAGGCTTGCTTGTTTGATACTTGATGCAAAATAGTGAAAAAAAGTCGAAATCGTTGCTGTCTGCATGCTAGACTCGCCGAGTCCATTGGGGGGACTCGCCGAGTCCAAGGCAAACTTCAACCTACTCGACGAGTCCGTTCGTGCACTCGGCGAGTAGGATCGAAAGAATGCAGAATCTCGACTTTTGCTGCTGGAAATGGACTGAAAACATTACCCTAAATTGTTTGGGTGTTGTAAAACTTATTTTAGTTGGTGTAATGGTTGTTCTAATCCATTTACAATAGCATATATCAAAAATCCATGATTTTATGTGTTCATATAATTCTTGAATTTTTGATGATCATGTTCATGTTCTTATGAATTTAGAAAATGATAGGAATTATTTGCTGAATTGTTTAGAATTAATTCTTAATCATTTATGTGTTTTAATGGAGTCCATAATTTGTCCTCAAGTTATGGATTACCAAAGGTCACTTTCATTTAACACACACTTAAAACACATAAGTTACATGAAAATGAAGAGTCTTCATTTTTATGAACCTTTAATTCATAAGTTATGAAATGAAGAGTTTTGCAAAGTTACAAAACTTGTCCTCAAGTTTTGGAATTTGTAAAGTTTCACACACTTTAATAAACTTTAATTCCAAACCTTAGAGTTTTAATAGTTAAAATTCAACCCTTATACTATTTATAACATTAATGGTTAATTATTATATATATGTATAAGAATAAGTCGTTTTACCGTTAGTAGGCCTCATTCACGAAGCCGGTCTATAAGGTGGGTATAAGGTTGTTGCCTATAAAATGGCGACTTAATGGGTGTATACTCTCACCCACCGCTTGCTTGATCGGTGGAGGGTCGTTAGCCGAACGGGTAGAACAACGACTTTAAATCCTCATTAAAAGTATAATGAATATTATAAAATAACTAAACTCTTTTAATTCCCAATCTTAGTTATTTTAGGAAAATGTGAACATGGTGCTAATCCATGGAATTCACACTTTGTACCTTACCAAGTCGTTAGTGGAGCGTGTGTGGTTAACCGGCACACTAATTAGACTAGTAAGGATCACGAAGGGTAACTTAATGTTGTCATAGATCAATGGAGCGTGTGTGGTTAACCGGCACATTGATTAGGTGATAATATTAGGAGTACCAAGTGAGTTAGCATGGTTATTCACACCTTGTTTTGTGATCCTCGGCATCCCAGTCACAAAACTTGAAGGGCACAATCGAGATTGAAACATGCCATTGAAAAGTTCAATGAATCTCAAAAGAATCTAGGAATTTCAAATCCAATTAAACCTAATTAATCATTTCGTTTTCATGGTGGAAATTGGTGAATCGTCATTCGCCTACCTTTCAAATATATTATTACTTAGATTACGGCATCCCTCTTCTAAGTGTAATATATTGTGATTGGATCCTAGCCTTGATATTACATTTGGGTGTCTTATTAAGGATCCTAAATATCTAATCTAAACTTACTTTCTTCTTTCAGATGTCTTCCAACACTAATGCTTCAGGCTCTAACCCAACTAGTTCTTTCTCTCTCATGAATCTTTGTGGGAGGGTCATCTTTGATGGTTCCAACTTCATGGATTGGATTAGGAACATCAGGATGGTTACTCGTTACGAGGACAAGGAATATGTCCTCGATAAGGAGTTAAAAGAACTTGATGAGTCTACTGCTACTCCTGAGGAGATCGCTGAATTCAGGACTCATGAGAGAGATGCTACTAAGGTGGCATGTATCATGATGGCCACGATGACAGCCGAGCTCCAAAAGTCATATGAAGATTTCTACCCTTTTGAGATGCACCAAGACTTGATGGAAAGGTACCATCAGAGTGCTCGTCAGGAGCGGTATGAAATAATCTCCTCCATAATAACTACCCGCATGAAGGACGGTGAATCCGTCACGAGCCACATGCAAAAGATGCAAAGGTATGTGGACCGTTTGCTGAAGCTGAATGTTAACATCCCCGAGGAGTTAGCAATTGACATCATTTTGCACTCCTTGCCTTCTTGTTATGATCATTTTCGAATGACATATCATATGAACAAGGAGGAAGTTACCCTCAGCAAGCTTCAAGGACTCTTGAAGACCGCTGAAACCGGTCTTAAGGGTAAAGCGGTTGTTACCTCTACTACTCCTACTCCAACTTCTACCCCTGTTTTAGCTATTGGGCAAGGCAAAGGGAAAAAGAGGAAACACCCTTCGAAGGGTACCAAGGGAAAGTCTCTTGAAGGCTCCTCATCCAAGACTAAGAACGGTTCTGTCACTCCTTCTGCCATTCCAAAGGATGCTGAATGCTTTTATTGCCATGAAAAGGCACACTGGAAGCGAAACTGCCCTAAGTACTTGCAGGATCTGAAGGATGGGAAAGTGAAACCCACCTATGCAGGTATTTACACTATATTGTCTAATTACTCAACATATTCTAACTCTTGGGTGCTTGATACAGGATGTGGTATTCACATATGTTCTGATTTGCAGGGCCTAAGAAGAAGTGAGGATGTGGAGCACGGGAAGATAAACTTAATCATGGGGAATAGGAAGGCTTCACCTGTTTCCAAGATTGGAGTTTATACTTTGTTGCTTAATAATGGGTTAAAATTAGATTTGAATAAATGTGTATACTCGTCTGAAATGGCGAGGAATATTATTTCTTTTCATGCTTTGTACAAACAAGGTTTTACCTTTTCGTTTGATAATGAATGTGGTGGTATTAATGCCTTCTTTAATAATGTGTTTTATTTTAAAGCATTACCTTGTGATGGCGTGTATGAAACTGTGTCGATTGTAGACAACTTAGGAAATAATGTGTTGTATATTGATTCTTCTACTAGCCTAGATAAAGCATCATTGTGGCATTGTCGTCTTGGACATGTAAACAAGAAACGCATAGACCAACTCCAAAAGAGTGGAGTCTTGGAATCATTTGACCTCAAATCAGATGATAGTTGTGAATCTTGTCTACTTGGAAAAATGGCCATTCAAAACCGCCACAAGGGACGCTAATCGGTATTATGTGACTTTTATTGATGATTATAGTAGATATGGGTATGTCTACTTGATCAAACACAAGTCCGAAACCTTTGAAAGGTTTAAGGAATTCAAACAGGAAGTAGAAAATCAATTGGGCAGGAACATTAAGATGCTTCGATCCGATCGAGGTGGTGAGTATCTTAGTACCGAGTTCCTTGACTATCTTAAGGAGTGTGGGATTGTCTCACAATTGACTCCTCCCAGGACACCACAGCTGAATGGTGTAGCTGAGAGGCGTAATCGTACCTTGTTGGACATGGTTCGCTCTATGATGAGTCGAGTTTCGTTACCAATCTCTTTTTGGGGGTATGCCTTAGAGACTGCCGCCCATATCCTTAATCTAGTCCCTACAAAGAAGGTTACCAAAACACCTCATGAGATGTGGACTGGGAAGGTTCCCAATTTGGACCACATCAAAATTTGGGGTTGCGAAGCCTTCGTGAGGCGTGAAACTCATGATAAGCTTGAACCCCGAAGTGAAAGGTGTATTTTCATCGGCTACCCACAGAAATCCTTCGGTTACCTTTTCTACAGACCCAGTGAGAATGTGGTCTTTGTAGCACGAAGAGGGATCTTTCGCGAGAAAGAATTTATAAGCCAAGGAGACAGTGGGAGGCAGATTGATCTTGGAGAAATTCAAGAATCAATTGGTGAAGGAACCTCAGACACTAGCAATCAACCTGAGGTAGAAACTCCTGTTGATCCAGCTGACGAGTCTGTACCTCCGAGACGTTCCACACGGGTTAGGAACACACCTTCGTTTTATTATGGTTTTCATATTACTACGGAAGGTGATACGTTTATTAGTGATAGTACACTAGTAAATTTGGATGAACCTAGCAGTGTTAAGGAAGCCATGGCAGGCCCGGAGTCTGCTAAATGGAAGGAGGCTATGGACAGCGAGATACAGTCCATGTATGACAATCAAGTTTGGAACTTGGTTGACAATGTACCAGGCCGTAAAACAGTCGGGTGCAAATGGATCTTCAAAAAGAAGACCGACATGGAAGGAAAAGTGCATACTTATAAGGCTCGACTGGTTGCGAAGGGTTTTACTCAAACTCAAGGTATTGATTATGATGAAACCTTCTCGCCGGTGGCCAAGATTAAGTCTATTAGGGTTATGTTAGCCATTGCAGCATTTCATGATTATGAAATATGGCAAATGGATGTCAAAACCGCTTTCCTTAATGGAAAGTTGGCTGAGGATGTGTACATGAATCAGCCAGAGGGTTTTGTCAATGCAGAGTACCCTAATAGAGTATGCAAGCTTAAGAAATCCATTTATGGATTAAAACAAGCATCTCGTAGCTGGAATCTTTGTTTTGATGAGAAGGTAAAAGAGTTTGGCTTCTTGAGAAGCGAAGATGAGTCTTGCGTGTATGTCAGAGCTAGTGGGAGTATAGTTAGCTTCTTGGTACTGTATGTGGATG
This sequence comes from Lactuca sativa, assembly GCF_002870075.4. Lineage (NCBI taxonomy): Eukaryota > Viridiplantae > Streptophyta > Magnoliopsida > Asterales > Asteraceae > Lactuca > Lactuca sativa. Next base: position 204,914,454 of record NC_056625.2, read on the forward strand.
ACATACTACTCATAGGAAATGACATCCCAACCTTGCAGGAGGTTAAGTCCTGGCTTGGGAAGTGCTTTGCTATGAAGGACCTAGGGGAGGCTACCTATATCCTAGGGATAAGGATATTAAGAGAAAGGAGTAGAAGACTAATTGGACTTAGTCAGAGTATCTACTTGGATAAGGTGTTGAAAAGGTTCAACATGGAGAATTCCAAGAAAGGAGATTTACCGATCCAAAGCAATACCAAACTGAGTAAGACTCAGAGTCCGAGTACAGAGGCTGAGATAGCTGAGATGAGCCAATTACCATATGCTTCCGCAGTTGGCTCGATCATGTATGCTATGACTTGTACCCGTCCTGATGTGGCATTTGCTTTGAGCATGGTCAGCAGGTATCAGGGGAACCCTGGCAAGGCTCATTGGACCGCGGTAAAGAACATTCTCAAGTACCTGCGGAGGACTAAGGATTGGGTCCTTACCCTTGGTGGCAGTGATGACTTGAGAATATTAGGGTATAGTGATGCTGGTTTTCAGACTGATAGGGATAATTTCCGCTCTCAGTCGGGCTGGATCCTTACCTTAAATGGAGGGGCAATTTCTTGGAAGAGTTCCAAGCAGGAGACGGTGGCTGATTCGACTTGTGAATCAGAGTATATAGCAGCGAGTGAAGCAGCGAAGGAGGCGATATGGCTAAAGAACTTCATCGGAGACCTTGGAGTTGTACCAGCTATTAAGGAACCTATAGAAATTTTCTGTGACAACAATGCTGCGGTTATCTTAGCCAAGGAACCAAGAGATCATGGCAGATCCCGACACATTGACAGAAAATATCACTTCATAAGGCACATGATTGAAGAAGGACTCCTTGTGACAAGGAGGATATCGTCAGATGAGAATCCTGCAGATCCCCTTACGAAGGGACTGACGAGGGTTAAGCATTTTCAGCATGCGAGACGCATCGGGCTGAGGGACGATATTAGTTTTACAGATTAGATAGTTTTCCTGAAACTTGTAAAATGTAATCGACGTTTGATGATGAATAAAATTTGTGATTTATTTATGAGTAAAGTGTTACTATCATTGTCAATTATTTACTATTGTTTCAGTTTTGCATGTTTTGACTTCCAGAATAATTAATTTGTTCAAACCTCCACAATCGATCATACGTCGGAAGTAGGTATGAATCAAGATTGTCATGAATTGGGTTTGTAGATGCCTTAAAGGTGTTTAGGCATGGCAATGGTTGCTGCAACATTCATGAGTACTCATAAGTTATGAGTATTGGTATAAACCCACGCTCACTTGTATCACTTCATGGAATTTATCTCGAGTGATCGTGAGACGATAACATCATATAAATCTTTAAACCTAGAGATATGAGTTGTTACCTATGAGTTGGTTGTGCATTGATTGCACGTAAACGCATCAGTAACTTGATGTTATAAAACGTGCCTTTGTGTACAATTCAATAAGTAGTAGAACAAGCATATCAGTCGAAGTTTATCTGTTCCTTCTAGAAATAGAAGCGATATCCGGGCCCCTCGATGATTTTGTGTTGACCCATATACCAGGCCTGGTCAGAACTAAACCGATGTGTTCAGTGAAGTTCTTCGTCAAACAAATCGGATAATCGAGAAACAACTGCTAGACAATAAGCAAGACATAGTTCCATGTGTTTGTCCGGCTGATATCATGAGAACAGAGGATTATGTGATCACTTATCTAAAATGGCGCTTCATAGTTCGACAGAGTCTTCATTGTTCGAGGGAGTTTTCGAGAGCTACGATTGTTGGTTGGTTCCTGAAGTTATAGGCAAATATAGTTATTAGACTTATCCAAGTGGGAGTCTGTTGGATAAGGTGTCTAAGTCCATAACTTATTTGGTATATACTTGACCCGACCGGCATGGTCCATTTGGGTTGCATCTCATCCAAACTATTATGGATAATTTTATGAGAGTTATACACATATGTTTATTAATATATTATGGGTTATAATATATTAATATGAAGTTACGTTATTTAATTAGTTTTAGTCTTAAATTAATTATGGATTAATTTAGAGATTAAAAGAATACTAATTAAATTATGGGCTATTTGTTTTATATAGTGTGGGCTAATACTCATTTGTTAATGGGCTAGGCTTATGTGGAAGTCCATGGATGATCCATGGAGCTTTTAACCCATGGATCCTTGGAATAGGAAAAGACATGGGTTATTAGGGTTTCACCCTAACCATGCATACTATATAAGCATGCTTATAGAGCATGAAAGAGAGCCTAAGATAGCCTAAGAGAAAGCTAGTGTTCTAGTGTGTGTGTGCATGTGTGTGGCCGAAAATACAAGAGTGTGTATACTCTCTCAAAGTTTTCCAAGAGTTTGTGGTGTTTGTGATTCCATTTGAGGCATTCACACTATTGGTGCTTGGCCCTCAAACTCCTAAGAACCCAACACAACAAAGGTATGTAATCTCTTCTAACTCTTTTATGTTGAAATGTTCCCCATGCCATGTTAGATAGGTTATAAACCTTGGAAAATTATTATTTTGCATGTATTTAGACAAACATAGATCCAAGGTTTATTAGGGTTGCATGCACACTTAGGAAGTGTTAGATTGCTCAAAACCCAACAATATGGTCGGAGGTACAGGACCCCATTATGTTGGGACGAGGTTGGGCATCGGGTCATGGGGAGCACTGAGGTAGTGCTCAAGACTACCAGATTGATTCAGCAAGTGCGCGACTGGTTGCGAGTCGCGCAAAGCCATCAGAAAAGTTATGCTGACCGACGGCGTTCGGATCTCGAGTTTCAGGTGGGGGATATTGTATTGTTGAAAGTGTCACCCTGGAAGGGGATTATCAGGTTTCGAAAGAGGGTCAAGTTGGGGACTCAGTTCATAGGCCCGTTCAGGATCACGACCCGAGTGGGAAAGGTGGCATATCACTTGGAGCTGCCAGAGGAGCTTAGTCAGATTCACAACACATTCCACGTGTCCCAACTTCGGAAGTGTGTTGCTGACGAGTCCACAGTTGATTCCTTGGATGACATTCAGCTGAATGGGCACCTAAATTATGTCGAGAAGCCGGTCGCCATCTTAGATAGGAAGACGAAGGGTCTTCGGAACAAAGAAGTGCAGTTGGTAAAGGTACAATGGCAGCACCGGAAGTGCTCCGAATGGACTTAGGAGCCGGAGGAGGAGATGCGGGAGCATTACCCCGAACTGTTTACAGCTACGGACTTTGAGGAAGAATTCTAGTTCAAGTGGGGGAAAGTTGTAACACCCTAAATCTGGTATGACTTGAAACCCTCAAGAATTTACATGTTAGCATAATTGGTCCTTTAAGTACGCTGGGCATACTTAAGTGTACACTTAGCATATTATGCATGGCTGGTCGTGGAGGAGCTAGACATACGCTGGGCGTATGTGCCAGGGGTCCAAAACCCTAATTTTCGGACATGAGACCAATTTAAGTGACCTTAAGTCCCTTGCACTAAACCCTAGAGAGCCTCCACAACCTTAGAACATCCTTACACTCCATAGAAACTTGTGAGACCATTTTTTGAGCTTTAAAAAGTGCATTTGTGGCCCTTTTAGTGTTCATTCTAAGAATAAGAGGTGGTTAAACAAGCTTGGAATGTGTTGGTGCTTCAACATCCTACATCATAGTCATCTTGCAAAGCTTCTAGAGGTAAAAATCTTGGATATTTCATCTTAAATCTCTAGTTTGAGTTAGGGTTTTATACCTTGTCCCTTTTGGTTGATGTTGGACCTCCGTTTGTGAGTTAAGCAACTCCAAAAGGTGGGAATGACAGATATGAGGACCTTTAGTCCTTTAGTATCATAAAAATGGAGTCTTGATGGGAGTTCTGGCCTCATGCATGGGTTAAAGACATTGGAAAGGTCTTAATGGAGGTATTGGGTGTATATGAGGCATGCAAAGGCATAAAGTTGCCAACTTTATGCCTTAGGACATTTTAATAGACTTAGATCTATCTTTTGGACATAAAGGAATCGAGTATTAAGCACTTAATGGAGACAATGCTTAAATTGGTTATACAATTGGCGTAACCCAGTGTACGTCGCTCGTAGTCCCAATCCCAGTACGTTGTGCTATTTGGGCCTCATCGTAGATGAGTCGAATCTGTTTTGGTCCTTTGAGCTATTTGGGCCTCATTTGATTAATGGGAATGGTGTTTTCTAGGAATTATGAGTGATATCATCAGCTGTGGGCGATGGATATATTGATTGGGCTTTATTGGGCCAAGAGGCCCATTAAGGATTTTGGACTTGGACTTTAGGCCCATTAGCTAGGGATGGATAATTGGGCCTTATGGAAGGGATGGGAGTTTGGGTTTCCCTTAGTTAATTAAAGTCCTAACATTATCTAATATTATTATTCAGTATGGGATGTTGCGGACTGTTAAGAGAGCGACTTTTGTATTCAGCAGATAGAGGTGAGTCTTCTCACCATACCCATGGGTCTAAGGCACCAAGGCCGACCCATTATGTAATTATGATATAGGTGTTAGTCATTTTGTGATTTGATATGATATGTGATTATGTGTTTTGCATGAAGACCTAGGGGGGAGCCCGTGGCATTGGATGTAAGACCATGTGGGGTAGCCCATGACAGTCCTAGGTAAAGACCATGTGGGGTTATAGGTTTTATGTATGCATGGCTTATGTGATATATATGTAGCTTTAATTAGCTATCAGGATATGTGTATGTGTAGTGTGTGGTATGCTCTAGGGAACTCACTGAGCATTTCACTTACAGATTGTTGATTTTTTTTCAAGTAGATATGAGCCCAAGGGCAAGGGCAAGTCGTGATGGCGCGACGTGCACTATATCTCTTTTTCACTGATATGTTTGGGGATACTTTGAGATTTTGATAAAGTTGTAATGAATGTTGTTTTAAAAACAAATATGTTGGGATTTCATGGTTTATGCAAATGTGTTTTATTAATTAAAAATGAAAATTTTCCTTGAAAATTTGGGTCGTTACACAAAATCTCGTTTAACTATTGGATAATTGCATATATCGGTGTGTAATGTGTTTAACCCTGTGATAATAGCATGCATCTTAATTATTGTGGTTGAAATGTTGATTACTTCATGCTAACCCACCATAATCTCGAGATTTACAAAGTTCATGTTGCTAGTTTAAGTGATGTTGTGTAAACAATCATTAATGATTATTTATAAAAAGTGTTATAAATTATTTATGTGTCATAATCTATCCGTCATAAAGCTTTTAAAAGTACAAATTGTAAGTTGTATGTCATAAAGCGGAAAAACGCATGTCATAAAACTTAAGTCACGAATTTACACCAGTAAAGTTATTTTCATTATTCAATAATGGGAGTCAAATTTCGCGTAAATCTGTTAAGGCACTTGTAAGACTTTCCTTCGTCGTACCTACCTAGCGTACACCGTAAGTCCTGTAGTTACAACCAGAGTCTCCTGGAGGGAGAGCGAGGTAATTGTGTATAGATCTATACGGGGTTGACACCCCCACACCTGAGCTGTTTGCTACAGCTAGACGGGGCTAGTCTAGGATGACAAATATCTTACCGAAACTGACGCCTGAAGAACGTCATGACAGGCATATCAGTCATATTAAGCATGTTTGTAACGATACACATAGGGATTAACAATGTTATTTTGGATTTACGAAATTATACACTTCACTGGTTTTATAAAATATAAAACTATGCTTCACTTTTGTACTTTACTATCACCACTCCAGTCTTAGGGTTTTAAGACTACAAATTTTCATCAAACAGAAAATATGGGATTTTCTGGGAACGCACACTCTTTTCAATTACAAACAAAAGAAAACAAAGAACACAAATGCAATTATTCACAATTTTGGAGCGAGACTTACAAACCATTTTTCAAAGAAAATATTAGATTTTCTGGAGTTTTACAAATTATTAAAATCAAAGATGTTACAAAGCTTTTTTTTATACAAATGTGCTTATGAACTCACTAACTTTTTAGTTGACGCTTTTCAAAATGACTTGTATTCTTAGGGACTCAGTGAGCAAGTATTTGGATATTAGCTACATTTTGGAACACCATATTTTATGTCACTTTTGTGTAAATTTGTGAACAAATAGAATTTGTAAACAATGTATGTTGGTATCTTTAATGTAAGATGATGGTTGCTATGTTTTCAGTTATATTCAATTGTGATGATACAATACAATGAATTCATCCGCCCCCCGGACGTTTCAACCATCCTGGTTCGGGGGTGTGACAAACGTTTATACATATAAATACGTAAACATCTAACTAAAAAAATATTTTTATAGATTTAAAATACATAAAAACACATAATATATATATATATATATATATATATATATATATATAGAGAGAGAGAGAGAGAGAGACAAAGAGAGACAGAGTTAGGTTCAAATGTTTTCGCTGTCTATTGTGTGCATGTATGATTGATTCTGGACCAATCATTTTAGTTATTTTAAGAAAGTAATTAATGCATATTAAATCTTGAAGATGTAATTAATACCCATTATATCTTCAACATGTAATATGCATTAATTACTTTCTTAAAATAACTAAAATGATTGATCCAGAATCAATCATACATGCACACAATAGATAGTGAAAACAAAATAACCTAACCCTATATATATATATATATATATATATATATATATATATATATATATATATATATATATATTGTTGAGAGAAAAACTTGAGACACACTTGAATAAACGTTAGAACAAGTATAGTTGCGGAATAGTTAATCTAAAAGGATCATGAAAGCTTGACAATAATAATAAGTTAGAGTTAGATAGTTAGAAAGTTAGGTGCGGAAATGTAAATGACAACATGTGATATATCAAGTATACACATAAGTTGAATTATAACATGAAATGCATTCAGACCAAGTTAGTATGCGAGATCAAACTTAGTTATTAAGTCAAGAATGACTTGCTCCGAAGAGAAATAATATTAAGTTATGTTCTAGTGAACTTTGAGAGTAAGGAGAGAATTAAGATGCGTAATTGAGAGATGTAATTGATAGACTCAAAGATCTTATAAAATGAGAAAGATTGAGCTCTATTTATAGAGACTCACTGATTACATTAGTCTTATCTGATAAGAGTAGCCATGCAAGGCGTACTGGACAAAAGAGTGTATACTAAGACAAACAGATAAAATACTAATCTAACAATGTAAGATGGTGACTGCGGACGACGATGATTGTGGATGCGGTAGTTGATCAATGATGACTCCGGATCTTGAGAGTTGCGGTAGACGAAGTTTAATAGGATCACTGCCATGATTCAACAATTTCCCCCTAAGTGACCTCTTCAACTTTCCTTCATTTATCAAGTTGAAGGAACTTGATGAGAATCCAGCAAAAATTTTTGACACCTTCCAACCATGTGATCCTCCTTAGAATTTCAAACTTGACTTCAACAGTGGTGTGTTTGGATTTTTCCACTGCAGTTCTAGAAAGTTCGAGTTGCTTCCTTGTGAAACGATGCATTGCGGTCATAGGGATGAAATACTTGATTTCATTGTCCCTATGTTTGAAAATAATTCCAAGGTCAGGATAGTTGGTTGCACCAAGAGATCTTTCTTGGAATCCTTCGGTAAGCTTTGGGGCAGGATCAAGTGGTGGTAGATCAAACTTCTTTGCAAGAGACGGGTGAACATCTGCATCAATTTTGGTGAAGTCGCAGAGAGTTTCCTTGAGAAAAGTATTTGCCCTTTCCAGTGCTATATTCATCTTTGGATATTTTTCAACTTTGTTCTGGAACACTTTAGCCATCAGGAAGACTTCTTCTGGATTCATGCATGGGAAGTAAGCTTGGGTGCGGACATAGTCCTGATTCCTTCTTGTAAGAGTATATTGGATGAAGTCAGCTTTCATGAATTTCCGCGGCTTGAAGTTCTTGACTACGGATGGTCTATCATTCAACCAGATTTTCTCTATTGAGGAAGCATGTTTAGCATGGGAACAATTGAGTCTTTCGAATTCCATTGGCAGTCTTTTGTGATCAGGTAAGATGCGGCCAAAGGGCTCAAATACAGTGAAGTATTTAACATTTGGGGATGTTGAAACATCCCAGTAACCATCATAAGGAGGCTCAGCATAAGTAAGGTAGGGTTTGTAGTCATCATTCAACAGTCTTCGATGGGGGTTAATCCAAGAATTGATCAAGGATTCATACACGCTGGTGTCGAAACCGTATTCTCTCCAGACTAGTTTAGCAAATGTAGCTGCTTTCCAGTCAGCTTTTTTCTATTTTGTAGAGGGGGAGTCATTGGAGCTTGCATATGACATGTCGGATGTTAGATTCTTGAAGTGACGAGGAGTCTCAGGTCGCTCAAGAGAGATTTCATGAGTTATTTTTTGTTGCGAGGGAGAGGGATGTTGCGGTGGTGTCTGATGGGTAGATGGTTGCGGTGAGGGAATTTTTTCAGTGATGATGGGGGGTCCTATGATGAGAGACGTTGTTTGAATGATGGTCTTCATCAATTCCCCCTCTTGAGGAATGCAAACCCGGAGCTTCCTCAAGCCATGACTTAAGACCATCAATTTTCGAACAGACTTCGTTGAATTGGGCCTTAAGTGCATCAGCCAGTTGCTGATCATTAGGGACAGTGGAGTTGAAAAGCAGCCGATGAATCTCTTTGGTAAGTTGAAGAATCTTGGGGCCATGAAAATTGGACGATAAGGATCGTTGAAGTCTGTTTATGGTAGATTGAAGGACTGAGATAGTGGACTCATAGGCAGTGTGAGTCTCAACTATCAGCTTCTGTGAGTGAATTGACTGGTCCGCAATGGCTGTTTGTAAATTTGCCTTGATTGCAGATACCTCAAAGATGAGGCGCTCTGCAGTAGCCATGAATTGCTTATGATCAGCCTGGCGACTTGTATCCAGGGATCAGATTCCCATTTCAACTTTCAGAGAAATTCGCTTTGCAGCCAGTTTTTCATGGGTTTCCAGTCTTCCAATTCGTTCGATTAAGGACTGCAGTCTTGGGAGATCTTCTGGTTGCGTTTGGGTAGACTTCACCGCAACTAGTATCTGATCTACCTTGGCTTGTAGATTCAGAAATTCTTTCCTTGAAACAACTATTTTCTTTTTCTTTTTCTTCTCTTTAGGCTTGGAAGTAGAGTGTTGGGAGCCACTAGAAGCTTCTTCCTCATCAAACATCATCAGATCATCATCAGAAGGGTTAGGCTGATTTACCTCATTAAAACCAAAATCATCGAATCCGAAGGTAGGAGCTGAGCTAACTTCGATTGCAGTGCCCTCGTCTTGAGAATCTCTAGCAGTTGGAGCTAGAGCTGGAGAGAGTTTGGATGTACCTTCACCACCATGAGTGGACTGAGCCTTGCGGATTGTCTTAGCCATTTCGGACATCCACCCTTGTACTTTCAGCATGGTGGATACTGTATTGGCGTTGTTGATTGCGTCCGCCCAATACTTGGCTACGGATTGAATTTCCTGCTGTTTCTGTTGAAGTTGTTTTGTTTGACGAGCCTTTCTTGCTTGAAATGCCCTACAGAAAGCGGCATATTTCTTTGCTTCAGCTTCATTGGTTGGTTGATACGTACTCCATGAGTCGTTGTGATATATTCCATCAATTCCTTCAAGACGCACCGAGGTGTCCCTTGGGTTCACGGATCCTTGAACATTTGTGCTCACCTTGCCTAAACCACCTGGAAAAGGTGTAAGCGGAGTAGAATTTCCTGAGCTTCCTTGGTCTCCTTAGCCCGTGGTCAAGTCTGGCCTCGGCTCAGTTCTGGCCTGAGCGAAAGAAGTGCTCCACATTTGGGATGGTGTTTGTATTGTTTGAGTTACAGATAAAAGTATGGATTTTAACTCCTCAGAGGAAAAGAAGTGTAGACGTGAAGCCCTGGAGACCTTAGGGCGGGAACTAGTTCCATCCCTTTGGGAGTGAGCTGGGGGTGAGTCTCCACGATTAGCTGAAACAGACACACCTTCTGTTTCTGAGTGGTATTGGATGGTGGTATTGAATGGGTGTGCGGCCACCCCAAGAACTACCGGAGCCTTTTGAGAGACTATGGTATGAGTCTGGTCACGCATTTGGTTTGTGGATTGGGTTTTCCGTTTCTTGAGGATAGAAATGGGTTGTTCATCATCATCAGAATCACTAGAGGAAGATTGAGAGCGATGTTCGGTTGATTCGTCATTTGATGGAACACTTTGTAAAAGTTTCCTTTTCCTTGATGCTTCTGCTTTCTTGGGAGAAGCTTTCTTCTTTGTGGGGGTGGTATGTTTCTTAGAGATGTTGCGAGGTCCCTTGTTGGGTTTAACCAATTGCTTAAGCCTTTTGGCCAACAGCAGATGTGAGGTAGTAGTAGATGGAGTTGCAGTGCTTTCAGGTTGAGAGGGTTTGGTAGAAGTTACAATTTGTTGAGCGGAAAGAGGTGGGGTAGGAAGGTATGGGTCAATACCTTCCATAGCCTCTATATGATTAGTGACGTTCGTATTTTGATGTCTGACCGTAGTCAAGATGTGGACAGGTAAATGTCGAATAGGGCCAAAAATTGATTGATCTTTAGAAGGAGTGTACCTTTTGAGATCTTTGGTGATGAAGAGGTTGATGTCGTTGCCCATGCTAAGTCCTGCATCCGCATGAAGGCCTGAGATGCATAGAGACCGGAACCTGGAAAATGTGAGTTCGGTAGGGTTTTCTCTTGGACTCTCTTTGGCAATGTACTGCAAGAAGCCATCCCACAAGATCTGGCCGTAGTTGACATTGTGGCCAGTGAAAATACTTCATACAAGCTCTAGAAGCTTGAGACCCATATTACCAGTGCCTTTGGTTCTGCCTGACAGGCTACGGATCACGAAATGGCAAACAAACTGCCATACCGCAGACAACTGATTTTTCTTGAATTCGCCTATGCCTTTGATTTTCTTCTGGTAACACATTTGGTAGAGTGTAGAAAGAATGTCCTCCATTCTTGGAGTGAAAAACTTGGTTGAAGGATGAACTAACATATTGATAGCAGTGAGGAATTTTTCCTTGGTCAGAATGACCAAAGATTCGTTCACTAGATTCAGATGCACCTCTTGGAGATTGTTAAGAGGGCGATAGGCAGAGAACGCACATTTCTAAAGTGTCGACAGTGGAACAACATCGGTGAAGGTATCGAAAGGACCAAATAGAGGATGATTCTTCAAGAACTTGATCATTAGCTTGATTGGATCATTATAGAAAGACTGCACATCAAAAACTGCCCTAAAATTACTTGAAGCAATCGATGACATTGCGTTCCTTGAAGCGGAGTTTGAACCCGTCGGTTGAACAGAAGCAGATGCCTTGGATTGTTTCTTTGAGATGTTTGATTTCACCATTTTCAAAAAGTTTGAAGAACTTGCGGAAAACCAGAGTGCAAGAAGATGAAGAAGAAGAAGAAGATCGTCTTAGAGGGTTCAGAAAGCGTAAAGCTTTCTTGGGAGGAAAAGAAAGATTTTAAAGTGCCAGATATGAAATTTTATTGGATTTACCCTAATTAAAGAATAAGGGTAAAAACGTTTGGTTTTTATTTTGATTAAGGAAATCAATCCCATCCACTCATGTTTTAACGGAAGATGTTGTGTTTATTTAATTATTTTTTTAATATTAAGAAAAACGGAGCATTAAATGATGTGTCAGACCCTGTTGTCCCACGTCTAAAGAACGTGTGGTGAGGGGGTCGATCCATTGTATAAAGTAGAAGTTGAAACGGATTAGACGTTTTGGGGGTAGGAGAAGGCACAATTTAAGGAAAAAAGATTTCTTAAAAGATTTCTTTGATGGAAAACTGTTCTTTTTGTCATCATACCCAAAATAGGTCTGAGACAGGTTTATTTAAAAGAATGAAACAGTGATGTGCTGCAAAAAGAATGTTGAAATTTTTGAGAATGTTTTTCTTATTTAATGAAGGATCATTAAATAGCACACCATGATTCAAGAATTAATGAAACAGCTGAGAAATCAATCAATGTGATTGCGGATTGAGACTTCATTGCAGATGGATCATTTATCATTATGGATGGATGGTTGGATGACTGCAGTAGAAGAACTGAGGAGAACACTTGAACAAATATTAGTAATAATAAACAATAAGGACCAATGAAGGATAAATATGATATATGGTTGCGGTACACAAGATATATCAAAACCATCTATCATAAGTAACTTCAGTTAGGACCGTAACAGAGACCAAGAATGGTCTGCGGTACCTATCAATTCAAAAAGAATTGTGGGTATGGATTCATCATTCCTAACATTTGTAATAAATTGTTGAGTTTTGTAGAGTCAAGTGTATTTGTGAATACATCGGCAATCTCTTCATGAGTATAGACAACAATTAGTTCAATGTTACCTTTCAGGATGTGGTCTTTGATGAAGTGATACCGTAGTTCAATATGCTTTGTCTTGGAGTGCTGAATTGGATTTTGAGAAATAGCTATAGCACTTTCAGCGTCACAATAAATTGGTATCCGCAACATTCTGTATCTGTAGTCCAATAGTTGGGTTTTCATCCATAATACTTGTGAACAACAGCTGGCTGCGGCCACATATTCAGCTTCTACGGTAGACAGTGACACACAATTTTGTTTTCTTGATGACCAGCCGACGAGTCTTCCACCCAGAAATTAACATCCACCAGAGGTGCTTTTATGATCTAGTCTGCATCCGGCATGATCCGCATCAGTGAATTCTTGTAGGCTGAAGTCATTCCCTGCGGGGTACCATGTACCAAGAGTCTTGCTACCCTTTAAGTACCTTAGAATTTGCTTGGCTGCAGTCATGTGGGACATTTTTGGGTCAGCCTGGTACCTTGCGCATACACCTATCGTAAAGATGATATTTGGTCGGCTTGCGGTGAGGTACATCAATAAGCCAATAATACCTCTATAAGTCTTGTGATCAACTGATTCTCCAGAGGGATCAGCAGATATCTTATATCCGAAGGCCATGGGGACCTTAGCCGAAGAACAGTTGTCCATTGAATATTTCTTTAACAGTTCAGAGGTGTATTTCTCCTGATGAATGAATATCCATTGAGGGACTTGTTTCACTTGAAGTCCTAGAAAGAAGTTAATCTCTTTATTCATGCTCATTTGGAATTTTTTGGTCATGAGCTTAGCGAATTCATCCAACATTTTTTGATCAGTTGATCCAAAAATAATATGATCCACATATATTTGTACAAGCATAATATGATCACCATTTGCTTTTCTAAATAAAGTGGGATCAATCACTCCTCTTTTGTATCAGGACGAGACAATAAATTCGGATAGAGTCTCGTACCAAGCTCTTGGGGCTTGTTTTAGACCGTAGACTGCGTTTTCAAGCTTGTAGCAGTGGTCTGGGAATTCATGACTTCAAAGTCCGGAGGTTACTAAAGATAAACCTCCTCTATTAACTCACCATTGAGAAAAGCACTTTTTACATCTATTTGATGTACTTTGATGTTCTTGTAAGCTGCGTATGCTAAGAAGATTCGGATGGTTTCCATTCATGCTACCGAAGCGTATGTTTCATCATATTCAATACCTTCAAGTTGACTATATCCCTTGACAACTAGCCTTGCCTTGTTTCTGATGACCGCACCAGATTCATCCAACTTATTCTTATACACCCATCTAGTACCAACAATGGTGTGACCTTGCGGCTTCGGAACGAGCTGCCATACTTTGTTTCTTTTGAATTCTTCTAGCTCTTCCTGCATTGTGGATATCCAGTCTGGTTCTAGTAATGCTTATTTGATCGTTCGGGGCTTGACCGAGGATAGAAACACTGCATAGTGACAGTGATCAGATAAATCCTTGGATGATCGAGTCTGGATAGCTGCGAATGGGTTGCCGATGATTTGACCTAGTGGGTGGTCTTCCGTCCATTCATGTAGACGGGGTTGCAGATGATCAGCAGTTGTGGTAGAGGGGATGTCTTCAATATCAGAAGACTTTGCGGTTGGAGATGACAGTTCCCCCTGTCGTTGAGAACATCCTGCTGAATTATCTTGAACTAGGAAAGTAGGATCAGAGTTTTCTTGGGTAGATGGTGAAGGTTCCCCCTGGAGTGTAGATGGGAGTTCCCTTTAAACCTGCGAAGGTTCCCCCTGGATTGCGGACGGGAATGTGATAATCCTTGAATCTGTTCTTGTGTCAATGTTCTCTATGTCTTCATCATCTGATTCTGAAGAAACGTTTGATGGTTGAAAATCTCTCAGGATAATGATTGGAGTTGCATCTTCTAGTACTGGAACCTCGATGGTTGTTGTATGGTTCGGAGTTGAGTTTTCCCCCTCAACCGGCAATGTGGAAGTATTTAGTGATACCTCATCGGTCAGTGTAGGACCAGATATGTTAGCATGTTGCTGCTGAGCTTCCAGGGACACAAGAACTTCGGATAACTTGGTTGTTTCTATAGGGTCGTAGAGATCGTCATAGTTTACTTCAATTAGATTTAGTGGACCCGAAGAGGCAGGGATATCACTTTCTAGGATTGTTGTGGTTTCGATTGATGGAGCGATGTTGCGGTTGTGATAGTCATGAAATTTCACATCGAAGCTTTCAGTTATCATCCTTGTGCGTCTAATGAGAACTCTATAAGCAACCTTGTTAGTGGAGTAGCTAAGGAAGATGCCTTCATCAGACTTTGGTGCGAATTTGTTGAGGTGGTCTCTGTTGTTGATTACGAAACATATATACCCAAATATATGGAAGAATCAGACATTTGGCTTGCGGTTGTTATGTGACATCCCCAAAATCACGGCCATAAAAGACCGATTTCATTTATGCTTTTTAAAATAATTTCAGAGTAAATCCTTTTTGATTTAAAAGTGTTGCAGAATTTGTTCCCAAAACAAAACATGATAAAATAATATTTGTCAAAGCATTTCATCAAGAGATGCATTTTCATTATATAATCAAAACTCGGGATGTCATGTTCCGATACAGACCATAAAGCATAAACGATAACATTACAAGTCATTCAACAAATATATACATATACAAACTTGTAAACAAAACAACTCGATAATTCATCCATCTTACGCCCTTGCGCCACTTCCTGTAATACAAATAAAACTGAGTGGGTCAGGCTTGGGAGCCTGGTGAGCATATAGGGTTTCAACCCACAATAAATAAATTATATTTAATTTCACAAACCAATCACTATCCCGATTACCCATTCCCGTTATCCTCACTTTACGTCCCTAAAATAACATCTATCTCAAGGGACCTAATCTAGGATTTTCATCGGGACGGACATTACTGCTAAGGGGTTTCCTCAACAATAGATATCCTAAAGGAAACCATGAGGGGGATAGAGTACACCGGTGAACACATCGTTCACAACACCTACAGGTTATGAAACTGCTAGCGTTCCACTGGACTGTCTAGAAAGAGTCCGTGGTCGTTATCCATACTCCGCTGAATAACTAGATCAACAATAACAACAACATCGAGGCCTCTCATCTGTTTATTACACACCAACTATCTACCCATGTTCTACCCAACATATTAGTAGGTAAAAATATATATTTTCATACATAGTTTAAAAACCTGTATATCATTTTCATTCAATACATATTCCACATAACAGATGAGGCACATCCACATAACACGTATTTCATAGGAAATAAATCAGATCTATGAGATAGAAGAGAATGAATATACATTCACACATATAACAACAAAATTATACACATAAACAACAATATACTTAATACACTCAAACCATACTTGTATTATTATCGTGTTTATGAAAGGTAGTATACACTCACTTGATCAGAAGATGATCAGACAGCACTACGAATTGCAGAAGTAGTAATCCTCAGCAGATCTGGAAGATCTCCACAAAAATCGAACTTCTCGCGGGCAGAGCTTCGGCTCGGGAACCGCACTTCTCGGGATCTTCGGGATCTCGGGACTTGCTTCGGGACTCGAGAATAATATCGGGGCTTCGGGGTATTTCTGGCACGCAAATCAATGCAAAACGGGAGAGAGAAGAGAGAAAAATAGCAAAGGAGTTGGCTGCCCTCGCATCCTATTTATAGGAGGTTGGAGCCTAGGAGTACGCGGGGCGTACTGCCTCAGAATCGTCATTGCTTACGTATCCGAAGAACTCGAGTGCGAGGCGTGTCATGCTTCGCTGTACGCGGGGCATACACTAGTACACTGGGCGTACTTCGGATGAGTCCGATGACTCCTCTTCGGATAATGCCGGATTTAATAATTAAATTTAATTATTAATTATTTAATAAACTTCGAAAATTCATATCTTCTTCATACGAACTCCGTTTTCGACGTTCTTTATATCCACGCGTAGGTGAAACTACGCTCTACAACTTTCGTTTAGAATCCATCGGCTAATTTTGATTTATTTTTATTATTTATTTTTAATAAGTCGGGACAGAAAAACTTCATTATAAATTCATAACTTCTTCGTTTGACGTCCGTTCTCGCCTAACTTTTCAGGGCTTCGATACCAACAATGAGATCTTCGATTCTCGTTTAGATTGTTTCGGCTAAAAACCACTCGATCTCAAATCGAGTATTTCAGGCTGCATACCGCTAAGTCGAAACTTCAATAAATCATAACTTCCTCATACGAAGTCAGATTTGGGCGTTCTTTATATATTCGGAAACCTCGTTTCAACTACTACAACATTAACCAAAGATATCAAGTTTATTTTACACTTAATTTTTTATGCTTATTTTTATTCTTAATTAATCCAACCGCATAATTAAGCAATTAAGCACAAAACACATAATACTCAAATAATACACTTCTATTATTTCAAAACGGGTTACAAAGGTTAACCTATACTATTATATCAACATTAATGACAGGCCCAGAAACACAGGCGTTACATGTTAAGGCCCTCATACGGTGTTTTGCTGAGACGTTTGCACACAATGCTTCGGTTCTGTAAAAAGCAAGCTATGGCCACTGCTTCGGCCCAGAAGTAGAGAGGAAGGTGAGCGATGTTGAGCATAGATCTAACAACATCTACTAGAGTGCGGTTCCTTCGCTCTACTACTCCATTTTGTTGTGGCGTGTAGGGAGCTGAGAAGTTGTGAATAATGCCTTTGGAAACCAAGAAACTATTTAGGAGATGGTTAGTAAACACGGTTCCATTATCACTTCGGATACGTCGTACTGGTAACTTGATCTGAAGTTCAATTTCCTTGATGAAGTTGATCAATATCTGCGGAGTTTCTGATTTGAGTCGAAGAAAGAAGACCCATGTGAAACATGTGAAGTCATCAACTATAACCAGTATGTATTTCTTGTGGATGGACCACAGAGATCAATATGTAAGAGTTCCAATGGTTCAGAAATTGAGGAGTCAATCACCATGGGGGTGACTTGCTTTGAATCGCTTTCCACATTCACATGCAGGACATAGAGTATCATTGCTGTACTTGAGGATTAGAAGACCTCTGACTAGCTCTCCGGTGACCAAATTGTTGATGTATCTAAAGTTGAGGTGAGCTAGCTTCCGGTGCCATAGCCAGCTGACTTCGGATACTGCTTTGGATAGGAAGCATATCTGCGGTTTGCCTATGATCAGAGATACATTCAGAGGATACATAGTACCTTCAGAACACGACTTGATCAGACACATGCTCCTATTGCTTGTCATTACATAGCAAAATTGGTCATCAAATTTAACACGATGGCCTGCCTTACATAGCTGACCAACACTAATGAGATTTTGTTTAAGATTTTCTACATAAGCAACCTTTTGAATAGAGAAGTTTCCCGTAGTAAGAACACCATAACCTTAGATTATCCCATTCGCATTGTTGCCAAATATGATGATACCACCATTGCAAATTGGCCTGAAATTCCGAAGGTATTCTAACCTTCCCGTCATGTGCAAGGAGAAGGCACTGTCGATTAACCATTCTTATTCTTGTTCCTCCTTGCACAAGGCCTGAGAATTACACAGTTAGTTTAGGCATCCAATCTAGTTTGGAGCCTGGGACAAAGGATGAGTTTCTGATTGATGCATGAATCGAGGTTGCAGGGACTGGTTTCGTGTCAACTTTTAATCCTAGTCCTGGGTGTTTGTGAGTTTTTGGAGTGTTGCGTCTTTTTGAAAAATTATGAGGTTTCTGAAAAGGATTAGATTTGACATGAGATAAACCATTTGACAACTGCATTGACATTGACATGTTGAACTTTTGTCTTTTGTTTTGAAACTTTGTTTGGTCAGCGGTCTGAAAGATGAGATAAGCTTGTGACCGGTCCGAGGTTGGTAATATCTGACATTGGTGCTGTTGGAATTTGAAAAAGTACGTTTCTAAAAAGATGTAGCACGTGTAGATTCTTTTGACCTTTTTCTAGGATTTGGTAAAATGCCCTTCCACGTGTTGAAATTTTGACGTGATATTAAAAGTGTTGAAGTGGGTAAGATACCTTTCCATTTTGGATCATCTAAGGAATAGATTTGAAAACCATTGTTTCGAAAAGACCTTTCTTTCTTTTGGGTTGTGTTAGATGAGTTAGGAATAAACGTTGAAACTGTACATTCCTTTTTGCATGTTTTCTTGATGGGAGAGTTTTTTGAAAAATAGTGAGAGAAAACAAAATTTTCCAGAATCTTAGATTTTGGAAATCTAATATGTCTTTTATTTTTAGAAAAGGTTTGTCGATTTGTGCCTCGGGATCGAATTTCCTCTTAAAAAGCCTTTTTTGCTAATGTTTTTGGAGAACCGCAGTCATTAGTGTTCAGCTGCGGTTTCCTGGAAACCTTTGAAAATTTTTGAAAATGAGGGCTTGACTTATCCGAACTTGAAGATTCAGGATTTTGAGAGCATTGACCTACTTCAAAGTTCTCTATGGGTAGTTCATGATGAATTGGCTGAAGAGTCACAGAGCCTTTTATTGTGGACTGTGGTAAGGATGATTTAGCTACTGTAGCGTAACTCTGAGTTGTGACTTCAGTGGGACTTTTCTGAGGCTCATGACTACGGTGAGAGACACTACGGTTTGAGGGTAAAGATGGAAAGTCCTGTGAGACTTCGGGACTTTCTATGACGATTTCTTCATCAACAACTGATGAGGTCTGAGAATTTGAATTGATTGTGCCATAGATAGGAGCTTGATCACTTGTGTGACCCGAAACCTCAGGCACAATTTCGTCAATAACACAATTATTACTTAGATTATGAAGTCTACCGAAGTGGGTTCTGATATCTTCGGGAAAAGTCTTGTCATTGAATGGGAAATGAAATTCTCGGTCTGGAGGGACATACAGTCGATCTTTGTTAAACCAAGGTGAGGAATCCTTTGCGGTAGGATATCCATTTGCCCAAACCCAATTGTATGTATTGTCCACAGTTCCATTATTTACCAAATTTCCAATAGCTTCACTTTCATTGAGCAATTTTTCTATTAATAGATTTAAGCGTACAATCTCACTCTGAGCTAAATCTCTTTGGTTCAAAGCTATCTCTAGTTGTGTTTCACTCGACATTCTTGCCTCTTTTTCTAACTCTAAATCCTTTTCTAACATGGCCATTTTGAGTCTTTTGTTGTCAATTCGTCCTCGTACATGAAACATCTATTGGGATGCTATGTTCTTCTCATCTAAGGCTTTGTTGTAGTCTGTAAGGACGGCAGCACATGTGTCATTAAGATTGTCTATGAAGGGTTGATAGTCATGCATGTAGTAGTTTAGAATTTGAATCATGAGTTTTACCTGCTCGACAATGCTTAGTGTTCCATCTTTTGCCATGTAGCAGTAGTTCTTTTCCAGCTTTGTAGACCCATCATCATCAGCAGTTGCTAGCATGCAAATTTTTCCTTTTCCTTTGATATTGTTGATGGCTTCTTCTTCATCTCCGGATGACCAAACTTGATGGTCTCTTTTGACACGAGCTACGTATGCCCTAGCTTTTTCCTTTTCCTCCAATTCTTGAGCCATTCTAAGGTAGAATGCTATGTCTTTCTCCACATTTTCTTTGGAATCTTTTGCAAAATGATTCTCTTTGTCGCAGTTGAGACATATCACAACATCACTTTTGTCTTCTGAGGGAGTACCGAAGTCAGTGGTTTGAATGGGCTGCGGTGCCTCCTTTGGGTGAGTATTTTGAGATTGTGGTGGTGGATGAGCACTTTTGGAATAACAAGAGTGATTATTCTGTTGGTTGAAGTTACGGTTGAATGGAGGTTTGTTGAATTGTTGATTTTTACGAAAAGAGGGAGGTGGTAGCCGGTTGAACTGTTTACTAACAAGAGCAATAGCCTTCTGAAATTCTTCTTCATCGTCATACTCTGAGTCGGCTCCGTACGACTGCGGTGTAGTGTCATACGAGGGAGAGTAGGATTGATTATGTGGAGCTTGTGCTATAAGAGCGAGTGCTCCTCCGAAGTCAGCACAGTCTTTAAGTACGGTGGATTCTTGTGCTTGCAGTTCCCCGTAGAGCTTGTAGACAGACAAGGAATGAATCTTTCTATCTCCTTGAACTTGATGGGTTTTATCCATAAGAACTTTCCTATGTGCGCATGCAAAACCCTAATGCTTGGATCTAGGTTTCAATAATTAAACATGCTTTGAATCCAAGACTTCTAATGACTATTTAGGTATAAGAACAATACAAAATCAGATCTAGAAGTTTACCTTTGAATCTCTTGTTTTTATCTTGTTGTCTTGGAGCTCTAGAGTCACAATTGTCACTCCTCTAATGGCTTACAAACACCAACTAGCAAGGAGGATGATTTGAGAGAGAGGAGAGGGAAGAAATTCGGCCAGGGTTTTCTTTCTTTTGAAGAGATGCCGATTTCACATGCCCTAAGGGTTTATATATACTTGTAGGCTCCTAGGGTTTCACCCTTAAACCCTAGTTGGATAATCTTTCCTTAAAGCAATCCAAATCCTTTCCATAGATAAGCCTTGGACGAATTTGAGGCTATCCCAAGCCCTAGAATTCGTCCATCCTCTATCCAATAAGGATTTACAGCCCAAAGTGAAACTATCAAACAATTGACAGTTTATACCCTCTTATTTAATTAATCCCTTTAAGTCACCAAACTAATACTAATTAATTTATGAATTATATTAATCAAATAACAATATTATTATTCATTATATTATTCTCATAATATATCAATAATATTTATTCTCTCATAATAAATCATCCCATCAAGTTGTTATGGTGAAGGCAACCCAAAAGGACAACGCACAATCGGGTAAAATACTTGCCTAATATAGTTGCAGCCTTAGACACTATTCCAACAGTCTCCCACTTGGATAAGTCTAGTAACTATATGAACAAGTATAATTCGATTTGCAATCGTAGCTCTCAAAGACGCTGTCAAACTCTGATCTAATCAATCTTGTCCTTTAGATAAGGCATCGTACAGTCCTCTGTAAGATATCATGCTGACAATTCTATGGAATGATTAGTCAAGCATTTAGGTTTCTTGATCTCCGATTTATTTGACATAGAACTTAATCGAACACATCAATTCAGTTCTGAAGGGGCCCGGCACATAAGTCAAATCAAATCATCGAGCGGCCGAGATATCGCTTTTACCTTCTTAGGATAAAAGTTACAGATAAACTTCGACTTATATGCATTTACTTATTCATTAATCAACTATACACAACAATGCGTTTTATAACACCGACTTACTGATGCGTTTTCGCATTATCAATGTACAACCAATTAACAAATAACAAACCATATATCTAGGTTTTAAGACTATATGATATTATCGTCTTGCGATCACCCTTTTATATCATATTCCATAAGGTGATTCCAGCAAGCGCGGGTTTGTTCCAATGCTCAAAACCAGTTCATAAGCACTCATGAACGTCGCAGCAATCTTTTGCTATGTCTAATACCATTTAGACAATCTACGCACCAATTCACAACAATCTTCATTCATATCTACTTCCAACATATGAACGATTGTGGACAATTTGAATAATTCGATTATTCTTAATAAACTCAATTATTCTGGAAGTCAAAACATGCAAAATGAAACAATAGTTAAAAAATTAACATAAGACAGTAACATTACTCATAAATAAAACTCCTTTATTTAATCATCAAATGTTAATTACATTTATCTATTACACATTTCTAATACTATCTAATCTATGCTAAAATCATCCTTCAGCCCAATACTCCTAGCATGCTGCGAGTGCTTAACCCTACTCAGTCCCTTCGTAAGCAGATATGCTGGGTTATCTTCTGATGATATCCTCTTCACTACGAGTTGTCCTTCTTCTACACGATGTCTAATAAAGTGGTATTTTTTGTCGATGTGTCGTGATCTACCATGATCTCTCGGTTCCTTGGTTAAGGCAACCGCTCCTTCGTTATCACAGAAAATCTCCATGGGCTCCTTTATGGCAGGTACAAATCCAAGGTCACCGATAAAGTTCTTCAACCATATAGCCTCCTTCGACGCTTCACTCGCTGCAATGTACTCTAATTCCCACGTTGAATCAGCTATGGTTTCTTGTTTGGAACTTTTCCAAGTCACTGCTCCTCCATTCAGGGTAAAGACCCAGCCCGACTGCGAACGGTAGTTGTCCCTGTCGGTCTAAAAGCTGGCGTCACTATACCCTCGCACCTTCAAGTCATCACTCCCTCCGAGGACTAAGAACCATTCCTTCGTCCTCCGAAGGTACTTAAGGATATTTTTCACCGCAATCCAATGGGCTCTGCCAGGGTTCCCTTGATATCTACTAACCATGCTCAAAGCAAAGGCAACATTAGGGCGAGTACAAGTCATAGCATCCATGATTGAGCCAACTACGGAAGCGTATGGTACTCGGCTCATTTCTGCTATTTCAGCTTCGGTACTCGGACTTTGAGTCTTACTCAACTTGGCATTACTTTGTATCGGTAATTCTCCCTTCTTCGAGTTTTCCATACTAAAACGTTTTAGTACCTTCTCTAAGTAAGTGTTCTGCCTCAGTCCTATTAGTCTCTTACTTCTCTCTCTTACTATCCTTATTCCCAAAATATAGGAAGCCTCTCCGAGGTCCTTCATAGCGAAGCACTTCCCGAGCCAGGACTTAACCTCCTGCAGAGTCGGGATGTCGTTTCCTATGAGTAATATGTCATCAACATATAGAACGAGGAAGCTTACTATACTCCCACTGGCTTTGACATATACACAAGATTCATCTTCGCTTCGTACAAATCCAAACTCTTTGACTTTCTCATCGAAGCAAAGATTCCATCTGCGAGATGCTTGCTTAAGTCCATAAATGGACTTCTCAAGCTTACACACTCTATTCGGATGCTTCGGATCCACAAACCCCTCTGGCTGAGCCATGTAAACATCCTCAGCCAACTTTCCGTTAAGGAAAGCGGTCTTGACATCCATTTGCCAAATCTCATAATCATGAAATGCGGCAATAGCAAGCATCACTCTAATAGATTTTATCTTCGCAACTGGTGAGAAGGTCTCATCATAGTCAACTCCGGGAGTTTGAGTAAAGCCTTTCGCAACCAATCACGCTTTATATGCGTGTACGTTTCCATCCACGTCGGTCTTCTTCTTGAAGATCCATTTGCACCCAACGGTCTTACGTCCGGGAACATTATCAACCAAATTCCAAACTTGGTTATCATACATGGATTGGATCTCGCTATCCATTGCCTCTTTCCATTTCGCAGACTCCGAGCCTGCCATGGCTTCCTTATAGCTATTAGGTTCATCAAGGTTTATTAGTGTACCATCACTAATATACGTGTCCCCTTCGGTAGTAATATGAAAACCATAAAACTGGGGTTGAACTCTAACTCTTTCGGAACGTCTAAGAGGTAAGGACTCATCAATCGGTTCAACCGGAGTTTCCTCCTCGGGTTGAGTGCCAGCGGTAGAGGTTCCTTCATCTATCGACTCTTGAATCTCCTCAAGCTCGATTTGCCTCCCACTGTCTCCTTGGCCTATGAGTTCTCGCTCTCGGAAAACTCCTCTCCTCGCAACGAAGACAACATTGTCCTTTGGTCTATAGAAGAGATATCCAAAAGATTTATGCGGGTAGCCGATGAAAATACATCGCTCACTACGAGGTTCGAGCTTGTCGTGAGTATCTCGTCTTACGAAAGCCTCACAACCCCAAACCTTGATATGTGCCAATGAGGGAGCTTTCCCTGTCCACATTTCGTGAGGTGTTTTGGCAACCTTCTTAGTAGGGAATCGGTTAAGGATATGGGCGGCAGTCTCTAAGGCATACCCCCAAAAAGAGATTGATAGTGAAGCACGACTCATCATAGAGCGAACCATGTCCAACAAGGTTCGATTACGCCTTTCTGCCACACCATTCAATTGTGGTGTCCTAGGTGGCGTCAATTGTGAAACTATTCCACACTCCTTGAGATAATCATGGAATTCAAGACTTAGGTACTCTCCTCCTCGATCGGATCGAAGCATCTTGATTTTCCTGCCCAATTGATTCTCCACTTCATTCTTGAACTCTTTGAATTTTTCAAAAGTTTCTGACTTTTGCTTGATTAAATAGATATACCCATATCTACTATAGTCATCGGTGAAAGTCACGTAGAAGCGATTCCCATCCTTCGTGGTTGATCTAAACGGTCCACATACATCGGTATGTATTAGGTCCAATAGACCCTCACCCCTTTCGCAAGAGCCAGCGAAGGGTGACTTAGTCATCTTTCCAAGCAAACAAGATTCGCATGTTTCATCTTCCCTAAGGTCGAATGACTCCAACACTCCATCCTTTTGGAGTTGGGCTATGCGTTTCTTGTTGAAATGTCCAAGACGACAATGCCACAAGGATGCTTTATCCATACTATTGGAAGAATCTATGTTCAAAACATCATTTCCTAAGTTATCAACAATCATAACAGTTTCATATATTCCATTACATGGTATAGCTTCAAAATAAAAGACACCATTTAGATAAGCTAAAATAGAACCATTCTCATTATTAAAAGAAAATCTAAAACCTTGTCTAAACAAACCATGAAATGAAATGATATTTCTAGCCATTTCTGGCGAATAGCAACAATTGTTCAAATCTAAACTTAAACCATTCCTAAGCACTAAAGAATACACTCCAATCTTGGTCACAGGCGACGATCTTCTGTTCCCCATGATTAGATTTATTCTTCCAGCCTCCACATCCCTATTTCTTCTTAGTCCCTGCACATTAGAACAAATGTGGTAACCACAACCGGTATCAAGAACCCAAGAAATAGCATGAGATGAATCGTTAGATTTAATTGTGTATATACCTGCGAAAGACGGCTTGATCTTTCCTTCCTTGATGGCTTGCAGGTACTCTGGGCAGCTTCTCTTCCAATGTCCTATCTTGTGGCAGTGGTGGCATTCTGCCTCCTTTGGGTTAGGGCAAGGCTTAGCAGGATCAACTTTGGTCCCACTAGAAGAGGCACCATCTCGGGCTTTAACCTTGCGATAGTTCTTAGACGAAGTCTTCCTCTTCTTTCCCTTTCCTTGTCCAATAGCCAAGACAGGAGCAGCGGGTGGATTGGGAGTTGGTGCAACAGACTTGTCCTTGAAGTTGCTCTCAGCGACCCTCAAGAGACCTTGGAGTTTGCTTAGGGTGACCTCCTCTTTGTTCATGTGGTAGGTCATCCTAAATTGATTGTATCTTGGAGGCAAAGAGTGAAGCACCATGTCGATCGCCAAGTCTTCCCCAAAGTCAACATTTAACTTGCGAAGACGGTCGACATACCTTTGCATCTTTTGCAGGTGTACGGTAAGAGACTCTCCATGACCCATCTTAGCGGAAATCATGTTAGTGAAAATCTCATAACGCTCTTGTCTCGCGTTTTGGTGGTATCTCTCCAATAAGTCTTGATGCATCTCACACGGCTACATGTCCTCATATGACTTTTGGAATTCGGAGTTCATAGTGGCTATCATGATGCAATGTAACTTCGTTGCATCTCGCTCGTGAGTTTCAAAAGCGGTCATTTCAGCCGGAGTAGCGATTTCAGGGTTGATTTTCTCGAGCTTCTCACCAAGGACATACTCCTTATCCTCATAGCGAGCAATAGTGCGAATGTATCTTATCCATTCGCTAAAGTTCGTTCCATCGAAAGTGACCTTTTGACAAAGGCTCATCAATGTGAAAGAACTAGCAGCAGCGTTGTTCGTGTTCGACATCTACAAATAGAAAGGACAAAGATAGATTAGAATATGAATCCCTAATTATCACCCAATAAGAAAAATTAGGGCTAGGATCCAACAACAATATTTACATATTAGAAAAGGGATGTCGTAATCTAACATGCAAACAATTTGAAGGTAAGTGAATGACGATTCACTAATTCTCCACTATGAAAACCTAACTTTAAGTTCTAAATGAATTTGAGAAATCCTAGGTTTAGATGAGATTCATTGAAACATTTCAATGGCATGTTTAAATCTCGATATGCCCCTCTTGTTTGTGACTGGGATACCGAGGATCACAAAGCGGGTGTGAATTACCATGCAAATTCACATGGTGCCTTCATTGTAACGATCACCCATTCGATGTGCCGATAAACCACACACGCTCCATCGAACTATGATAAACAATGAATCACCCTTTTCCACCTTCGCTTAGAACCAATTAGTGTGCCGGTAAACCACACACGCTCCACTAACTTCTTAGCAAGGTGCAAAGTGTAATTTCATGGGATTACATCAATTCACTTTTCCTAAAGTAACTAAGATTGGGAAATTTTTGAAAAACATGTAGTTACTTTGTATTTCATATTATACTTTTAATGAGAGGATGAGGTTGCCCTATCCTACCCGTTCGGCTAACGACCCTCCACCGATCAAGCAAGCGGTGGGTGTGAGTGTACACCCATTAAGCGCCATTTTATAGGCCGCAACCTTATACCCACCTTATAGATCGGCTTCGTGAATGAGGCCTACTAACGGTAAGACTAGCATTTTAGTTATATATATATATATATATATATATATATATATATATATATATATATATATATATATATATATATATATATATTAATCTTGTAATATTATATTAGTATAGGGTTGTATTTTAAACTTGTAAAATTCTAGGGTTTGAAATTTAAATTGTCTAAATTAAAACTTTTAATCACAAAACATAAATTTCAAAACTTGAGGACAAGTTTTAAACATTTAAAACATGGAGGATCAAATAACAAATAATCTTAATTAACAATTAATTTCATAATTATCCGTATTTGATTTATTTAAAGATTTCTTGCAAGATAATTACCAATTTAATCAAAATAATTAATTAATTATCACATAAGGAAATTAAATATTTTATTAGTTGATAAATATCTTTAATTATATCAAGATTATAGTCATATATATCAAAAAATCGGATTAAGGTTGATCTAATATGATAAAGGCAATTTTCCATAAGATAAATATCAAAAAATCCCGAATCTGGCCCTTCCTGATGCTCGAACTCGTCGAGTTGCCAACTGGACTCGTCGAGTCAGGCCAACTCGTCGAGTCCACCATGGGACTCGTCGAGTTCATGACACAGAAACACAAAATTCGAATTTTTCAAACAAGATTCAAACAAACAAGCAACAATTTAATAGAAACCAACCTGGCTCTGATACCACTGATGGGTTTTATCCATAAGAACTTTCCTATGCGCGCATGCAAAACCCTAATGCTTGGATCTAGGTTTCTCTAATTAAACATGATTTGAATCCAAGACTTCTAATGACTATTTAGGTATAAGAACAGTAAAAAATCAGATCTAGAAGTTTACCTTTGAATCTCTTGTTTTGATCTTGTTGTCTTGGAGCTCTAGAGTTACAATTGTCACTCCTCTAATGGCTTACAAACACCAACTAGCAAGGAGGATGATTTGAGAGAGAGGAGAGGGAAGAAATTCGGCCAGGGTTTTCTTTCTTTTGAAGAGATGCCGATTTCACATGCCCTAAGGGTTTATATATACTTGTAGGCTCCTAGGGTTTCACCCTTAAACCCTAGTTGGATAATCTTTCCTTAAAGCAATCCAAATCCTTTCCATAGATAAGCCTTGGACGAATTTGAGGCTATCCCAAGCCCTAGAATTCGTCCATCCTCTATCCAATAAGGATTTACAGCCCAAAGTGAAACTATCAAACAATTGACAGTTTATACCCTCTTATTTAATTAATCCCTTTAAGTCACCAAACTAATATTAATTAATTTATGACTTATATTAATCAAATAACAATATTATTATTCATTATATTATTCTCATAATATATCAATAATATTTATTCTCTCATAATAAATCATCCCATCAAGTTGCTTTGGTGAAGGCAACCCAAAAGGACCATGCACAATTGGGTCAAATACTTGCCTAATATAGTTGCAGCCTTAGACACTATTCCAACAGAACTATCATCTTAGCAGTAGTCCAATGTCTTCCCAAACCATTGAGAAATTGAAGGTTTGTTTCATGGTTACTACGGATGGTGCCAGCATTCGATAACTTGGTGACTATCAGATTGAACCTTTTTAAGGAGTCTTCTAGGCTTTCTCCAGTATGAGCTTTGAAATTTTTGAATTCATTGAGTGCAGTTGTGAGCTTATTATCTTGAGCTTGTTCTGAGCCTTCGTACAAATTCTTGAGAACTTCCCAGATCTCTTTTGCTGATTTGCAGTTTATGGTAATGTCGAAGTTGTCAGGAGCAACTCCACAAGAGATTTCATAAAAAGCAACAACATCATTTTCCATTTTATCGAGATCATCTTTGGTGGGACGGTTCATGACTGGTTGTCCTCCTCCTAGTCTGGCTGTGGCGCCATCAGTTTGAACTGGTGTAAGAACAGGGACATGTGGTCCATCTTCTACGGACCGCCTTACATCTCTACCAAGTCTCCTTAAGTATCATTCCATTCTCTGAGATCAGTGATGATATTCATTTGCCACCAATATTGGAGCTCGATTTGAACCACCAACACTGTTGGAAACATTCAGAAATAATGCTTGTGCCATTTTTCCTTGTTTTTTTTTTAAGAAATGAGCTTCAGTGGTATATAAAGCCCTTTGAAAATCAGAGTTTTGTTTTTCAAAAAACAACCACTATGGCTCTGATACCAATTGTTGAGAGAAAAACTTGAGACACACTTGAACAAACGTTAGAACAAGTATAGTTGTGGAATAGTTAATCTCAAAGGATCATGAAAGCTCAACAATAATAATAAGTTAGAGTTAGATAGTTAGAAAGTTAGGTGCGGAAATGTAAGGAAATGTAAATGACAGCAGGTGATATATCAAGTTTACACATAAGCTGATTCATAACATGGAATGCATTCAGACCAAGTTAGTATGCGAGATCAAACTTAGTGATTAAGTCAAGAATGACTTGCTCCGAAGAGAAATAATATTCAGTTATGTTCTAGTGAACTTTGAGAGTAAAGAGCGAATTAAGATGCGTAATTGAGACATGTAATTGATAGACTCAAAGATCTTATAAAATGAGAAAGATTGAGCTCTATTTATAGAGACTCACTGATTACATTAATCCTATCTGATAAGAGTAGCCATGCAAGGCATACCGGACAAAAGAGTGTATACTAATACAAACAGATAAAAGACTAATCTAACAATGTAAGATAGTGACTGCGAACGATGATGACTGCGGATGTGGTAGATGATCAATGATGACTGCCGATCTTGAGAGTTGTGGTAGACGAAGTTTAAGAGGGTCACTTCCATGATTCAACATATATATATATATATATATATATATATATATATATATATATATATATATAACTTAAAGAAATACATAAATACATATAAACTTGTAATAAATAAAAAAAATACCACATAAAAATACATAAAAAAATATGTAAAATACTTTATATATATATATATATATATATATATATATATATATATATATATATATATATATATATATATATATATACACACGCAAAAAAATATGTTTATATATTTACAATACATAAAAATAAACATCTATATAAAAAACTTAAAAAATACAAAAATACATATAAATACATAACACATAAAAATACATAAAAAAATATTTAAAATACTTAAAAATACATATAAATATGTAAAAAAAAATACATTTATATATTTAAAATACATAAATATATATATATATATATATATATATATATATATATATATATATATATATATAAGCATCCATATAATAAACTTTAAAAAATACATAAATATGTAAAAATACATATAAATACAGAATACATAAAAAATATGTAAAATATTTAAAAAGTACATATAAATACGTAAACAAATACGTTTATACATTTCAAATATATAAAAATAAATAAACATATACATATAAAAATTTAAAAATATACATAAATACGTAAAAATACATATAAATACATAAACAATACATTTATACACAATATACAAATTTTGACGAAATCTGTTGAAAAGTTCTATTATTTTGTAAAAGTTAACGATTTGATCCCACGATCTGCTAAACATGTAAAAAAAAGGCTAAACTGAATAAATTAGCCGGTTTCTTGGGATTTTCTATTTAAAAAAGTTATATAGTCGGGACTATTCTATTAAAAAAATAAAATTTAGGATTTTATTAAACTTTTCTCAAAATATTATGATTTGGCTACAATTTTCCATAAATAAAATGGGTTAGTAAAAAGATAATGGGGGTGTTTGGCAAAAGTAGTTGTTAGCTGGAAGCGGTTAGCGGGTAGTTGGTAGCGGGAAGCTGTAGCTTTTATTTGTTATATGAGTATTTGGTAAAAATAGTTGGAAGCTTTTGAAATATATAAAATTACATAAAAGGACAATTGATTAAAAACAAACAAATATATACATATATTTTTAAGGGTAGTTATGGAAATTGATTTCAAAAGCTCAGTAGCGTTTTGTTAAACGCTACATGAAGTAGCTTTTAGATTTGGAGCATTTTGTTTAAATTAAAAGCTAAACGCTCGTACTGCTAAACTAAGCTTTTTGTTTAAACTAGAGCGTTTTGTCAAAAGCTAAAAGCTAGAAGCTCTCAAACGCTTCCAAGAGTCTCGTGCCAAACATGCCCAATGTTATCAAAAAATCAGCCGAAACAAGAATGATAAGCTGAGACATAATTAAAAATAAAAAATTAAAAAACATAAAACATAAAACGCTTAATTAATAGGCGAATAATATCATAAACTCGGGTATACGTCATATTATATATATATATATATATATATATATATATATATATATATATATATATATATACTAATTTATAAGTGCCACATTGTCACACCCTGTGACAACCCGAAATTTTCTTTTCGTCAAACCCTAAAGTCAACCACTTCAAATGATAAGTCAATTTCATTTTTATTTATTTTTAACAAATTTAAAGTTCGTTTGACTATTATAATAATTATTCTTTAAACGAACGTGTGAAAGGATGTGTCGTCTCGAGTCTTGAAATTTCAAAACCGCGAATACCATGTAGCTTAGAAATTCACGGCCAAACTTTTATGTTTGGACCGTAAATTACCCTAAAAACTGTAAACTCATGCTTAAGCATGATTTTACTCCCCAAAACACTTCACTTCTCATTTCCACTCTCAAGAACAACTCCCAAACACTCTCAACTATCATCCCGGTTTTCACCTGATTTCCCGAAAATGTAAGTATTTCTCGACTTGATTAGTTGATATATCCTAACAACTAGTGATTATACTGATGGGTTTTGAGCATTCTAACACTTCCTAATTGTACATGCAACCCTGATAACCTTGGATCTATGTTTGGCTAATTATCATGCAAAGTTGATTTCCAAGGCTATGATCCTATCTAGCATACATGGGGAACAATTTTAAGTTGAATAAAAGATAGAACTACATACCTTGTTGTTGATTTTGATCCTTGAAACCTTGTGAGCCTAGCACCCCAAGTGTGATGCCTCAAATGCTTCACACAACACCAAATGCTATGGAGTAAACTTGGAGAGAAAGTATAACACTCTAAAAATCGGCTCTAGCCCTCAAGTATGCATGTCTAGCCGATTTTGGGAGAAACATGAGCTTTATATAGTGTTGACACATTTAGGGTTACACCATGTAAACCCTAATGTGTTATGACTCTTCATTTCCATGACCCATGGGTTTGTAACTCCCATGGAGCCTCCATGGAGCATCCAATGGATTCAACCCAACTTGATTATCCATGGAGCCTCTTAGCCCACTATATAAGTTATGGATGATTTACATAATCAACCCATATATTTAATTAGTTATCTTTTGATCACTTAATTAATTCTAAAATTAATTCTTCATCAAACTAATAAAATAATACTATTAATATATTAGAACTTATAATATATTAATAAACCACAAGTGTTATTTCTCTCATTTAGTCTATCCAATTGCATGGTGCCATGCAACCCAAATGGACCATGCCGGGTTGGGTCAAGTACATACCATAAATAGTTATGGACTTAGACACCTTATCCAACAGTCTCCCACTTGGATAAGTCTAATAACTATATCTACAAGTATGACTTCAGGAACCGATCGGCAATCGTAGCTCTTTTCAAGGTTTCTCGGAACTGAGAAGATGATGGTACGCCATTTCAGATAAGGGATCATATAATCCTCTGTTCTTAGATATCAGCCGGAAAAATACATGGAACAATGTCTTACTTATTGTCCAGCAGTTTGTTTCCCGATTTCCGATTTGTTTTACATAGAACTTAATTGAACACATCAACTTAATTCTGACCGGGCCCGGTAGATAGGTCAAAACAAAATCATCGAGGGGCCCAGATATCAGCTTCTAATCCAAGAAGGAACAGATAAACTTCGACTCATATGCTTGTTCTACTACTTGTTAAATTACACACAAACACACGTTTTATAACATTGAGTTACTAATGCAATTTCACATGTTCAATGCATAACTAACTTATAGTTAACAAGTCATGTCTCTAGGTTTGAAGACTTATATGATATTACCGTCTCGCAATCACTCGAGATAAATTCCATGAAGTGATACCAGCGAGCGTGGGTTGAATCCAATACTCAGAACTTATGAGCACTCATGAGTGTTGAGGCCATGTCCAACATCTTAGACCTCTACAACCAACTCATGACAGTCTTACTTCATATCTACTTCCAACATATGACTGACTGTGGATAATTTGAATAATATGTAAAACAACATAAATATTATGGAAGTCAAAACATGCAAAAGAAATAATAGTAAACGATTGACAAAAGATAGCAACACTTTACTCATGAATAAACACAACTTTTATTCATCATCAAATGTCAAATACATTTTACTTATTTTAGAATTATCTAACTACTATAACTTATATCATCTTCAGCCCTATGCTCCTAGCATGCTGGAGATGTTTAACCCTACCCAGTCCCTTCGTGAGGGGATCTGTCGGGTTCTCATCTGATGATACCCTCTTTGCCACGAGGAGTCCTTGTTCTATACGATGTCTGATGAAATGATATTTTATGTCAATGTGTCTGGATCTCCCGTGATTCCTTGGTTCCTTGGCTAAGGCAACAACACTTTCACTATCACAGAAAATCTCTATAGACTTCGATATAGCTGGTACAACTCCAAGGTCTCCGATGAAGTTCTTTAGCCACATAGCCTCTTTTTCCGCCTCGCTTGCCGTTATATACTCTGATTCGCAAGTTGAACCAGCCACTTTCTCCTGCTTGGAACTTTTCCAAAAGATTGCTCCTCCGTTTAAGGTAAAGACCCAGCCCGAATGAGAGCGGAAATTATCCCTATCAGTCTGGAAGCTAGCATCACTATACCCTACGACTCTCAAGTCATCACTCCCACCGAGGGTAAGGACCCAGTCCTTAGTCCTCCGCAGGTACTTGAGAATGTTCTTTACCGTTGCCCAGTGAGCCTTACCAGGATTCCCCTGATACCTGCTAACCATGCTTAAAGCAAAGGCTACATCAGGACGAGTACAGGTCATAGCATACATGATCGAGCCTACTACCGAAGCATAAGGTACCCGACTCATTTCTGATATCTCATCCTCTGTACTTGGGCTCTGAGTGTTACTCAGTCTAGTGTTACTTTGGATGGGTAACTCTCCTTTCTTAGAATCTTGCATGCTGAATCTCTTCAGCACCTTATCCAAGTATGTACTCTGACTAAGTCCAATTAGTCTTTTACTCTGGTTTCTCAAAATCCTTATTCCTAGAATATAGGCAGCTTCTCCTAGGCCCTTCATAGCAAAACACTTCCCAAGTCAGGACTTAACTTCCTGCAGAGTTGGGATGTCATTTCCTATGAGTAGTATGTAATTTACATACAGTACCAAAAAGCTAACTATACTCCCACTAGCCTTGACATATACACAAGATTCATCTTCACTCCTAGAGAAGCCAAACTCTTTGACTTTCTCATCAAAGCAAAGATTCCATCTACAAGGTGCTTGCTTTAATCCATAGATGGATTTCTCAAGCTTACACACTCT
The DNA here is from genome assembly GCF_002870075.4 of Lactuca sativa. Lineage (NCBI taxonomy): Eukaryota > Viridiplantae > Streptophyta > Magnoliopsida > Asterales > Asteraceae > Lactuca > Lactuca sativa. Next base: position 204,948,911 of record NC_056625.2, read on the forward strand.
ATTAGGGTACTCTGTGCTGACAAAACCCTCTGGCTGATTCATGTAAACATCCTCAGCCAACTTTCCATTAAGGAAAGCGGTTTTGACATCCATTTGCCATATTTCATAGTCATGAAATGCAGCTATGGCTAACAATACCCTAATAGACTTAATCTTGGCTACTGGTGAAAAGGTCTCATCATAATCAACTCCTGGAGTTTGAGAAAAGCCCTTTGCAACCAGTCGTGCCTTATAAGTGTGTACATTACCATCCATGTCGGTCTTCTTCTTGAAGATCCATTTGCACCCAACTGTCTTACGACCTGGCACATTGTCAACCAAGTCCCAGACCTGATTGTCATACATGGATTGTATCTCGCTATCCATTGCCTCTTTCCATTTAGTAGACTCAGGGCCTGCCATGGCTTCCGCATAGCTGTTAGGTTCATCCAGGCCTACTAGTGTCTCATCACTAATAAGTGTCTCACCTTCCGCGGTAATATGGAAACCATAGTAATGCTCAGGTACATTCCTAACCCTTGTGGAACGCCCCAGAGGTACAACTGGAGGTATAATTGGATCAACAGGAGGTTCCTCCTCAAGTTGACTGCTAGGGTTTGAGGTTCCTTCACCACTTGACTCTTGAAGTTCTTCAAGGTCAATTAGCCTCCCACTGTCTCCTTGGATTATGAACTCTCTCTCTCGAAAGACAGCCCTCCTTGCTACAAAGACCACATTCTCACTAGGTCTGTAGAAGAGGTAACCAAAGGATTTTTGTGGGTAGCCGATGAAAATACACCCCTCGCTTCGAGGTTCGAACTTTTCATGAGTCTTGCATCTCACAAAAGCCTCGCAACCCTAAACCTTGATGTGAGCTAGACTAGGAACTTTTCCGGTCCACATCTCGTGAGGTGTTTTGGCAACCTTCTTTGTAGGGACCAGATTAAGGATATGGGTGGCAGTCTCTAAGGCATACCCCCAAAATGAGATTGGTAGTGTAGCTCGACTCATCATGGAACGAACCATGTCCAACAAGGTTCGATTACGCCTCTCAGCTACACCATTTAACTGTGGTGTCCTGGGAGGTGTCAATTGTGAGACAATCCCACATTCCCTTAGATAGTCGAGGAACTCAATACTAAGATACTCTCCACCATGATCGGATTGAAGCATCTTAATATTCCTACCCAATTGATTCTCGACTTCCTATTTAAATTCCTTAAATTTTTCGAAAGTCTCTGACTTATGCTTGATTAAGTAGACATATCCATATCTACTGTAATCATCAGTAAAAGTCAAATAATAACAATTAGCATCCCTTGTGGCATGTTTGAAGGGCCCACACACATCCGTGTGTACAAGATCCAACAAACCTTCACCCCTCTCACACGATCCTGTGAAGGGTGACTTTGTCATTTTTCCAAGTAAGCATGACTCGCAACTATCATCTGACCTTAGGTCAAATGACTCCAAGACTCCATCCTTTTGGAGTTGGCCTATGCGTTTCTTGCTTATATGTCCAAGACGACAATGCCATAATGATGCTTTATCCAAGTTATTACCATTAGTAGAATCAATACACATTACATTATTTCCTAAGTTATCTACAACAAACACAACTTCTACACACCATCACAAGGTAATGCTTTAAAATAAAACACATTATTAAAGAAAGCATTTATTCCACCAATTTCATTATCAAAAGAAAAGGTAAAACCTTGTTTATACAAAGCATGAAAGGAAATAACATTTCTTGCCATTTCTGGCGAATAACAACATTTATTCAAATCTAAAGTAAATCCACTATTAAGCAACAAAGTATAAACTCCAATCTTGGTGACAGGTGAAACTTTCCTATTCCCCATGATTAAGTTTATCTTTCCATGCTCCACATTCTCACTTCTTCTTAGTCCCTGCAATTCAGAACAAATATGAATACCGAAACCGGTATCAAGGACCCAAGATTTAGAATAGAGTGAATTATTAGATGATATAGTGTAAATACCTGCATGGTTGGGTTTTACTTTCCCATCCTTCAAATCTTGCTGGTATTTTGGACAGTTACGCTTCCAGTGCGCCTTTTCGTGGCAATAGAAGCATTCAGCCTCTTTGGGATCAGAAGAAGGTGTAACGAAACCTTTCTTGGTTCCGCTAGAAGAGGATCCATCAAGAGTCTTACCCTTGTTACCCTTCGAAGGGTTCTTTATCTTCTTCCCTCTACCTTTCACGATTGTCAGGACTGGTGCTAAGTTTGGAGTAGTAGCAGGAGTGGTCACAACCGACTTACCTTTAAGACCTGATTCTATGGTCTTTAGGAGTCCCTGAAGTTTGCTAAGTGTAACTTCCTCCTTATTCATGTGGTATGTCATGTGGAATTGATCATAACACGAAGGCAAGGAGTGCAAAATAATATCTATTGCTAACTCCTCAGGGAAGTTCACATTCAACTGCATCAATCGAGCCACATACCTTTGCATTTTCTGCATGTGGCTTGTGCTGGGTTCGCCATCTTTCATTCGGGTTCTGATCATAGAGGAGATGATTTCATATCGCTCTTGACGAGCACTATGATGGTAGCAGTCCATCAAATCCTGGTGCATCTCAAAAGGATAGTAGTCCTCATAGGACTTTTGGAGCTCGGCTATCATGGTGGCCATCATGATGCATGCCACTTTGGTAGCATCTCTTTCATGAACCTCATATTCAGCAAGCTCCTCAGGAGTAGCAGTTGGCTCAGGCACCTTGAGCTCCTGGTCAAGAACATATTCCTTGTTCTCGTAACGAGTGACCATCCTGATGTTTCTGATCCAGTCAGTAAAGTTGGATCCATCAAAGATGACTCTCCCACAAAGGTTCATGAGAGAGAAGGAGTCAGTAGGGTTTGAGCCAGGAGTAGAATTATTGGAAGACATCTGAAGAGAAGAAAGATAAGTTTAGCTTAGATATAGAGACAGTCCTTAATAAAACACCCAAATGTAATATTAAGGCTAGGATCCAATCACAATATATTATAACCTAGAAGAGGGATGCCGTAATCCAAGCTATAACATATTTGAAAGGTAGGTGAATGACGATTCACCAATTTCCACCATGAAAACAAAATATAAATTATTAGGTTTTATTTGGTTTTTTAGAAATTCCTAGATTCTTTGAGATTCATTAAACTTTTCAATGGCATGTTTCAATCTCGAGTGTGCCCTTCATGTTTTGTGACTGGGATACCGAGGATCACAAAAAAGGGTGTGAAGTAACCATGCAAATTACTTGGTACCCTTAATGTTTTTCACTTAATCGTTGTGCCGGTAAACCACACGCGCTCCTTCCGACCTCATGAAAAACCTTAAGTCACCCTTTGCCTTCCTTGTTTAGTCCAAGTTAGTGTGCCGGTAAACCACACACGCTCCACCAACGACTTAAACAAAGGTGCAAAGTGTAATTTCATGGATTAGCACCTTATTCACATTTTTCCTAAAGTAACTAAGATTGGGAATTTATAAAACATTTAGTTACGTTATAATAATCATTATACTTTTTAATGAGAATTTTTTAAGTCATTGTCCTACCCGTTCGGCTAACGACCCTCCACCAGTCAAGCAAGCGGTAGGTGAGAGTGGACACCCATTAAGTTGCCATTTTATAGGCAACAACCTTATACCCACCTTATAGACTGCCTTCGTGAATGAGGCGTACTAGCGGTAAGACGACTTTGATCTTATATATATATATATATATATATATATATATATATATATATATATATATATATATATATATATTATTAACTTATAATATTATAAGTATAAGGGTTGAATTTTAACTTTTAAAATTATAAGGAACTAAAGTTTTAATCAAGACTTTACTTGTTCCAAAAACTTAAGGGCAAGTTTTGTAAACTTTCAAGACTTTTCATTTCTTGTAACATATGAGTTAATTAGAGTATTAAAAATGAAGACACTTCATTTTTCTAACTCTTGTGTTCTTTTAATGGTTTTAATTCAAGTGTGACTCTTGGTTTTCCATAACCTGAGGACAATTTATGGACTCCATTAAAACACATTATGATCAAGAATTAAACTACCAAGTAGGTTACAAGTAATTCTTATGATCATCTAAATTCATAAGATCAAGAACATGAATATCCATATCAAAGTTTCAAGTCCATATGAACACATATAATCATGACAAATAGATATTTTCCATTGTAAATGGATTAGAAAAAACATTACACCATCTAAAACAAGTTTTATAACACCAAAAACATTTAGGGTAATGTTTCTAGTCCATTTCCAACAACAAAGGTCGAAAATCTGCATTCTGTGGCTCCTACTCGCCGAGTGCACGAACCTAATCGGCGAGTAGGTTGAAGATACACATGAACTCGGCGAGTCCCCCCATGGACTCGGCGAGTTCATCAGGCAGATTGCACAAAATCGACTTTTTCAACTATTTAGCACAAATAACAAACAAACAAGCCTAGGCTCTGATACCACTGATGGGTTTTGAGCATTCTAACACTTCCTAAGTGTACATGCAACCCTAATAACCTTGGATCTATGTTTGTCTAATTATCATGCAAAGTTGATTTCCAAGGCTATGATCCTATCTAGCATACATGGGGAACAATTTTAACTTGAATAAAAGATAGAACTACATACCTTGTTGTTGATTTTGATCCTTAAAACCTTGTGAGCCTAGCACCCCAAGTGTGATGCCTCAAATGCTTCACACAACACCAAATGCTATGGAGTAAACTTGGAGAGAAAGTATAACACTCTAAAAATCGGCTCTAGCCTTCAAGTATGCATGTCTAGCTGATTTTGGGAGAAACATGAGCTTTATATAGTGTTGACACATTTAGGGTTACACCATGTAAACCCTAATGTGTCATGACTCTTCATTTCCATGACCCATGGGTTTGTAACTCCCATGGAGCCTCCATGGAGCATCCAATGGGTTCAACCCAACTTGATTATCCATGGAGCCTCTTAGCCTACTATATAAGTTATGGATGATTTACATAATCAACCCATATATTTAATTAGTTATCTTTTGATCACTTAATTAGTTCTAAAATTAATTCTTGATCAAACTAATTAAATAATATTACTAATATATTAGAACTTATAATATATTAGTAAACCACAAGTGTTATTTCTCTCATTTAGTCTATCCAATTGCATGGTGCCATGCAACCCAAACGGACCATGTCGGTTCGGTCAAGTACATACCAGAAATAGTTATTGACTTAGACACCTTATCCAACATATACATATTTTCATCCATCTATTTTTATGTTTTGATTAGATTTCCAAAACACCAAGCACACCAAGAACACACACTAGTGTTCTTGGGCCCTTAGCACCTTTTCAAGCTTCTAACTAGTAAGCACTCCAACCCTAGTGTATTGTACAGCTTATTACCTTATCATACACCAAGAAAACGTCCCAAGAACACCAAGAGTAAGGTGTTCACGGCCCAAGAAGTTCTTGGACCCTGAACACCAATTAAAGGTGCCAAAGTGTGCTTTAAATTCTTCCAGACACTAGCCTAGATTCATTCCTAGTTAAGTTTGGGACTAGAAAACATTAAAATACCATAATCCTTAAGGGTTTACGGAAGCAAACCCAAAAGGAAATGGTCTTAGGGCCGTGAACTCCTCAAATGAGGGAAATGGTGCCCTAATCTCTTCCAAAGACTTCACCATCAAGTAGAAATGCTTCTTAGGGTCTTGTAAAGTCTCAAAACATCAAATGGTCATGGAATTATGATCTTACAGCCGTAAACCCAAGAGTTTACGACCGTAAACTCATTTGTTGAGAACCTTAGGGCCGTGAACTCCCTTAGGGAGTTTTCCTTGAACCCTACACCCACTAGCCATGCCCTACGACACATGGATGCAACCCTTGTGATCTTTAACACTTGAAACAAAGTGTTTTCATGTTCTAGAGTGTCCCAACTTAATTTATTAGTTATAAATTGACTAATTAGTTATATATATATATATATGTTTATTATATGATAACTAGGCTCGTGTGTGTACAAGTCTTCATTTGTCACCTAGCACCGTATCCGACACTTTAATCCAATCCACTCACTGCAAGTGAGTTCATACCCCTTTAACTAACCTTTGAAATGCTTTTAAATGTTTTAAATGCTTTATGGGGGGATACAAGTTGAACCATGTTAGTTATTAGATCAATCACATGTGATTAATAACTAACATGCAAATAGATTTTCATGCTTTAACTGCTTTACCAAATAAATGACTTTAAACTATTATCAAACTATTTTACATGTCAAACACTTTATCAAATTCACTTTTTATACTAAACCTTTCCTTTTCAGTTTTAAACTTATATATTGTTAAAAACCATGTCTACTACATATATATTATGTATATATGTATAGATATAAAGATTTATACCTCAGTTCAACACTTTCAGTCATTCATCAAGTTTACTAATAAACTATAATAGGTATAGTTTAGGGTTATTCTATTTACTAATTTTAGCTCAATGAAACATACAAGAGTCAGTTCATTCATGAGTCATTGCTTATTACTTTAAGAACATATACAACTATACTAGAATGAGAACATATACAACTATACTAGAAAGAGAACATATACAACGATACTATGCTGAATAACAATAAATTACATATACATGAATACGTTAACATAAATGTGATCCACTGTATCAGAGCATGCCTTCAATGTCATGGCCCGAGTTGTAGCCAGAGTCTCTTGGTGGGAGAGCGTGAGTTTGCGTATAGATTTATACTGGATTGACTATCCTACACCTTGCTGCTAGCTACAGCCGAACCTGCATGTCTGCAGGTGCCAAGCGCCATACCTTTTTACGACCTACATTGTCGTGTTACATAGTCGATAGTATGGTACAATAAATCACATAATACCTTAATATAAATCTTGTTTAAGGTAGTTAGTACAGCAGTAGTTCCTATAATACAACACTACAGTACTACATTAATTTACCCTTTACATATATTTAGTGATCATTTCACTTGAACATTAATGTACAAACTATATTTTGATAATGATAGTTACACTTGGGAAAATTACACACTTTTACAAGAAGCGAACATACAAAACAGTTATGCCTTGGTAGAAGGCTATTTTTAGTAGGAAATATAGGATTTTCTAGGAGATTCAAACTTTTACAAACACTTACAAACATTCATATACTTTTATTACAAACGTTTACAAACTCGTACTTCAAACCACATTCAAACGTTTTGATACAAACACCGACACTAAATACTTATGAACTCACCAGCTTTAATGTTGATAAACTCTTTCAAAATAACTTGTATTCTCAAGTCATCAGTAGACAGGTACCGAGGCCAGCTTTTGAGAAGATGGAGCGCATTCAAGACTCATCTTATTATTTTGATTTACGTTTTTGGTGTCTATAACTGTTCAGAACAGACTTGTACTAAAATTATATATTTAATGTAATGGATAACGTTGTTTGCTTGTTTTCTATTATACTGTGTTGTGATACTTTACATGACGTCCTCCGCCCTAGAACGTTTCCGCCGCTCTCGGTTTTGGGGTGTGACACACCCCAAAACCGAGAACAGCAGAATACGTTTTGGAGTGGAGGACATCATGTACAACAGAATACGTTTTGTAGTGTAGTAGCATGTTATCATCCCTTGAGCGAACCCTAAGATCAGCCAGTTGGCGCACAACTTCTTGAAGATGTCTTTCTTGTGCTCTCTGGCGTGCTCGGAGTTCCCTAACTTCGGTTCGGGATGTCGCTAGCTGTTGGTGCAGAGCCTCATAGGTTCTCCTCGTCCTATCCATAGCTTCTTCCAGTTAGCGGATACAGACAGTGTTAAGGCTAGAGTTGGCATCAATTCCACAACTCTGTCGACCGTTGCATGACCTTGCTCGACATTTCTAGCAATCCTCCAAACCATGACGGGTAGGGCTCGATCAGCCGAGCCACCCTCGCTTACGTTGTAGAAGCTTCGGTCTCCATTGAAAGGTAAAGGCTGACCTTGTTCATCGATCCATCGGTTCAAGGTTGATGCCCACATGGGAGTGGGACCTTGAAATGCTGGGCGGGGGTTGGGGTTTGGAGCAACAGGGGGTAGGTTGTTGACTTCTGGCTCGGAGCTGGAGCTATCCGAAAAGCCTTCTGCATGGTGATCATCCAAAGGGATCGGGTGATCATCTTCTGGCTCCTCATCGAGCCATCCTCCACTACCTTGGTTCGGGTAATACGGATCGCCAGGAAGGTGGAAGCCAGCCATGCTATCTACGCGAGAATGGGGAAAGAAAGGTTAATAGACGTACTAATATAGGATACTTATAAGATGGTCGTTATTAGTCGACCCAATACTTGCATAGTGCATACCAATTACATGTAACCGAAGCAAGATAGTCCTTCGAATAAGCGACCCTAACTCTAGATCCTCAATCAAACAAGAACAGGAAATGAAGCAAAGGTCACAGATTCTAAGTCTATAGCGCCCTAGTCACATGTAACCGTTGTGTATCCACTTAGCAACTATTGCCCTACCAGTAACGACCCTTTTAGTTATCGCATATGTAGTTACTAGAATGCAGAATACTCCTATAGTATTCTTGTTCTAACGTTCTTGTGGTAGTGTTGGTAAGTTTTTAGACTTGTTGCAACATCACAATCACTCTTAGGCACATGCTAGTCACTCCTAAGGAAATGTAGTTGATCAGGCTACATCCACCCGGATGTGACTATATGTCTCTAAGCCCAATTGTGCTGTTCAACAATCTTAATACTTTTGTTTTGTTCTAGTATGATACTGATTCTTTGTATTAATGGATGTGTATATATATACTTAGTTAAATATTTTAGTATTTAAAAGTATATATTCTTGGTCAGAGGGTTTTAGTTCCGAAGTGTTTATAGTTCATATATCTTTTTATGGGTCGATATACTTGATTCACTATAAACAATGCTCTGATAACAATCTGCCACACCCCAAAACCGAGAACGGCGGAATACGTTATGAGGTGGAGGACGTCATGTACAGTACCATAACAATGCATAATAGTAAAAACAAGCAACAACATTCATTACATTAATATAGTAATTGTAATACAAGCGTGTTCTATACAGTTTGTTAGACACCAAACGTATAATAAAAAATAAAGACGAGTCTTGTGTGCGCTCCGTCTTCTCAAAAACAGCATCTGTACCTGTCTATTGCCAACCTGAGAATACAAGTTATTTTGAAAACGAGTATCAGCATAAAGCTGGTGAGTTCATAAGAATTTAGTGTCATTGCTCGTATAAAACTGTTTCCAATCGTATAACATGAAAGTTGTTATTAAGTTTGAAAATAGTGTGATTCTCTAGAAAATCCTATATTTTCTAATAAAAGTAGTCTTCTGCCAAGACTTGGTTACTTGTAAGTTTGATCCTTTGAGTGTGTAAAAGTTTTTCCCAATTAGCCTCATAATTATAAAAATATAATTTGAACTTCATTCGAATAACATAAATGGGAAGATAATGTATTATTCTAGCGGCGTTACTACCGATTGGATGGTAATTAAACATAGACTCTAGGTAGCGATATGTATTTAATACACCTCGGGGAGTCTACTTTACCTACAATTCGTAATTTGTTAGATTAGGGTTCCGAATGTGAATAAGTATGTAACCATGCGGATAGGCGATTAAATGTATCATGACCCTCCAGGTCATATGTAGTGTAGTAGCATGTTATCATCCCTGGGCCTAGTCGGCTTGGACTGTAGCTAGCATTCTGGATGTGTAAGTGTCCGCCCTGTATAGATCTATACACGTAGAGTCCGCTCTCCCTCCAGGAGACTAAGGTTACACGGTGGAGGCGCAGTAAAGTGTCGTATGTAGAAATATTGTATCACATTCCGTATTAGTATGTTCTCTTGTATTAGTGTATAGTGTGCTTCTCGGTATAATGTATTAGTATTCTTCTGTTATAGCATATAGTATTCTTCCTGTAAAGTACTTAACATGTAGCGACTCATAATAGCACTAACGGTGATAAGTATCATAGTAATGGTAACGAGGAGTGGTAAACCTTAACTATACCTATTATAGTTAACTGACATGTTGCAGTCGTTCTTGGATACTCATAAATATTGGAGTAAACGAAGGTATTCATATCCAACACAAATACATACAATATATATAACTAAGAATTCAACGACAGTCGGACATATAACAATATCCCCCAAGACCCCAATCAAACAAGAACAGGTAATAAGGCGAGCTATCAGTCCTAAGTCCTTCAAGTCTTACTTATATAAATATATTGGTGTGGATATATTTTAGAAACATAAGAAGTTTAAAAGATTTTGAAAATAGTTTATATAACAAATTTACAGAAAAATGAGTTTGAATAATATTGAAAGCAACTTTTGAAGGCAAACGGTTAAAAGTATAGAAATCCATTTTTGATTGTAAGCTACAAATCACATGTGATTGATACTATAAATTGTTGGATTCAACTTGTATTCCCGCCATAAAATCATTTAAAAACAATTGAGAGGTTAATTAAGGGGTATGAACTCACCTGTAGCGAGTGGATCGGATGAAAGTTTCGGTTGAGTGTTTGGTGTCAAATGAAGACTTGAACACACTTTACGACCCTAGTAACATATGAAGACATATGTTTACATATAATTAGTGATTAAAACATTAATTTAACACGTATAGACATCCTAATGCGAAGAAAAAACTCTTTGGTCAAGTGCTAGGAGGCTATTGGGTTGCAAGGAAGGAGTGTAAGGCCTCACTATGGAGTTTACTCCTCAAATACTCACCTTAGGTGAGTTTGCGGTTGAGGGACCCATTCCACCATGAGTTTACGGCCGTAAACTCATGGGAGAAGTGTATTTGTGTGCCTTAAGGTCTCTTGGATCGCTAGGAAGGATTCTAAGATCAATTTCAAGGCTTGAGGGGTGTTTAGGGTTCAAAAGGGGCACTCCCTTGGAGTTTGCGGTCCTAGGGCCACTCCTTGGGAGTTTACGATCGTAAACTCTATGGTTTACGGCCGTAAACCCTTAGACACACCCTTTTCCTTCGTTTTTGAGGTCCTAAGCTCATTCTTACAAGTTTCTAGTTTATGGTCTAAGGCTAAATAAGGGGTTTAGGCTCATTTTGCATCATTTGAGGGAGTTTACGGACTAAGAATGTTCTTGGGCCGTAAACCCTCTTTCAAACCTCCAAACATAATGTTTAATGTCTAAAACACTTCAAGGGTAAGTTCCAAGTTAGCCTCTAAGCCTAAGAAAGGGATTTGGGGCATTTTGGCACACTTTTAGGGGTTTACGGCCTAAGAGGGGTTTTTGGGCCGTAAACTCCTTGTTCTTGGGCTTCATGGATGATTTTCAAGCTATATAGACATGTAATGAGCTTTAGAACAATCTAGGGTAAGAGAACTTACAGTTTGGGAGCGGAAACTTGCGGATTTTTGGAAGAATCGGGCCTTGAAGAGAGAGAGAGTAGAGAGAGTGACTAGAGTGTTAAAAAGTTCAAGTTGGTGACCTCTCAACCCTTATATAGGGCTTGAGTTGGTGGCCAGGTGGGGATCCACCCCATACCGATGTTAAACGGAATTTAAATTTTTACCCGATTAAATGGTCGTAACCCGACTTAGTTGTAAACTAGAAATTTTTCCCAAATAAATTTGAGGGTATTACACGTGTTTTTATTTATTTCATTTCGAAACTAAAATAAAATAAAATAAATCATTAGTTGATTTGACTAACCCAACTGTTAACGGAAATCTTAATATTAATAATAAAATAAAATATTCTATTAACGGAAATGGGATATCGCAACGGAATAAATTTCGAGTTGTCACACATATGTACAGTTCTTGCTTCTGATTGGCTGATTTTTTTTTCAAATAATCTTTGTACAATTCTTTTATCTGTCTTTTTGAGATTAAATCCACCGGCTCTCTAAACCAATAAGGATGGGGTTAGTGTCATCAAATCAGTATCCACTAATTCTCTTTCTACTTCACCACTACTCAAATCTTCGTGGGGTTAGTGTCATTAACTCAGTATCCACTTCCTACTTCACCACCGCTCAAATCTTCATGTTGATGCTCACCCCCGCCACTTTGCAAACCATCTCCATCAAGCGAATCGATTCAACCCTACTCGGAGACTACCCCACAAGTATCAACGCCGGCTTCCAGGTATGCTCTCTCTACACTACTTTATCTCCTCAACCATGTCTCATCTCTCGCTTCCCATCTGTTTCCATTCTTTATAACACTATCTCAGAACCTAATGTCCCCACCACTCCGACCCACCACAACGTTTGTTCTGAATTCGATTCTTATTAGGATTGTATCTATTTCAAATCGTTAATTTTAACTTCCATAATCATCTCCTCTCAGTCTGTTTTTATAAGCCTTCGTCCATGTATCTCTGTATCTCTTTTAAGTTCTGGAAATTGTACACATAGGGTAAGATTATTATGTGTTTAGATTTCTCAATTTAAAGTTTACACATTTAATTTATGAGAGTTGTGGTTTTGTTTCAGAAAAGAGGACCGATATCTCCACCTTCTCTTCCCGCTGCCGCTATACTAATAACATTAGGTAAATTGACTGGTGGGTCTTTTATCTTCTTCAATTTCGTTTATGTTTCCAGATTTACCCTTTTCCTATGATGTTGTGATTGCATCTTTTTGGTCATTGGTTAATACTTGTCACCTTTTTTGCAGACATTAATAATGTGTAAATGAGATAACTTTGATGAGATGTCAACCACGAGTTCTTCAATGGTTCTTTTTCTTTCTCTTTCTTTTCTAATGGTTCCTTACTAGACTTGGTTATATCCCATGCCCGCCAACTGTTTGTTAAAATGCTCAGAAAACAACACTAAGATTTGTTTTTTTTTTAATTGTGAATTTGTGATTACTAGGGACCAACACATGAACCAGATTCTGAAAGGGCCGAATCCATGGAGTTGTGTGGTGGTTTTTCCTTTGGTACTAATTCTCATACCATATTGTTCTAATTCTAAATTATCTTTTGATCATCATTTCAAGAAATAATGAAATTAGCTTAAATTTGAACAGATTAAGTTGCAGAAAATGACTATGGTATGTTCTTCATGCTTTTAATGTTTTACTCTGAATGAATCGAATGTGACGGCTAACTTTTTTAAATAATGAAACGTGAAACAATGAGAAAGAAAAAACATATTGCAATGTATACTTTATTTGTAAAGTTGTATTGTTATTTAATGTTTCATAGCATTTTATGTTGACAAAAAGATATAATCAACTTTGATAGGTAACGAAGAGAAAGAAAAACATCAATTATCATTCCACCAAACTACTCTTCTTCCTTCCAGTAAGTGCATCTCTAACATCAATTATCATTCCACCAAACTACTCTTCTTCCTTCCAGTAAGTGCATCTCTGGTATGACTTAACTATTAAATTAAAGTATATATATCTAATATATACAAATACATATATAAACAATAATGTTAAAAAGACTGAAGGTACAAGTCAAAATAGATGGAGATGGACATGTCCCAACCATAAACTCCCGGAAGTGGCTACAAGTCATGAAACTAATTGATTGATGTCCTACAATTGCAGTTCCGGTAAATTAAATCTTGATGTTTCATTTTCCATATAATTATTAAATATAAAAATATTTCACCTCTTCTTGTGACAAAAACTCTTGATAACCTCATTTTAGACATTTAACATACTGTTGTTGGTTGTTTCAATGACTTTGTAAAGAGGTAACTAATCACATGATGTGTTTCTCTTCAACAATGGAAGTGCTTGGAATAATAGTTTAATTGAGATTTTTTTTAACTTTTATGTTTTAAGTTTTAGTTTGAACCATATGTACTTTTGGATGAGATGTTGAATGTTACCGAACAACTATGTGGCCCAAACACAGAAGACAATACATATACATAAAGTTGTTGTTATATGCTTTTATTTAGACTCCATGAATTCACATAAATATCACATTATTTTCACATTGTATGTATGAAATTAAAAGTTGTAATTTTGAATAATTTATAGTTGCATCAAGATTCGTTAGAACACTGGAAGCAGAAAGGTCACAGAATCCAAGTGAACTTATGGATCATCAGTCCCAACATGAAATTACTGTTGGATTTTAAAATTTAACAAAATTAGTTAATGGAGGTTCCATAACGACCATCAAGAACGGTATATCATTTCACTTCTCAGAGATATATTCGAATTAACGATGTTGAAGATTCCTAATAAGAAATATCAAAGTAGGATGCTATAGTACACAAATAAATAAAAGTATATTTTTATTTCTTGCATTTATCATTATATATTGTCAAATTTTGTTATACAGATGGTTCATCGACTACAAGGGACAGGGGTCGTGGTGGAAAGGGCAGGGGTAGTGGAAGAGATTAAATCATTATGCTTTTTCTTAAATTTTTTTTAAATATTTTTTTGTGCTTACATGGCAAAAAAACCGTTATGTGTTTTTAATGAATAATTTGTCTATTTCTTTGACGTATCTAACCCGCAAAGTGATGATTCTTCCCTAGTTTACTTCCAAAAAGAAAACATATACATTAAAATCAAATTAACTTTTAGTTTTAAAATAATAAAGAGAAATTGAGCATTCTAATCTATATAAAAGAGTAATTTATTAAAAATAATGAATTTTTACAAACATTAGAAAATTAACTATTTAATCCAAAACATAGTATTTCGGAGTGACCTTCGGGATACCAGAGTGACATTTCAAAGTAGTATTCTGAAACTTTTTTTTTAAATAAACTTCTTGGGTTACCTACAAGATACCAAAGTGAGCATTTATATGATTTAGATTAAAAAAATTAAAATTTTTTTTTTTTTTTATGAAAAGAGATTAACGAACGAAAGTTGCAAACTCATGTCGAAACATTAATCACCTTGAATTTATACCAATACATATATAAAGATTAAACACGTAAAAAAAATAGATTAATAAACTATAAGGACTATCAAGTAACTTTCAAAAACCACACAGACTATGTTTGTAAACTTGTTTTAACAATGATTGAACATCTATTTTAAACTATTTCAACCATTTATATAACTTTCTCTAACATTTATTTGCTTCAAGTTCAAGCCGTCGATTGCTTGAAAATTGAAATAGAAACCTAAAACCCTATGATCTCGATCTGTCAGCTCAACTCACGCCTTCTTGCTTCTTAGTTTTTATTAGTTACTTTTCTCAACTTGAAGATATTATTTTAAAAAAAAAAATTAATAATCTTTTAACTACAATTTATATTCTAATAAATGAATAAGTTTAATTTTCTGTTGACAAGTGACATTAGGCTAACCGGTATGGGGGTTGTTTCACGCGTTTTGGGCTGAAGTGACAACCTCTCCCACGCGTGAACACCGCCCCCAAAGCCGGTGGGGTGCTAGTGACGTGGTTCCAAAGACGCGAGAAGACGCCCAATCATATTTCACCAAATTTTTAACGGTCGGAAATTATAACTAACGGCTATATAGTCGTTTCTAACATAAAAAAAAAATTACTTTTTACCATTTAAACACAAATATTTACACCTATAAATTATCCACTATTCTACTCACAATTTACACTTCAGAAAACACTCTCTATATTTTATTACCTTCTACAAAAAACCTCATCTCTCATATTTTTTCTCTCAACATGGATTCAAATCCAAACACCCCAAACACTCCAAATGCAAATGTTAGTTACATGTAATTGCTAACCTCACCAAACCAACAACAAACTTTATTCACCACTTCATACCCACAAACCTTCTACCAACAACAACCACAATAATTCAGTCAAGCCCAATTCCAAGCCTTTCAACAACAACCTTCTCAACAATTTCAACCATCTCAATCTTAACCTATAAATCTCGACAATGACGACGATGACGAACGGGTCCAAGAAACACAACAACCAACTCGTCGAAGGCAAAAAAAAAAACCAACGATCCAAGAAAAAAAAGACTACCGCATGGAACGAAGACGAGGAGGAAGCTTTAGTAAAAGCTTGGATTTTCATATCCCAAGACGGGGATGTCGCCAACGCACAATCGGGTCAAAGTTTTTGGTGTCGTATTTTAGATAATTTCCACGCATTATTAGGAAAGAAAACGGAGCGGACGTACGACTCAATCAACGCAAAATGGCGTGACTTACGAGCGGGTTGCACCAAATTCAATGGCATACAAGCTTAAAACTATGCATAGAAGTGGTAGCAACGACTTCAACATTTTAGCGACCGCGTCCTACGAATACAAGGTTACCACCAACGGTAAACCGTTCGGCCACCAAAAAGCATGGGAAGTTTGTCGTAACGGTCCAAAATGGGTTCTATATCCGGAAATGGCGCATTCAGGATCTACAACCGGTTCCAATAAAAGGGCAAGAACGTCCGAGTCGGACGTGGGTTTTGGACTCGCCCTCAACGATGACTTCGACGCCACTGAGGGGGAGGGCCCACCGAACGTCCAACTTCGTCGACCACCGGGACGGGACAAAGCGAGAAAATGAGCGTCTTCAAGCGGAAAAGCACCGGCAACTAGCGACAGCGAGCTTGCGACATACATAGATAAAGCTCTAGTTTTTCTAGAAAAAAAGTACGAATCGTTGGAGGCCGCTAACCGCCAAAAAATAGCTGTTACCGATCTTCAAATCATAAACACGAAGCCCCAACTAGATCTCGACCCGGAAAATCTTGCGACATTTCTTAAAATTCAACGACAAGTCCGGGAGAAATATGGACTTTAGGTTTTAATCTTAATGATTTTAAGAAATTTAGGATTTTATTTATGGTTTTAAGTAATTTAGAATTTTAATTTTTTTTATGTTTTTTTAAGAATTTAATAATTTTAATTTGTGTTTTTTATATTAATGTAATATGTTTTTAATTTTAATGTAACATGTGTTTTTGTTTTTTAATTTGTGTTTTTTATATTAATTATGCTTTGTAATTTGTTTTTTATTTAATATAATGTTAAAAAATAAAAAAAAAGAATTTGTGTAGTGGTAACAATTTCCAAAATCTAGTGGGTTGGGTGTGAAGCTGACGGGCGCATATGTGACAGCACTTTTCCGGTGGGGTGGGTGTGACCACTCCCCATAGCCTTATATTGGAATTTCTTATTAAAATTATATGTCCCCTATCATGTCATTTGTCAATATATTAATTATATATTTCAAATTTTAAATTTTTTCACTTTAATTATATTAAATTAATAATATTAGATTAAAAAATAAAATATAATTAATATAGATTATAATATAAGATAACTTCATATATTTAACTCAACAATTATAATTTTATATAACTAAAAAAATATTTTTAAATAATAATTTATTTAAAATAATTGATTAAAAATTTTAATTTTTAATATAAAATTTTAATTAATTTTATAATTATGATACTACCTTATAAACCGCTTAAAAAAATAAATAAACAGTCGACGGTTAAATTTTCCTGCTCGAAAATATCTATTAAAATGAACAGCGAAAGACACGTGTGACGTCAATGCAAACGGCGGCTGACGGAAAAGTCAGAAAAGTACGACTAAAATTTTTTATTCAACGATTTCCAACTCCAATATTCCATAGTTTGGTGGTTGTTGAGCACCTCTTTACAGTAGTCTCTGAAAGGTCTTATATGTTTTTATAGCTTCTGGCTTCAGTTATCAGCAACACCAGAAGAACAAAACGCCAGTAGTTACCTACCAATTCTCTCTAAAAGGTGCTTCATGCTGTTTTTTTTTTCCGTTACTCTAATCTGATTTTTGGTTTTTGATTGATTCCCTATCTCGTATTGTAGTGATTCTTAGTTTATATCGATCTGTGATCAGGTAAATGTAAACCAATTTTGTCATCGAGTAATGTTCTTTGATCTAGATTGTAGTCTGGAATCTGGATCTGTTGTTCGTTTTTTTTATCTTACCTACCATTTCTGTTGTTGGGGGAGCAGTTTAGGGTTTGCTAAATTTGTTCAGTGTTAGTCGTTGATCTATTGTACTCTGCTAATCTGTACTTTTGCATGATTTGAGGTAAATCTGTAGCTTTTCTTCTCATTTGTCTTTTGTTCTTTTATAGAATTTGATACAGAGTAGTGGTGGAACAGTGAAGCTAAGCTTGATTTGGAATTTTGTGAGGAATTCTACTACAAGTTATAGAGATGGGATCAGGTCAATGGTCTGTTGAAAACAGAGCTCCTCTTAAGAACGAAGCTCTGGTGAGTGAGTATGAGCCTGAAACTGGATGTCTCTCGATTATCGTGCTTGGGGCTTCTGGTGATCTTGCGAAGAAGAAGACGTTTCCTGCACTCTTTCATCTCTATCGTCAGGGATTTATTCAATCGCACGATGTTCATATCTTCGGCTATGCGAGGACCAAAATTTCAGACAACGACTTGAGAGATCGCATTCGTGGGTGAGAATTTCTTCAAAAAAACCATATCTTCTGTAGAATCACAAGTAGGATAGATCAAATTCCAGTTTGCGCATCATAAACGATGCATGCATTGCAGTTTAATACATTCTCCTCTTCCACTTTCTCATTGTTGATTCATTTTACCAACTTGTTTGACCATAGATGATGCGAGATCTAGTATTTCACTTCCTAAAAGTTCTGTGTACTATCTAATACTTCAGATATCTTACACCATGCAAAGGTTTTGAGAGCACACATGAGGAAGATGTAGGCCAGTTTCTGCAATTGGTAAGTACGGAATAACTGAACATACTTTTTTTTTTCTTTTCCCATTTCTACTACCTCAATTCCATTGAAAACAGAACTTCTGTTCTAGATGTGAAAAGTGAAAACCTTTGGTTTCTTGTATAGATCAAATATGTAGCTGGTGCTTATGATACTGAAGAGGGATTTCGATCATTAGACAAGGCAATTTCTGAATATGAGCTATCAAAAAACAGTACAGAAGGATCATCAAGAAGACTCTTCTACCTTGCCCTTCCTCCTTCTGTTTATCCATCAGTCTGCAAAATGATCAAGAGCTATTGCATGAATAAATGTACTTATCCCTAATCCCTAATCCCATTTCAAATTCCATTGTATCTAAATATGTGTCAATTGGATTTATGAAAGTTATTGTTATTTTGCAGCTGATCTTGGTGGATGGACTCGAATTGTTGTTGAGAAGCCTTTTGGAAAGGATTTGGAATCTGCTGAAGAACTCAGTGCCCAAATTGGAGAACTATTTGAAGAACCACAAATCTATCGTATCGATCATTATTTAGGAAAAGAATTGGTGCAAAACTTGGTAATAACAACACTGAAAGTCTAAAACTACCCAATTTTTCTTTTTTAATCTTTCCAAATATTCATTCTCCTTAAACTTTTCTTTTAATAAAATTATAGATGGTGCTTCGTTTTGCAAATCGGTTCTTCTTGCCCCTATGGAATCGTGACAACATTTCCAATATTCAGGTGAGATAATCTTGTAAACCTTTATTAATATAATTTATGAAATCAGAAAGTATAGTTTCATTCATTAGATTCTAATTTTTTTATAAAAATTTTCTTTTAGATTGTGTTTAGAGAGGATTTTGGAACTGAAGGTCGAGGTGGATATTTCGATCAATATGGGTAATAATAATAATATTTTGTTCATTTTATAGTAATATTATAAATTTATAATCCACACATTGAAAATATTAACTTCTTTGTGTTCTTCTTTACAGTATTATCAGAGACATCATTCAGAATCATCTATTACAGGTAAGAAAAGAAGATTAAATTTATTCTTGATATGTTTAAAAAATAAAATTTTTATCATTGTTTCCCCATTAAAAAAAATGTAAAAAAGATATTTGTTTATAAATACAGGTGCTTTGTCTAGTTGCTATGGAGAAACCTGTTTCTTTAAAGCCTGAGCATGTTCGTGATGAGAAAGTGAAGGTATATAATTATTAATTCAAACTTTTTGTTAAAATTTATATGTGCAAAAGACGTAAATGCCCTCCAAATACTACAAATCTTCTAGTCCTCTGATATCAACGGGACAAATTTGCAATTTTTAGTCCCACACAAAAGGATGGGACATGGACTCCCTCTAGATCTCTCATTTGTGAAAAAGACGAAAATGCCCTTCATCATTGAAAATAGTCTACAAAGCTTGTTCAGTCCAATCCAGTCAATGGAACAAAATTTGCAATCTTATATTCCACCCAAAAAGGTGGGACAGGGATTCGATTTTGATCTTTGTGAAAAAGACGGAAATGCCCTCATGAAAATAACCATAGAGAGCTTATGTAATCAGGTTCTCCAATCTGTTCTTCCAATTGAAGACAATGAAGTTGTTCTTGGACAATATGAAGGTTATAGAGATGATCCCACAGTTCCAGACAACTCAAACACTCCCACATTTGCCACCATGGTTCTCAGGATCCACAATGAAAGATGGGAAGGTATCAAAATAAATATTTTATATTTTATATTTTATATTTTATATTAATTATAATTTTATAATTCGTTTAATTTTTAATTCTATATATGAACATTACGACATGTTGCAGGTGTTCCCTTTATTATGAAGGCAGGAAAAGCATTGAATTCAAGAAAGGCAGAGATTCGTGTGCAATTTAAGGATGTTCCTGGCGACATATATAAATGTACGTGAAGGAGGGGTATTAATGTAATTTTGGATGTCCTTTATATCAAAATTTTCATTTTTATATTTTTATTTATTCAGGTCAAAAGCAAGGCAGAAATGAGTTTGTCATCAGACTACAACCTTCAGAGGCCATGTACATGAAGCTAACAGTAAGTAAATAAACAATGAAGGGATATTAATGTAATTTTTGGACGGTTGTGAAGGAGGGGTATTAACGTAATTTTGAATGTAGGTGAAGCAACCTGGGCTTGAGATGCACACAGCTCAGAGTGAATTAGACTTGTCTTACAGGCAACGATATCAACAAACCGTCATTCCAGAAGCTTATGAACGTTTGATTCTTGACACGTAAGCTTTAATTTTAATTTAAAATATTCAATTTTTATTCCAATATCAACCAAACCTTAAAATTTACGAAACATACTAAAAAAAATGTTTGTTTTAACAAAATTGGTTTTTGGTTAACAGAATAAGAGGCGATCAACAACATTTCGTTCGCAGAGACGAGCTAAAGGTACGCTTCATAAACTAAATTTACACTTTTGGCCTAAATTTTTAATTTTATTACAAATTTGGTCTGAAATTTACACTTTTGGCCCGGACTTCAAAATTTGTTACGATTTCATCCTAAATTTAGTTTCTTGTTTGGATTGAATGAACACAACAGGCAGCATGGGAGATATTTACGCCTCTTCTACACAAAATCGATAGAGGGGAAGTGAAATCAGTGCCATACAAGCCTGGAAGCAGAGGCCCAGAAGGAGCAGATAAATTGGCCGAGAAAGCCGGGTTTGTTCAAACCCATGGATACATATGGATACCTCCGACTTTGTAGATTGATTCTCCGGATGCTGGTGCGTGGTGTTATTGTGTGGAATAAGTACGACATGGTGTTCGTTATATTATATGACATGTATGTAGATTGTAGCATTTCTTTGCGGGTTTTTTCTACCTCCAAATACACCATGGTTTGTGTCCTTCAATAAGGGGGTGTGAGAATGTCATGTTTTGATGATGTTGGATAAATGGGTTAAAACAGGTTGGGTTGAGTTGAGTTGGTTTATCGATGTTTTGTTTAACTAATTGTACAATTAAATTTGATTGTAGGAAATATGTTATGGAGATAATTGAGAATTTTTTTCAAAGGGAAAATGTCATAAAAGCCATTAATTATATCTTTTAGGTTCAATAAAGAACAATAATTAACAACGAACCAATAAACTAATCGTGAACATCGAAAAGCATAATGATCAACGGCTGAGGAAATGGTTGTACACTTGTACATTGGACGCATATATGTCGGATTGTACTAAAAAATCAATCTGCAACACTCTAAATTTTTCGACAATTTTTTTTTTCATTTTTAAAACTACAATAAACATAATTTCACATTTCTCAAAACCAAAGTATAAGTTGTTCAAAACACAGGACAACAAAATGTTTGACAATATCCTAAAATTCTCAAAATATAATCTCAAAATGGTGTGTACAATCAAGCCGGCGTCTTTCCGCGATCCTAAGAGGTACCTGAAACACATCACACACAACACTGTAAGTACGAAGCTTAGTGAGTTCCTCAAAATACCACACACACACATACACACACACACACACACACACACACACACATATATATATATATATATATATATATATATATATATATATATATATATATATATATATATATAGCCTCTCATGGTTATAACTTGGTAAAGACCCTCCGGTCATGTGTTTCAATGAAGACCTTCTGATCCTACAACCCGGTTTGGACCCTCTGGTCCTAACTAAATACAGCACAGAATAATACATAGCATAAATCACAAGACAAAATGCGTGATATCACATAACTTAGTATAAGCACATAAGACCCTCTGGTCAATAACTCCATTAAGACCCTCCGGTCTCGCAGTATTACCACTCAGGTAAGTATAGTGAGAAGACCCACCTCGTAGGTAGAACAAGAAAGTCTTGTACTCAAAGGTAAGTCTAGACTCCACCTACATATATGTCACACCCCCAAACCAGAACAACGGAAACGTTCGGGGGCGGATGACGTCATGTACAATATCATAACAGTTGACTAATAGTAAAGAAACTAAACACAACCATCATAAATATAATTCAAAAAGTTACATTGTTGCATATGTTACATGTTTCAAAATAAATTACAATATGATGACAAAATGAATTTTGAACCGGAAGAATAGACTCTGGTATTAATGACTTAACTGTTGATAGAAGGAACTTCACTCAAACCCGGGGAAGGAAAGGAAGGGTCAATTTCGTAGATAAGAAGGGCGTCGTTAGCAGGATAAGGGCTAGACAGATATTTCATTAAGAAAGAGACGATTCGCCAAGGAACTCTAACTAGATCTAGCCTTAGTGTCCCGTCCTCAAAAGCTGATGGTTACCTGTATTACTGATTCCCTGAGAATACAAGTAGTTTTGAAAGAGTGCGAACAATTAAGTTGGTGAGTTCATCAGATTTTCTATGAGAAAAAGTATGCCTTTCTGTGTAAAGTAATCGTGTTTATTTTCCAGAAAATCCGATATTTTTCCATAAAATGAGTGGTAGTTTTAAAAGCTCTAAAACTGAAATGTATAAGTATTTTTCCATATCTAAAATAGTATATGTAGATTTATACGTATATAAAATCATTTAAGCATTTGTTAACTCCGTAAACCAAAATATATTATTAATACTCCATGTGAGTTTTTATAACCTTGCTAACGACCCAGTCGGCCTGTAACGACGTTCTTCAGGTGTCGAAATGTTATGAAATTTGTCACCCCAGACCTGCCAGTCAAACTATAGCTAATAGTTTAGATGCGGGATTGTCAGTGTCGTATAATGTTGGATATGTATGCCCAAGAATCATTATCGAGTGATATTGATAATAATATATGATCCTATAGTGTCACACCTTTATCAAGTTGGCACATTTTGTATATTTATTATTAATATGATTATTAATAAATAATATCAATTCTTGTATTTTAATTAGAGAATAATTATTGTTTTATAAAAATAAAAATTATAAGAGAGTATTACTAGTTATTATTTCAAATGGTATGAATTAATAAGTCATGCACAATATTTTGGACTAGTTGAATTCTTTTGTCTTTTACATAAAGACAAAATTTATATTTTATAAACATGGAGTTTATAAAAAATAAAGAATCTTTACTTTTTAAAAGGTATGACCTAAAATATTAAAATATGGAAGTTGCTTTTCAACCTCCATGCTTTGTCTCCCATGTTTCTAAAGGCTAGCCATTACTTTAGAGTATTTTAATGGTTATGCCTTACTTTTTATGGGCTATATAAGAGATGCACGAGGCTTGAAGTTTTTTCAAGAGTGAAACTCTTCTTCTTCCTTCTTTTTCTCTCCAAAACCATGAATATGAAGTCCTTTCTTCTTATGAAATTTGGTGCTTTACTTTGGTGATCAGAAGCCCTCTTGAGTTGTCTCCTTTAGTGCTCATTAGATTCAAGAACTTAAAGGCTTAAGACACTCAAGAATACAAGAAGGAACTACCATTCCAAGTGCCTTACTCTTGATGGTGAATACTTGTAGAGAAGATCATACACTTTGATCTTTTGTTATCTTCATCAACACCCCAAAACCAAGTGGATTCAAAGGCTTCAAATGTTATCTCTAAAACATCCTATGGTTGGTTTTATTTCATTCTAAGCCTTATAAATGGATCAATGATGGTGTGGTTTTTTTATGAACTAAAGATAAACTTGTTATTTTTTAAAAGTCTTCCGTTGCCGGTTTTTGTGAAAAACAAACTTTTATTTCATATCAATACCCAACAGTGGTATCAGAGCCATCTTTTATATGTTAGAATGATTTTTTATGTTTGATAATCTTTTGTTTTTTGGAAAACAAGCATGAATTTCTTTTGGTTAAGAAAAATTCATATTTGTCTTGTTTGGCAACTTCTTGGTTAAAATTGTTCATATATAACCATTTTTCATGCATTTTGGTTATATAAAAGTTGCCTTAGACAAAACAAAGAGTTGTTTGTTATAATATTTGATATGTTGTTGTGTATAAACAAGCCATTTGGACCTTTGTGTTGTGTTTGGTTAATATTTATTTATTCATAAGATGTAATAGATAAATATGTATTTTCCATTTGTTGTTTTGATGTAATAAATTAGTTACACTAGTTGTATTTACTTTAAATATAACAAGATGAAGAAATTACCACCTTGAAGACATTTTGAAGTGCCCCTTAAGTCCTTTAGAAAAGACTTAATAATTCTTGTGATGACTCACAAAAAATATTATTAGACATGACTTGGTTTATACATATTATAATGCATACCTGTGATGTTTATTTTATGTTAAATATATGTTATGTTTTATGTATGAAAATAGTTTTTACATGTCAAATAACATTTTTTCATAAGATAATATCACTTGGAGTTTGAGTAAAAAATATTTAAAAGATAACATATGATGTTTATAAATAGATATTTATAAAAACGTTTTAGCGGTTACCGATTTACTGGTTAAAACTCAATTTTGTTGAAAATAGTTTTATTGTAAATCTTATAAATACCCAACTTTAAAATGTTTGAAATGGTTTAAAAGATGTTTAGAATTTATATAAACTCCATGTCATTATAATAAATAAGGAGTTTTTATTAAAAAGACTAAAATTGGTTTATAGCGTTTATAACGGCAAATAATAAAACTAGTGATTATTTTTTACGTCGAAACTTTATATATGATATCGGTGTTTTAAACATAACGCAACATGTTGATATGATGTTTTATGCATGCTAAATGAGATTTAAAACATAAGTATCATCACCTAAGTTTTGGTTTATCAAAATATGACTTTTATCTATTTAAAAGATAACATATGATGTTTATAAATAGATATTTATAAAAACGTTTTAGCGGTTACCGATTTACTGGTTAAAACTCAATTTTGTTGAAAATAGTTTTATTGTAAAACTTATAAATACCCAACTTTAAAATGTTTGAAATGGTTTAAAAGATGTTTAGAATTTATATAAACTCCATGTCATTATAATAAATAAGGAGTTTTTATTAAAAAGACTAAAATTGGTTTATAGCGTTTATAACGGCAAATAATAAAACTAGTGATTATTTTTTACGTCGAAACTTTATATATGATATCGGTGTTTTAAACATAACGCAACATGTTGATATGATGTTTTATGCATGCTAAATGAGATTTAAAACATAAGTATCATCACCTAAGTTTTGGTTTATCAAAATATGACTTTTATCATAAGATGCATAAAATTGAGCTTATAAAATTAAATGAGTTTATTCTATAAATTCATGAAGTCATAAGTTTTTTTATTGTTAAAAGGAGATTTAATTAGTAATTTTGTAACTCATCTAAAACTCCAAGTCTTAAGCATAAAATAAAGTTTTATCAAGAATATTATCGATTCTTAAAACTGATCTACGATTAAACTTCAAAATACTAGATTTTAGTTTATAATTGATCGCGGTTAATGGAAAATAAAATGAAGTTTTATTTGGCACCAAAAGAACCTCATAACAAGTGATATGAATTTTACAAAAGGGTACATGAATTGTTGGATGCATGCAATATTAATGAGACCATGTTTTTATAAACTATAATTGTAAAATATATATAAACCATTATTTACAAAACTTCAAATCTATGCAATCCATTTAAAATTCACTTGGGATTTTTGTACAGTTCATATGGATTTTTGGGTCACTATATTCATTTGGGTTGTCAAAAATAGTCAAGGTGTTTTCGTATTTGCCTGTGGGAAAAAGGTCATCTAACCATTTGTGGAATAGAACTCACATGTTTTTTAAATGGATGATTTGATCAATTTCTAATGTAATAAAGGTTTCCTAAGCATAAGAGTTTTGAGGCATAGATGAGATAAACATGCCAAGCTAAACGATAGTTATTTAGGATCGCATAATCTGGGAGTTACATATCGTATGCAATTAGTAATCGCTACCTACCGAGTTTGATTAAGTTTATGGGATAAAAGTCGCCTAACCATTTACTTGTTTCGCTACTTGGATCATAGATTTTAATAAATTAATTTTTTAAGAAACAATATAAAGTATTAATTTTTAAATACTAAATATTGAAAATACTAAATGAAACTTTGTTAAATTCTGTTGATAACTGTTAATAATTTTATGCCTTGCAAAATCTCTCTCTTGTTGAGTTTCAAGAGACAGTAACATTTGATCGTTATAATTTCTATAACCGGTATAATATCTTGAGGTTCTACCTTTAAGATCAATAGAAATATATATACTAAAAGATCCCATACATGAATAACCTCTACAACTAGTTAGTCTGATCATGACACTTTGATAAAAGTATTATTGTGATGATGTTGATGTGTTTCACATCATACTAGAGTGATTAACCATGACTTGCTGAAAGTCTTGGATAATTATGAAACTTATTAGATGTCTCATCAAGTAAAGCAAATATTCAATCAGAACACTAGAAATGGTTTCAAGTTTGCTCAAGCATTGAATAAAAGGAAGTCTAAGAGATTTTGCACTCATATAGACTTATAGTTCAGTTAAGGGAAATACAACATAAACCCAGAAATCAAGAAAGGACCAAATGATTAGTGTTGTTTCTATTGTGGAAGAAACTGGACACTAAAAGAGGAATTGCTCCTTTAATCTCATCGAGCTGAAGAAGTGTGAGTTGGAGAAGACTTCAGCTATCTATATGATAGAATTATTTATTTTTCCAGCATTCACTTAAATATGTAATACTTCATGTGACACTAATAATTGATATTATGTGCTGATGTTGGAAGAAATAATCAACTGATTACAAACGAATGGTATTTCGTGTTAAAGATATAACAAGTGTTGTTATAGTCTTTATTTAAACAATAGATGTATTGTACCTATCCTTATAGGGACATGTAACACTTGAAATCTATGAATAAATTTAGATTTACTTATCGTTTAATGGATGTTCACATTCATGTTCTAAAACAATGTATTCTGTGTTAAAGAATATTTTCTTATAATTTAATTTATGATGTAAATCTATAATCTTTCATTAAATTAATAGTTCTGATCATAACACATATATAATGAAATGATATATGATTGGAACTTATCTATTTCATAATCATCATGACAATATAAATAAGAAATACATATACCAACTTCAAAAGGATGGAATTTTTGAAGGCAAATAAGCTTGATTCATTTGATATATGTGAATCATATTTATATGGGAAGATGATTTACAAGTGTCTTTTTCTATTATTAGTTAAAGAACAAAAGGCTTGACAAAGAGTTATATATAAGTGATGTATGTAATCTTTTTCAATCCATGAATAGATTTGGTGATAGATGTTTAATCAATTTCACTAACAACTTTTATTCGTTATTGTTGAAACTTTTCATTAGCTCAAATTGTTTTCATAGTGAAGATTGAAATACATCTTAATGAGACCATCATTATGTGATAAAGAAAATGAGTTTTTTTAACCAAGTCTTCTTAAAACATCTTAGGAATTGTGGAATCGATTGACAACTCATTCTGACAAAAACACTCACTTGTCAATAGTATGTTTCTTGTGGCACAGGATCACCTGGTCATTTGAATCTATCTTTTGATATTTGAGGTATCCTTCGAATTCTCTAGTGGGATAGGGTCACCTAGCCACTGTTGGGTTTTAGCCATAAGATCTTTCCTATGTGCGCATGCAAAACCCTAATGCTTGGATCTAGGCTTTCTAATAAACATGCATTGAATCCAAGTCTTCTAATGACTAATTAGGTTAAATAACAACATTGAAACAGATCTAGAATCATACCTTTGAGTTCCTTGTTGATCTTGAGGTCTTGGAGCTTCTAGAGTCACAAGTGTCACTCCTCTAATGGCTTACAAACACCAATAGCAATAAGAATGATTTAGGAGAGAGGAGAGGGGAGGAATTCGACCAGAGGTTCCTTGCTTTAGGAGATGTGTGTCGAATTCCCTATGCTATGGGGTCTATTTATACTTGTAGACTCCTTAAGGGTTACAACCTAAACCCTAATTGGATAATCTTCTCTTAAGGCTATCCAAATCCATTCCATAGATAAGTATATGGACGATTTTAGCTTTCCTAAAGCTCTTAGAATTCGTCCATACCATATCCAAATGGATTTACAGTCTAAAGCTTAACTATCAAACAATTGACAGTTTATACCCCTTTATTTAATTAATCTCTTTAAGTCACCAAATTAATTCTAATTAATTCTATGACTTATATTAATCAAATAACAATATATTATTCATTATATTATTCACATAATATATTAATAATATTTACTCTCTCTTAATAAATCATCCTATCAAGTTGCTATGGTGAAGGCAACCCAAAAGGACCATGCACAACCGGATATAGTTACAGCCTTAGACACTATTCCAACAGTCTCCCACTTGGATAAGTCTAGTAACTATACAAGTACAATTTGGTTTGCAATCATAGCTCTCAAAGACGCTGTCAACTCTGATCTAATCAATCTTGTCCTTTAGATAAGGGAACGTACAGTCCTCTGTTAGATATCATGCTGACAATCCTATGGAATGGTTAGTCAAGCATTTAGGTTTCTCGATCTCTGATTTATTCGACATAGAACTTAATCGAACACATCAATTCAGTTCTGACCGGGCCCGGCACATAAGTCAAATCAAATCATCGAGCGGCCGAGATATCGCTTTTACCTTCTTAGATAAAAGTTACAAATAAACTTCGACTTATATGCATTTACTTATTCATTAACCAACTATACACAACAATACGTTTTATAACACCAAGTTACTGATGCGTTTTCGCATTATCAATGTACAATCAATTAACAAATAATAAACCATATATCTAGGTTTTAAGACCATATGATATTATCGTCTTGCGATCACCTTTTATATCGTATTCCACAAGGTGATTCCAGCAAGCGTGGGTTTATTCCAATGCTCAAAACTAGTTCATAAGCACTCATGAACGTTGCAGCAATCCTTTGCTATGTCTAACACCATTTAGACACTCTACACACCAATTCATGACAATCTTCTTTCATATCTACTCCCAACATATGAACGATTGTGGACCATTTGAATAATTCGATTATTCCTAACAAACTCAATTATTCTGGAAGTCAAAACATGCAAAGTGAAACAATAGCTAAACAATTAACATAAGATAGTATCATTACTCATAAATAAAACTCCTTTATTTAATCATCAAATGTCAATTTACATTTATCTATTACACGTTTCTAATACTATCTAATCTATGCTAATATCATCCTTCAGCCCAATACTCCTAGCATGCTGTAAGTGCTTAACCCTACTCAGTCCCTTCGTAAGCGGATCTGCTGGGTTATCTTCTGATGATATCCTCTTCACTACGAGTTGTCCTTCTTCTACACGATGTCTGATGAAGTGATATTTTCTGTCGATATGTCTTGATCTACCATGATCCCTCGGTTCCTTGGTTAAGGCAACCGCACCTTCGTTATCACAGAAAATCTCCATTGGCTCCTTTATGGCAGGTACGACTCCAAGATCACCGATGAAGTTCTTTAGCCATATTGCCTCCTTCGACGCTTCGCTCGCTGCAATGTACTCTGATTCGCACGTTGAATCAGCTACGGTCTCTTGCTTGGAACTCTTCCAGGTCACTGCTCCTCCATTTAGGGTAAAGACCCAGCCCGACTGCGAACGGTAGTTGTCCCTGTCGGTTTGAAAACTGGCGTCACTATACCCTCGCACCTTCAAGTCATCACTCCCTCCGAGGACTAAGAACCATTCCTTTGTCCTCCGAAGGTACTTAAGGATATTCTTCACCGCAATCCAATGTGCTTTGCCAGGATTCCCTTGATATCTGCTAACCATGCTCAAAGCGAAGGCTACATCAGGGCGAGTACAAGTCATAGCGTACATGATTGAGCCAACTGCGGAAGCGTATGGTACTCGGCTCATTTCTGCTATCTCAGCTTCGGTACTCGGACTTTGAGTCTTACTCAATTTGGCATTACTTTGTATTGGTAATTCTCCCTTCTTTGAGTTTTCCATACTAAAACGTTTCAGTACCTTCTCCAAGTAAGTGTTCTGACTAAGTCCAATTAGTCTCTTACTTCTTTCTCTCACTATCCTTATTCCCAAAATGTAAGAAGCTTCTCCGAGGTCCTTCATAGCGAAGCACTTCCCGAGCCAGGACTTAACTTCCTGCAGAGTCGGGATGTCATTTCCTATGAGCAATATGTCATCGACATATAGGACGAGAAAGCTTACTATACTCCCACTGGCTTTGACATATACACAAGACTCGTCTTCGCTTCGTACAAATCCAAACTCTTTGACTTTCTCATCAAAGCAAAGATTCCATCTGCGAGACGCTTGTTTAAGTCCATAAATGGACTTCTCAAGCTTACACACTCTATTCGGATGCTTCGGATCCACAAACCCTTCGGGCTGAGCCATGTACACATCCTCAGCCAGCTTCCCATTAAGGAAAGCGGTCTTGACATCCATTTGCCAAATCTCATAATCATGAAATGCGGCAATAGCTAGCATCACTCTAATAGATTTAATCTTCGCAACTGGTGAGAAGGTCTCATCATAGTCAACTCCAGGAGTTTGAGTAAAGCCCTTCGCAACCAATCGTGCTTTATATGTGTGTACGTTTCCATCCACGTCAGTCTTCTTCTTGAAGATCCATTTGCACCCAACGGTCTTACGTCCGGGCACAAAATCAACCAAATTCCAAACTTGGTTATCATACATGGATTGGATCTCGCTATCCATTGCCTCTTTCCATTTTGCAGACTCCGGGCCTGCCATGGCTTCCTTATAGCTATTAGGTTCATCAAGATTTACTAGTGTACCATCACTAATATACGTGTCCCCTTCGGTAGTAATATGAAAACCATAAAACTGGGGTAGAACTCTAACTCTATCGGAACGTCTAAGAGGTAAGGATTCGTCAATCGGTTCAACCGGAGTTTCCTCCTCGGGTTGAGTGCCAGCGGTAGAGGTTCCTTTATCTATCGACTCTTGAATCTCTTCTAGCTCGATTTGCCTCCCACTGTCTCCTTGGCTTATGAGTTCTCGCTCTCGGAAAACTCCTCTCCTTGCAACGAAGACAACATTGTCCTTCGGTCTATAGAAGAGATATCCAAAGGATGTCTGCGGGTAGCCGATGAAAATACATCGCTCACTTCGAGGTTCAAGCTTGTCGTGAGTATCTCGTCTTACGAAAGCCTCGCAACCCCAAACCTTGATATGTGCCAACGAGGGAGCTTTCCCTGTCCACATCTCGTGAGGTGTTTTGGCAACCTTCTTAGTAGGGACTCGGTTAAGGATATGGGCGGCAGTCTCTAAGGCATACCCCCAAAAAGAGATTGGTAGCGAAGCACGACTCATCATAGAGCGAACCATATCCAATAAGGTTCGATTACGCCTTTCTGCCACACCATTCAACTGCGGTGTCCTAGGAGGCGTCAATTGTGAAACTATTCCACACTCCTTGAGATAATCGTGGAATTCAAGACTTAGGTACTCTCCTCCTCGATCGGATCGAAGCATCTTGATTTTCCTGCCCAATTGATTCTCCACTTCATTCTTGAATTCTTTGAACTTTTCAAAGGTGTCGGACTTTTGCTTGATTAAGTAGATATACCCATATCTACTATAGTCATCGGTAAAAGTCACATAGAAGCGGTTCCCATCCTTCGTGGTTGATCTAAACGGTCCACACACATCGGTATGTATTAGGTCCAATAGACCCTCGCCCCTTTCACATGTATTTGTGAAGGGCGACTTAGTCATCTTCCCAAGCAAACAAGACTCGCATGTGTCATCTTCCCTAAGGTCGAATGACTCCAACACTCCATCCTTTTGGAGTTGGGCTATGCGTTTCTTGTTGACATGTCCAAGACGACAATGCCACAAGGATGCTTTATCCATACTAGTGGAAGAATCAATATTCAAAACATCATTTCCTAAGTTATCAACAATCATAACGGTTTCATATATTCCATTACATGGTATAGCTTCAAAGTAAAAGACACCATTTAGATAAGCCAAAATAGAACCATTCTCATTATTAAAAGAAAATCTAAATCCTTGTCTATATAAACCATGAAATGAAATGATGTTTCTTGCCATTTCTGGCGAATAGCAACAATTGTTCAAATCTAAAACTAAACTATTCCTAAGCACTAAGGAATACACTCCAATCTTGGTCACAGGCGACGATCTTCTGTTCCCCATGATTAGATTGATCCTTCCTTGCTCCACATCCCTACTTCTTCTTAGTCCCTGCACATTAGAACAAATGTGATAACCACAACCGGTATCAAGAACCCAAGAAATAGCATGATTAGAATCGTTAGATTTGATTGTATATATACCTGCGAAAGATGGCTTGATCTTCCCTTCTTTGATTGCTTGCAGGTAATCCGGGCAGCTTCTCTTCCAATGTCCTATCTTGTGGCAGTGGTGGCACTCTGCCTCCTTCGGGTTAGAGCAGGGCTTGGCGGGATCAACTTTGGTCCCACTAGAAGAGGCACCATCTCGGGCTTTCACCTTGCGATAGTTCTTCGATGAAGCTTTCCTCTTCTTTCCCTTCCCTTGTCCAATAGCCAAGACAGGAGCAGCGGGCGGATTGGGAGTGGGTGCAACAGACTTGTCCTTGAAGTTGCTCTCAGCAACCCTCAAGAGACCTTGGAGCTTGCTTAGGGTGACCTCTTCTTTGTTCATGTGGTAGGTCATCCTAAATTGATTGTACATCGGAGGCAAAGAGTGAAGCACCATGTCGATCGCCAAGTCTTCACCGAAGTCAACATTTAACTTGCGGAGGCGGTCAACATACCTTTGCATCTTTTGCAAGTGCACGGTAAGAGATTCTCCATGACCCATCTTCGCGGAAATCATGTTAGTGAAAATCTCGTACCTCTCTTGTCTCGCGTTTTGGTGATACCTCTCCAATAAGTCTTGATGCATCTCGTACGGGTACATGTCCTCGTAGGACTTTTGGAATTCGGAGTTCATGGTGGCGATCATGATGCAATGTACCTTCGTTGCATCTCGCTCATGAGTTTCAAAGGCGGTGATTTCGGCGGGAGTAGCAATTTCGGGGTTGATTTTCTCGAGCTTCTCATCGAGGACATACTCCTTATCCTCATAGCGAGCAATGGTGCGAATGTATCTTATCCATTCGCTAAAGTTTGTTCCATCGAAGGTGACCTTTTGGCAAAGGCTCATCAACGTGAAAGAACTAGCAGCAGCGTTGTTTGCGTTTGACATCTACAATTAGGAAAGGACAAAGATAGATTAGAATAAGAATCCCCAATTATCACCCAATAAGAAAATTAGGGCTAGGATCCAACAATAACATTTACATACTAGAAAAGGGATGCCGTAATCTAACATGCAAATAAATTGAAGGTAAGTGAATGACGATTCACCAATTCTCCATCAAAAGCTTACACTATTAGTCCTAAGTGTTTTTGAGAATTCCTAGGTTCGGATGAGATTCATTGAAACTATTCAATGGCATGTTTAAATCTCGATATGCCCCTCTCGTTTGTGACTGGGATGCCGAGGATCACAAAGCGGGTGTGAATTACCATGCAAATTCACATGGTGCCTTCATTGTAACAATCACCTATTCGATGTGCCGGTAAACCACACACGCTCCATCGAACTATGATAAACAATGAATCACCCTTTGCCACCTTCGCTTAAAATCAATTAGTGTGCCGGTAAACCACACACGCTCCACTAACATCTCAGCAAGGTGCAAAGTGTAATTTCATGGGATTGCATCAATTCACTTTTCCTAAAGTAACTAGGATTGGGAAATTTTAAAATATATGTAGTTACTTTATATTTCTTATTATACTTTTAATGAGAGAATGAGGTTGCCCTATCCTACCCGTTCGGCTAACGACCCTCCACCAATCAAGCAAGCGGTGGGTGTGAGTGTACACCCATTAAGCGCCATTTTATAGGACGCAACCTTATACCCACCTTATAGATCGGCTTCGTGAATGAGGCCTACTAACGGTAAGACTAGCATTTAGTCATACATATATATATTATTCTAGTAATATCATATTTGTATAGTGTTGTATTTTAAAACTTTTAAAATCTAGGGTTTGAAATTTAAGTTGTCTAAATTAAAACTTTTAATCACAAAAGTAAATTTCAAAACATGAGGGTAGGTTTTAAACATTTAAAACATGGAGGATCAAATAACAAATAATTCCAATTAACAATTAATATCCTAATCATCTATATTTGATTTATTCAAGATTTCTTTGAAAGATAATTACCAAAATAGTTAAATAATTAATTAATTATCATATAAGGAAATTAAATATTTAATTAGTTGATAATTACCTTTTTCTAGATCAAGATAATAGTCATATTTATCATAAAATCGGATTTAGGTTGATCTATTATGATTAAGGTAAGTTTCCATAAGATAAGCACAAAGAAATCCCGAATCTGGCCATTCCTGACGCTTTGACTCGCCGAGTGCACAAGGGGACTCGCCGAGTCAGGCCTACTCGCCGAGTCCACCTTGGAACTCGCCGAGTCAGTGACACAGAAACCAAAAAATCGAATTTTGCAGGTTTGTTTCAGTTAATCAAGCAACAATTTAAAGAAAACCAAGCTAGGCTCTGATACCACTGTTGGGTTTTAGCCATAAGATCTTTCCTATGTGCGCATGCAAAACCCTAATGCTTGGATCTAGGCTTTCTAATAAACATGCATTGAATCCAAGTCTTCTAATGACTAATTAGGTTAAATAACAACATTGAAACAGATCTAGAATCATACCTTTGAGTTCCTTGTTGATCTTGAGGTCTTGGAGCTTCTAGAGTCACAAGTGTCACTCCTCTAATGGCTTACAAACACCAATAGCAATAAGAATGATTTAGGAGAGAGGAGAGGGGAGGAATTCGACCAGAGGTTCCTTGCTTTAGGAGATGTGTGTCGAATTCCCTATGCTATGGGGTCTATTTATACTTGTAGACTCCTTAAGGGTTACAACCTAAACCCTAATTGGATAATCTTCTCTTAAGGCTATCCAAATCCATTCCATAGATAAGTATATGGACGATTTTAGCTTTCCTAAAGCTCTTAGAATTCGTCCATACCATATCCAAATGGATTTACAGTCTAAAGCTTAACTATCAAACAATTGACAGTTTATACCCCTTTATTTAATTAATCTCTTTAAGTCACCAAATTAATTCTAATTAATTCTATGACTTATATTAATCAAATAACAATATATTATTCATTATATTATTCACATAATATATTAATAATATTTACTCTCTCTTAATAAATCATCCTATCAAGTTGCTATGGTGAAGGCAACCCAAAAGGACCATGCACAACCGGATATAGTTACAGCCTTAGACACTATTCCAACAGCCACTAGCTAAATGTCGATAGTACAAGTTTTTTGAAGAGGATAAAAATAGACCTTGCAGTCTATTATATGATGTTTTAAAGGAACTATTTACTTTATAAAATTTTGGAATTATGCTCACTGCAACAAATATATATTAAATATATATTTCCAACCAAACAAGTGGATTAGATAATTATATTAGGCTAATGATGAAATGGTTTATCCTTATCTAAAAGGTATGGAGTCATTGAGCTCATGTTAGACAATAAGCTTAACCACTCTAGTATCTACTAATTACATTTATGTAGACTATCGTAAATGATTGTTTAGGATGAAGTTTCTACTAATCCCCCTAATTGTCATTCCTAAGACAAGTGATTAGAAAGAGCTTTTTCTAAGTGGCACCTATATGGAACTTTAAGAGCTTAAGAACCATAAATTAAATGCATCACACTTTGGAACTTGCAAGTTTTCAGCTGTTGTTGAATCTGCTCAAAGGTTGATCAGAAACTAATAGAACACATAGAGATGCATTCATGTACGATTATCAAGTATAGGCTTGATTAATCCTCGATATACTTTGACTATAAAGAGTAAGTGAGTTTTCAAGGTAGAAAACATAGATGATTGAAAATCTTCTCAGATTTAAGCTAACATCTCAAAGTAAGAATCTTCTTTCTTATAAGATAATTACATGGTGTAATTTAATTATAAATCAATATGAATCTTGTGTTTTTCTACAAAGCTAGTGGGAGCACAATAACATTCCCAATCTTATATGTAGTCGACATACTAACTCATGGAATAAGGATCTATATGGATAGATCATGGCAACTTAAAGGATTAAGTAAAATTGCATTAATTGTCAAGGATCTTAAAGAGCTTAAAATGAAGGACTATGAGAGAGTTATCTTGTCAAAACCACATGACATGATTTTGAGCAAAATCCTAGTGAAAATGTTTTTGAACTAGATAATATGATTGTATTCCGTATGCTAATGCAATTGGATTAATCATATATGTCATGATTATGCATAAAGGCCAAATGAGTCGTATGCTTAGAGCATGTAGAATGATACTAGTATAATCCGAGAACAAGTCATTGTGTGACTTATAGGAATATTCTAAAGTACTTGCGAGAACTAGAGAAGTATTCCTAATATACAGAGTATTTGAAAGAAAGCTATGTTTAAAGTTGTTACACATGTGCTAAATTTTCAAATAGATTGAGACGACTCTCAATCACAATCGGGCGTGTCCTCATTATGAATGAAGAGATAATTACATGGATAGTGGTTCCATGTAGATTTTAATTACAGTTACACATCAGAGTTAGAGTGCCTCATGGTTTGGAGAACCACGTACAAAGATGCTTAATGTATAGTTCATTATGACTATGAGTAATCCCATTACGAAAGTATTGGTATCTAAGTTATATTCAAGCATCTAATTCATTCTCAATAGTTTTTCTTTATATACGAGTCATATATAAGACATAAAATGATTGTATTTGCAAGGTTTACACAAATCAAGTTTGTCAAATCTACTTAACAAAGCATGAAAGTCAAGTTGGTGCTATAGAGAATTGTTGATACAAGTAGATGTATTTGATTGAAATTTAGTATTTGGTTATTGGAACAATAAAGCAACATATATTGTAATGAATGATATATTGGATATGAGTCTTTCATTAAATAATTGTTGTGTTCTATATTAGCATGTTTAATCCTTGAATAACTAGGTTATTCTAAATGTCCATAGTCGTTCATAGTTGTGGGAGCATCTATGAAGTAAGACTAATATGAGTGAATTGGTGGATTCTCATGGAGATGAGAATGGCAAAGAGCTGCTACCAACTTCATAAGTACTTGATTGGGAGAATAAGTATTGGACTTGACCCGCATCAAAACCACTTTATGGATCGTAGTCAAGAGTGATGTTTTTGATCAAGGTTGTATCTTTTTAATCTTAGACCTAAGATCCATATTTGGGACTTGAGATGTAGGGATAGTTGTGCTTAGACATGGTTTACCGTTGTTTCGTAAAGGGGCAGTCATAAGGGCCATCGTTGGGTATGACATGAACTGCATTGATAGGCGTATGTAGTCAAGATGATCTTTGTATTCTTAGACCTGAGATACATATTTGGGACTTGAAGTGTAGGAATTGTTGTTCTTTGACATGGTTTACCGTTGTTTCATAAAGGGGCAATCATAAGGGCCATCATTGGGTATGGCATGAACTACATTGATGGGTGTATGTAGTCAATATGGGATTTTTCCCTCTTATTAGTTGAGAGCATGACATCTAAGGCCTTAGTTAAAGTTGAACAATAAATGAGATTGATCGCGATCCATATCTCATGTTCGACATGATGTCTAAGACAAAGGAATAATTGATACCAAACCTTTAGTAACAATTGTAGCTTAGTGCTCCTGTAATTGGCTGTTGATGGGATGACAACCTTCATATATTGTTAGGGGCATTAGCCCGTTGCTTGACGTCAACTACTTTCTATGTTAGTCTATAATGAATCTTGTGCAAGTGGGAGATTGTTGGATCTATATGCCCAAGAATAATTATGGAGTGATATTGCTAATAATATATGATCCTGTAGGGTCACACCTTTATCAAGTTCGCACATTTTGTATATTTATTACTAATATGATTATTAATAAATAATATCAATTCTTGTATTTTAATTAGGGAATAATTATTATTTTATGAAAATAATAATTATAAGAGAGTATTACTAGTTATTATTTCATATGGTATGAATTAATAAGTCATGCACAATATTTTGGATTAGTTGGATTCTTTTGTCTTTTACCTAAAGACAGTTTATATTTTATAAACTTGGAGTTTATAAAAAATAAAGAATCTTTACCTTTTAAAAGGTATGGCCTAAAATATTAAAATATGGAGGTTGCTTTTCCATGCTTTGTCTCCCATGCTTCTAAAGGCTAGCCATTACTTTAGAGTATTTTAATGGTTAGACCTTACTTTTCATGGGCTATACAAGAGATGTATTAGACTTGAATTTTTGTAAGAGTGAAACTCTTCTTCATCCTTCTTTTTCTCTCTAAACCCGTGAATATGAAGACCTTTCTTCTTATGAAGTTTGGTGCTTTACTTTGGTGATTAGAAGCCCTCTTGAGTTGTCTCCTTTAGTGCTTATCAGATTTAAGCACTTAAAGGCTTAAGAGACTCAAGAATACAAGAATGAACTAGCATTCCAAGTGCCTTACTCTTGATGGTGGATACTTGTAGAGAAGATCATACACTTTGATCCTTTGTTATCTTCATCAACACCCCAAAACCAAGTGGGTTCAAAGGCTTCAAAGGTTATCTCTAAAACATCCTATGGTTGGTTTTATTTCATTCTAAGCTCTATAAATGGATCCATGATGGTGTGTTTTTGTTATGAACTAAAAATAAACTTGTTATTTTTTAAAAGTCTTCCGTTGCCGATTTTTGTGAAAAACAAACTCTTATAATTAACGTGTTGAATAAACAGTAGATAAAATGAAAAGAACTTACAAAAATTCTTAACGAAATGGCTTGAAGAACAAAGCTCCAGGAAATGTTTGATCTTTGATTTTTGGAAGGAAATGAGAGAGTAAGTGTTTGGTGTGTAAAGGGAATTGGTGGTTGAAATGTTGCTGTAAATGATGTTGGTCCTAAATTCTTGTATATAAATAAAGGAAAGATGGGATGAGAAAATGAGAAGTGACACTTACCTGGGTATGTGTAATATCACTTTGGGAAGGTAAGTTTCAACCAATCAAGTGACAACACAAGTGGGCAAGTGGGTGATTAAAATAATATAACTTTAGATATTATTTTATGAAAATATTATTTAAAGCTTCAAATTTGGCATAAAATAGGAGTTTAGAGGGTTTAATTTATGAAAAATACGAGTTTGAGAAATTTCCGGCGTCAAAATCTCATAAAATTACAAAAAAGTCCAAAATGGTTAAAAATCTAGAGTGGGGTTCGAATATGCGAGGGGTCCGGCGTGGTCAGGAGGTTCCGAAGAGAATTCAAGAGGTTTCGGAGTCGATCAGCAGCTTTCGAAGTGGCTTTGGTTCTGGAGGGCATCATCTTCTGAGAATGCGAGATTGTCCAGTGCGAGAACTTCTGAAGCATGCAAGGCTTCCGGAACATGCGAGATTACCCGGTTGAGAGGGTTCTGAAGCCAAAACTAGATAGTTCCGAATTAGAAGGTTCCTAGAGCGTGATTGTCTGGATGGGAGGGTATTCAGAGCGAGATTGTCCGTTTCTTGAGAAGGTGTTCCGGACTGAGAGAAGAGGCTCCGGAAATGTTGGGTCTGTATTTTGGTTTATACATTGCTTTTCTAGGAAATTGTATTTTTATGTAATATCTTATGTGTTTACGGTCAAGTTTATGACCAAGGGGGTGTTTACGACTGTAAACCCTGTTTACGGCCCATGTTTACCCGGCCCATATTCTCATGTATATATATAGGGGTGAGGGGTGTAAGAAAGATTGATGAACTAAATAGAGAGAAACGGGAGCTTATGTGTGTGTGTGTGTGAATCTCATGTAAAGGAGCATCATTCCAATCTATTCAATACATTGAAGATTCATATTATTCTTCTTCTCCTTCTCTTTTATTTGATCTGACATCATCCGTTTGATTGGGATTCCGCACCATCAAACGGATTTGATTGATACACAGGCAATTTTGGGGACTTACAATTGGTATCTGTGACAACCCGATATTTCGAGACAATGTAATATAAAACCAATCAAATCTAGGTCAAAATATAACTTTCCTAAAATCTTATTTGGGTAAAATAAAGTAGTAGGAATCGTATCAAGGTTTTCGTAAATATAAAGAACCCTAAAATCCGAGTTATAACGAAGAAGTTATGATCAACCGAAGATTCTCGGCAAAACCGGCAACACCGATTAAACGAAAAACGCGAAGTTTCAATACAATAGTTTTTAGCCTTAAGTATCTAAATGAAAGTTATAGATAACCTCAAACCGTGAGCGTACGTAAAAAGAACGTCCAAATCTGACTTCGTATGAGAAAGTTATGATTTTTCAAAGATTCGGGTATAGCAGTAGACAGCTAAAAACTCGAAATAGAGCTCGAGATACTTTTGACCAAAACAACCTAAATGAGAATCTAAGGTCTCAACATTAGTAGTGCAACGGCAAAAAGTCTGACGAAAACGGACACCGGATGAAGAAGTTATGGATTTTTAACGGACTTTTCGTGTCCCGGCTCGTTAAAAATAAATAATTAAAAATAAAGTCAAAATTTGCCAATGAAGTCTAAACAAGAGTTGTAGATCATATTTTTAGCTACGCGTGCATATAAAGAACGTCGAAAACGGAGCTCGTATGCGAAAGTTACGGATTTTACAAGTTCGAGACCCGATATTCGAGGCTGTCAGAGACCACGACGTGGCAAATCTCCTGACACCTCCGGGAGGCCCCCAGATGCAACTTGGGATGACGCATGCAGTGATGACCAAGCCCACGACGTGGAAAAAGGTTGCCATGACGTGGCACACCCCAAAAATGCCCCTATAAATAGATTTCAAGGGCTCCGAGTTCCATTGCTCAGTTCCCTTCTTTCTCGCGCCGAAACTCTGTGTTTAAGCCCCCGAGACCCTCCCAAAGCCCCGGTTTTCACCTTCAAGTCCCGAAGGAAGGTTTTGTGTTCTCGAGATTCCCGAGATTCCCGAGATTTTCCCGCGTTTTCAACTCTTCCTGTCGAAGTTCTGCTCGATTCTTCTCTAGACTATTTCAAATCAACCACTTCAATCAAGTGAGTTCATACCCCTTAACTAATGTTTTAAACTACTTTTAAATGTTTTATGGGGGGGGGGGATACAAGTAAAATCATGCTAGTATTATATCAATCACATGCGATTAATAAGTAGAATTACGCTAGTTATTACATCAACCACATGTGATTAATATACAACATTCAAAAGATTTGGCTACTCATTAGTCGTTTTACCAAAAAGCTTCCTTCAAATGATTTTTATAAACATTTTATATGTTTTAAACTCCTTATTACACTGTACCTCTTACTCTGTTTATCATATTTCAAACTTATTTACAAATGTGTTTCAAACAAATGTTCCTTATACTTATATTGTTTTATCAAACTTATGCCTTCAAATTGTTTTATAGATTGACATCAAGTCGATCTTTCCTTAAACTAATATTAATGTTTCAAATGTTTTACCAAACTTATTTATTCTTTTATATTATAGATTGCATGCCTCTATATGTATAGTTATATAAGAAATGTTTAAAAGACTTAGGAAGGCTATCCACCCTATTTCCTTTTCGTGCCTTGAGATGTGGTCTGGTGGGATATCGGATACTCATCCGAAGGTCGTTTAAATATTAGTTATATATCATGTGTACATATAAAGTCATAAAAGGTCCTTCCAGTTCATCCTATACCCTTGGGTAGCAAGGGTATACATCCATGTCCATACGTACTACTTAGATTACTAGTAAGCTACCATATGGGTAGTTCAGGAAGATACTAGAACCATTACTAGAACGCGATATCATACAATGAGTCAGTTCATTCATGAGTCAATACTTTCTAGAACATTACTGTACATTACATATACAACTATACTAGGACGAGAACATATACAACTATACTAGAACGAGAAACATTACCCTTACATTAATACGTTAACAATTGTGATCCACTGTATCGGAGCATGCCTTAAATGTCATGACCCGAGTTGTAGCCAGAATTCTCTTGGAGGGAGAGCGTTGAGTTTGCGTATAGATTCTATAATGGATTGACTATCCTACACCTTGCTGCTAGCTACAGCCGGACCTGCAGGTCTGCGGGTGCCAAACGTCATACCTTATTTCGACCATTCTTATGTCGATGAACCAGTCCATAGTATGAGTTTGTGTATAGATCTATGCTGGATTGACAATCCTACACCTTGCTGCTAGCTACAGCCGGACCTGCAGGTCTGCGGGTGCCAAATGTCATTCCGTTATTACGACCGTTCTTTATGTCATTGTTATCAGTCGATAGTATGGTGCAATTTATCACATAATGCCTTAGCCTAAAATCCGGTTTAAGGTAGTTAGTACGGTAGTAGTCCTTTTAGAGCTACGTTTTAGTACTACGTTAATTTTTCCATTACATATTTTTAGTGATAACCTCACTTAAACATAAATGTACAAACTATATTTTTGGATAATGATAGTTATACTTTGGAAAAATACATACTCTTACAAGAGACACACACAGAACAGTTACGTCTTGGTAGAAGACACCTTCAGATACTAGAAGGAATCATAGGGATTCTAGGGTTTTTCAAACACTTACAATTCATATACACTTTCAAATTCTTACAATACATAGACTTACAAATTCTTACATACAAATTAAGACACTAAATACTTATGATCTCACCAGCTTCAAAGCTGATACTCGCTTTCAAAATTACTTGTATCCTCAGGTCATCATAGACAGGTACCGATGCAAGGAGAAAGGAAGATAGAGCTTGTTCAAGACTTATCTTTCATTTTGATTTATGCTTTAGTGTTTATCAAAATTTGACAGAATACAATTGTATAATAATTATTTTATTAATGCAATGGATGATGTTGTTGCTTATTTACTACTTTACATTGTTGTTGATATTATACATGACGTCCTCC
This sequence comes from Lactuca sativa, assembly GCF_002870075.4. Classification (NCBI taxonomy): domain Eukaryota; kingdom Viridiplantae; phylum Streptophyta; class Magnoliopsida; order Asterales; family Asteraceae; genus Lactuca; species Lactuca sativa. The sequence goes on from NC_056625.2 coordinate 204,992,698, forward strand.
GCCCCAGAACGTTTCCGCCGTTCTCGGTTTTGGGGTGTGACAGTATCAGATCTTGGTTGTATCAATCAATTTTTTTAGATCTGGAGTTTATTTGATCTGATTTTGAAAAGAGAATATCATTTTTGGATAGATCTCGCAAAAATAAGGGGGGGGGGTTTCTTGTTCGTGTTTTTCGTAAAAACGAGTTTTTGATCAAGTTTTGGAGCAAAAAAGGTGAAAAAAACGCTGTTTTTCGTCAAGAATAGCGATTTTTGGAGAGTTTACGGTGTTTGAAGGGTTTACTGGCCGGAGGAAGCTTGCTGCTGGCGGTTTGCTGCCAGCAGTTTGCGGCTCGGCGACTTGCAGCTCAGCTCGGCAGAACGGCTCGTGATCGGCTAAGAATTCAGATCAGTCAGCGCGCTTCATTATAAAAAGGAAAGGGCAGGAACGAATTTGCGTCTGGCAAGGATCGAACACAGGACCTCTCCAACTTCAACAAGGCGCTTTACCAGTTAAACCAAGGAACAAGTTGTTACAAGCCTTCCGTTTTTAATTCTTAAACACTCCTAGTCGCATCCAACTTTCGCAATTTTGTCAAATTCAGCCCAAAAATCAATTTCTTTTATTTTTAAGCTCCATTTTCAACCAAAAAATTTAATTTTTAATTTTTGAATTTTATTTTTGATTTTTTACTTAAAATTTTGAATTTGACTTTTAAAGTTTGACCTTTGACTTTAAACTTTGACTTTCTCGTTTGACTTTTAAAATTTCAAATTTAGCTTTTTGGTTTGACTTTTCAAGTTTGACTTTTAAGGTTGACTTTTGAGGTTTATAGTCAAGGGGCATTTTTAAATTTAAAGTTTGATGTCTAGTTGTGCTTTACGAGGGAATTGAAAAACATGAAAGAGAGTCATCGGGAGATGTTAAGACAAAACTTCAACATGTTCGATTATATCCCTGGAGAAACTCTCAAAATTCAGCTGCAGCGATTTACCACACTCTCTATTGAGATGAATATAGCTGGGATCATCTTGACCAAATCTGAGATAAACAAAAAGCTGCTGAATGCACTTTCGAAATCGTGGGATATGGACGTGGCTGACATCAAGCAGACAAAAGATCTCAATTGTCTTAGTCTGGCTGATATAATTGAAGAACTTAACGCTTTGAATTGTCGAAAAACAATGAGTTCTGCAAACCTTCTGGTCAATGAAGGATTAAACTTCTTCGTGAACATAATGATTTATTATGTAGGAAAGTTGAGGACCTGAGATATGAAGGATATCAACTCAGGAAAGGACAGAAACCCCTGAAGGCCCAGTTAGAATAAAAAACAAAGGATTTTAAGAGAATTCAGACATAGTACAGTGAAAAATGTGAACTTTATGACTATATTAAGAGACAACTTGATGCTGTAACCGAAGAACTTGATGCCTTGAACATTAAGTGTGGAAAAATAGATGTCAGTTTCAAAAATTATACCGCGTCAAGTCAGACAGTCAAGTCCTTATTCGAAACCCAATTAAAATTTAAAGATAATCAAAACAAGGGTCTAGGGTATGATAGCGTTCCTCCACCTTTCAATCATAACTACACATCCATCCCAATGACACAGGAAGAAATTGACAGGGAGGCACATCTTCGATATGGCAAACCAGCTGGATTTGTGTCAGGAGGTATTCAAGTTGAAAATACTAATGCTTCTACTTTATATGCAGGTAAAGTAGAAGAGGATGAGAACAAGGAGAACACCATTGAACAAACCAACATCTCCTTGAACATTGAATCTGTTGCTTCGAACTCAACTGCTTCTGATCAACCTGCCATTGAGAAATACAGGCCACCAGTTCCAGTGAAACAGAGTCCTTCCTGCAATTGTGCATGTGGGAAAAATCAGAGACAAGGCAAGGATACGTCACCAGGGGCAGGAAGAAACAATTTCCCAGTGAAGAAAAAGACTTGTTTTCATTGTGGAACACCTGATCACATTGCCCGAAATTGTCCAAATCGCGCATACGTTCCTTACTACACACAAGGCTGGCAGAACGCCCCAAGAGGGAGATACTTCAAAAGATACCCCTCGAGATCACGTTCAGACCATGATGACTGGAACGCGCAGAAGAGTAAGAATAAAACTCCAAAGGCCAAGAATCCGAATCCCAAGGGCAAGAAGGGAATGCCGGCCAAGAAGCCAAATCAAAGAGATGATCCCGTGAAGTCAAAATCAAAGTCATCTCGAAGATCGGCTTCAAGTTCCAAAGAAAGTACCGAGCCACCCATCAGATCGAAAAAGAAATGGATTAAACCCAACTACAAATGGGTTCCAAAGGCACACTCTCCGAAATGAATTAATGACTCTAACGTTTCTTCTTCTTCTTCTGTTTGTGATAAACAGGATATGTCATGGGAGAGAGTACCGTGCAAGGATGAAAAAGGTCGACCTAGTTTTAAAATGGACTGGGTTCCAAAGACCAACTGATCCCGCTCTGTGTCGGAGCAGCTATGGAGTCATATCATCATACTTCGGTTTGTTGGTAGTGGCTGTTCCTGGCACTTGATAGGGGACATCCCTCAACTGTACAACACTCAGAACATAGTTTGGGAGTATGTGTCCTTTACGGGAAAGGAAGAAAGGAAGAGATCACTCACGGGGTTTGTGCTTAATGGCATGAAGAATTTTCGGATCTGTTCTGAGATTACGCGTGCTGTTCTCAGACCTTCTGGATGCAAATTCAGTCGGTGACTTACGGTTTGAGTTTTCTTCTCTATACTCCTGAGTTTTTCTTAAGCTGATTCGCTTTAAAGACTAATTTTTGTTTTAGGATAGTTTAAATTTGCGCATTTACTTTCGTTTGTCTCCTATGCACAAATTTAGGGGGAGAAATAAAAACAAAACAAAAATTTGAAAATTTGAAAAATCCAAAAACATTAGAAAATCAGAAAATATAAAAACTGTTGGTTGTGAAATGTGCTGCTTGAGGGAGATGTTCTGGGAAGTGATATTATCAAGTGATAACAGGCAACCTGAGTCTACGTAACGTACCCGAAGTTGAAGGGTCTATGCTCTGCTTTGATGCGTCGGTAGGCACGAAAGATTCTAAATGGACTTGACTAGGCAGAGTTGAACTTAGGAAATTGATAGACTTGACAAATTTTGACCTAGTTAGATACGTTCAGCTTGACAATACGACGCTCGGATAGGTTGAACAGGGAGATATATATGGGAATCTACTCGTCACATTAATTGAACCCGTACTTGGAACCGTGGTTTAACTTTTCCTCGATGTGCGAATTCTGTCCTTAATTCCGGTTGGATGGGGCGACTGGTAAATTCCGATAAATTAGGTCTGTAGAATATCATTTTCTTTCTTTCCGTCTGTTAGTCATATGTTGTCTCCTTTGCGTGACTTCCAATCTGACCTGGTACACAACATATGCAACTCTATTTCTCTGCAGGTTATATATGTGAAATACTTCTTATCTGTTAGCCATATGTTGTCTCTTCTGCGTGACTTCTAATCCGACCTGGTACACAGCATATGCAACCTTCTACTTCTCAACCCATCTGAAGTAATAAGTAATAGAATTCTGAATCTATCCTCTCTCTGAATGGTTGTCTGCTCACCCAGTATAAGGAGTACTCTGGAAGTCCTTGATGGCTGGGGCATATCAGGAAGCGGGAAACATGTTCCAGCACAATTAAAATTGAACACTCAAAGATTGTCTATAGATCTCGCTGCTCAATTTAGGTGGACAACAGTATCCCTGGTCGTCGTCAGCTGAATGGTCCTTAAGATATAGTATTTAAGAAATTAGGATCAGATATAATATCTAGGAACTTAAGTTCACCTTGTCTTGTATCAAATAGTATGTCCTAAATAAGTCACAATTTTTCGTGTTTAAGTGGACCACAATACCGACGATCGACCAGACAAAGATGTGAATATGAAAGGTACCGACAAGTGGATTAAGGTTGTCTAAAAACTTTGATCCCAAATCACTCTTAAAGTTAGATATCATTTTTATTTTTGTTAAATTTGTCATAGTTTCTTCTAATTGAAATATTAGGGGAGAATTAAAAAAATTAAAAAAAAATCAGAAAATTAAAAAACACAAAAATAAAAAAAAATTCAAAATCAAAAATAGTGTTATTTCTGTTTTACTTTTTGTTTTAAGTTTTATTTTAGTTTTGTTTTGTCTTGAAAAGTGATTTCAGGTATAGATAAGACTCATGGAGTTTGTGTTGAAGATTTCTGAGCCAAATCCTCGTCCATGAGCATCGAAGAATTTGCATTTGAAGGAGCAAGAAATGAAGATTATTCTTTCAACATTCAATCCTTCAACCCCAGAAGCAAGGTGAAGCAGAAATTGAAGATTATATGACGGATTGCATTGAAGCCTCCTCAATCAGTTTGTTGCTATCTTTGTACCTGCTGAAGTGATCCAGAAGATTTGTTCTCTTTAATGTTCTCTCTAAAGATTCTCAAGCTGAAAGCACTATCTTTCAAGAATCAGTACGTCAAGCCTCCTCACCAAACATCCGTTCAATGCCAAATTCTGAAGAAATGCCCAATCGCTCAAGATGAAGTCATTCATTGAAGATTCATCAAGTTCATCTTGAACTCGTGAAGAATGTGAAGATTAATGTTGAAGCCAAGTTCCCAATCAGGATTATCAAGAAAGCCAGATACTTTTTAGGGGGAGCTTGTTGGGTTATTTAAGAAAAGAAAAGAAAGCTATAAACCAAGGGGGAGATTGTTGGGTCAGTATTTTGGTTTATACTTTGCTTTTCTTGGAAATTGTATTTTTATGTAATATCTTATGTGTTTACGGTCAAGTTTATGACCAAGGGGGTGTTTACGGCCGTAAACAGGTTTACGGCCCATGTTTACCCGGCCCATATTATCATGTATATATATATATATATATATATATATATATGGGTGAGGGGTGTAAGAAAGATTGATGAACTAAATAGAGAGAAACGGGAGCTTATGTGTGTGTGTGTGTGAATCTCATGTAAAGGAGCATCATTCCAATCTATTCAATACATTGAAGATTCATCTTATTCTTCTTCTCCTTCTCTTTTATTTGATCTGACATCATCCGTTTGATTGGGATTCCGCACCATCAAACGGATTTGATTGATACACAGATAATTTTGGGGACTTACAGGAAATGAATAGTGTATTCCGAAATGGGCTTGTCCTTTTGAGTTTTCTCCTTCCGTTTTGAGCTGTTTTCAACAAATGAATGGATTGTGATGGTACAGATGTTTATAAAAAGCTGAGAGGGACATGAGAGAGATTTGGGATATAGAGAGAGATTTGAGATATAAAGAGATATTTGGGAGAGATTTGAGATAGAGAGGGTTTAGAAAGAAAGAGGTTGAGAGAGATTTTTATTTATAGCCTTTGTTATGGTTTTGCCTCATAGTGTTAGGATTGTAAACTCCATTACGCCTTGTTTATGAGTATTATACATCCACAAAGGATACATAATTGAGTATTATCGAGTTACTACATCACTCACCCTATTTATAGTTTAGATTGTTGAACATATAAAACTCCCGAGTGATATTTTGTATTAGGATAGCAAATTATACATTAGAAAATGTAGAGTGAGCCCTAACATACGAGTGCTAGCTAAGTTGACCGTGTTGACTTGCTGACTTATCTTGACCAAAATTGACGGTTGTCACAATATACATAATCACCTCTAATTAACAATCATAATAACAACCTCAATATGTTAAGTTAATTCCTTTTTCTCGGAAAGGGTTAAAGACCATTTTACCCCTCGATGATCTCAATAATCCATGACTTGACCAAACCCTAAAAGTTAACGGAAGTCAACACTCGAGTCAACATAAAATGTTGACCCAATTCGTCGAGTGCATCCATGCAACTCATCGAGTTCCTTCGTTTCTCTGAAATATCGGGAAAATCCAACTCAACTCGCCGAGTGTAAGGTCCTAAATTTGAGGATCCAAACCAGTGATCAAACAAAGTAAGAATTAAGTAGAAGAAGGATAAAAGCAAGCATGCACACGTTTATATCACAAAAACGTCTAGTACACCATGGATACACACACATGACCATAAAGAGACTGAGATACGTCACCCTCTGATAGACAACTGACACATACTATATATGTTGGATTAATGTCTAAGTCCATAACTATAATTGGTAAGACTTGACCCGAACCGGAATGGTCCATTTGGGTTGCATGACATCATGCACTTGGATAGACTAAAATGAGAGAAATAACACTTAAGGTTTATTAATATATTATAAGTTCTAATATATTAATAGAGATTATTTAATTAGTATTAATCAAGAATTAATCTAGAATTAATTAAGTGATCAAAAGAAGACTAATTAAATATATTAGTTGATTGTGTAAATCATCCATAACTTATATAGTGGGCTAATGCTCCATGAATTATCAAGTTGGGCTAAAACCCATAGGATGCTCCATGGTGTATTTGAACCCATGGATCCAAGGAAATGGAAAGCCATGACAATTAGGGTTTACCCTAATTGTAACAACTATATAAGCATCTTATTGATGTGAGAAATCGACCACTAGGTGTGTGTGGAGGGCAAACCGATTCATGAAGTGTTCTACTTTCTCTCATGGTTATTCAAAGTGCACTTGATGCTGTGTGAACCATTTGAGGTGTCACATTTGGGGCACTAGGCTCTCGAGCTACATGGAATCAAGCACCAACATGGAGGTATGTAATTCTACTAGATTTTATATTATATGTACTTTATATTATGCTAGTTAGAACAATACCTTGGAAATTGATATTTGCATGTATAATAGAGAAACCATAGATCCAAGGTATTTAGGGTTGCATGTACACCATAGGAGTGTTAGAATGCTCAAAACCCAACAGTGGTATCAGAGACTAGACTTGTTTTCACTTATACTTGATGCAAATTGCTTAAAATCGAAGTTTTTTGCTGCTAAGACAGTGGACTCGCCGAGTGCACTGATGGAATCGACGAGTCCAAGACAAAATGCATCCAACTCGCCGAGTTGGTTCATGCACTCGACGAGTTGGAACCCCAAACAGCATATCTTCGAGTTTTGGTGCTGGAATTGGTATAGAATCATTACCTTTGACTGTTTTGGTCTTATAAAACCTGTTTTTAATGTGGTAATGATTATGTAAACCAATTTCAATGTTATAATCAAAGTTTCAAGTTTATATGTGTTTATGTAATTCTTGAAAAATGTTGATTATGAATGTTCATGCTTATGAGTTTTGGTAGATCATAGGAATTATGTGCAAATTGTTTGTTTTTATTCTTTGATCTCAATGGATGGACTCCATAATTTGTCCTCAAGTTATGGATTACCAAAAGTTTTTTATGTTTCCTTGATTTATGATTTAGTTTAGATTGATGAAAAAATTATGTTTTGTTGATTTCAATCCATATTAATCTAAAAGAAGTTCATAAAATATGTTTTTGTAACTTGTCTTCAAGTTATGTGAAAAGTCATATTTATGAATCTTAAAAATCATACAAGTTTTGTAGGTTACATAAAAATGAAGAGTTTTTCCATTAAATTGCTTAATGGCTCCATAACTTGTCTTCAAGTTATGGATGTTGAAACGTCACTTCATTAAAAATGTTATTAAAGAATAAGGGGTTACATTAAAATGAAGAGTCTTCTTTTTAATGAACCATTAAACTCATAAGTTATGAAATGAAAGGTTTTGAATAGTTTCAAAACTTGCCCTCAAGTTTTGGAAATTGTAAAGTCTTACACTCTAATACTTTAATTCCAAATTGAACCTTAGAATTTTAAAAGCTAAAATTCAAACTTTATGGACTTCATTAAATTAATTAAAGTGTTTAATTAAAAGAGTTAATAATTCCATAAAGAAATGGTTTAAGTTTACTTAAATTAAGAGTATAATTTAATTAGTGGATTAAACCACCAAGTATTTTAAATGTTTAAAATACACCCTTATATTATTATTATAATTTTAATTATATACATATGTATAAGATAAAGTCAATCTTACCATTAGTAGGCCTCATTCACAAAGCCGGACTATAAGGGGGGTATAAGGTTGCTGCCTATAAAATGGCAATTTAATGGGTGTCCACTCTCACCCACCGCTTCCTTGACTGGTGGAGGGTCGTTAGCCGAACAGGTAGGAAAGGACTATAATTCTCCCTTCATTAAAAGTATAATGAAAAATACTAAGTAACTAAACACTTATAAATTCCCAATCTTAGTTACTTAGGAAAATGTGAAAAGGTGCTAGCCCATGAAATTACATTTTGTACCTTACCAAGTCGTTAGTAGAGCGTGTGTGGTTAACCGGCACGCTAACAAGGACTAGTAAGATTGGCAAAGGGTAACTTGACTTTATTATAGATCGGTGGAGCATGTGTGGTTAACCGGCACATCGATTAGGTGATAAAGTTAAGGGTACCAAGTTAATTTGCATGGTTATTCACACCTTGTTTGTGATCCTCGGCATCCCAGTCACAAACTTGAGAGGGCACAATCGAGATTCAAACATGCCATTGAAAGTTCAATGTATCTCAAAAGATCTAGGAGTTTCAAATCCAATTAAAACTTAATTATTTTTCATTTTTCATGGTGGAAATTGGTAAATCGTCATTTACCCACCTTCAACTATTTTATAACTCGGATTACGGCATCCCTCTTCCGGTTATAAATAGGTTGTTGGGTCCTAGCCTTAATATTTCATATTGGGTGTTATATTAAGGACTTTAAATCAACTAACTTGAATTTCTCCCTTATAGATGTCTAGTTTAGACAACTATGGTCTTCCCAAATCTTTAGGAACAAGCTTCCTAATGAAGATGATATCCTAAAAGACCAAGACTACCAACTATTACATCCAATAAGACCAAGACACTACCAAGACCTATACAGATTAATAGCCCAAACCACTAGACTGTGGCCTATCAATAAAAGCAGATATCCAAAGGCCTTGTATGTTGATTAAAAGCAGATATCCAACAAGTAGACTTGAATTAACCACAAAAATGGTGGAGAACTTGTAGCCGTAAACACTAGAATTAAGTTTGACACCGGAAAGGCTCTGATACCAATTGTAAGGTCCTAAATATGAGGATCCAAACCAGTGATCAAACAAATAGCAATCAAACAAAGTAAGAATTGAGTAGAAGAAGGATAAAACCAAGCATGCACACGTTTATATCACAAAAACGTCTAGTACACCATGGATACACACACATGACCGTAAACAGAATGAGATACGTCACCCTCTGACAAACAACTGACACATACTATATATAGGAACAACTGGCCGTAAACTAGTTTACGGCCGTACACACATTTACGGACGTAAACTAGTTCACGGCCGTGAACACCAATCTAGCTGTAAACAGATACAAACTACCAACTATTACATCTAATAAGACCAAGACACTACCAAGACCTGTACAGATGAATGCCTAGCCCAAACCACTAGAATGTGACCTATCAATCTCCCCCTTGGTTTGTGGCTAGCATAAGCTTGGTCTTCTCTTCTCAAGGATTCTGCAACAGCTTTACATCCATTTTCTCCAAAGCCCCCATCCAAAGCTTGTTTTCAATGATCCTTGCGACCATCCCCGTGTACTGTTGAGCAGCTGCCGCCATGATCTATGATATACAGATAATTTGATGCTGTGCCAAAGTGTGAATATCTCTCTCCCTGAACCTTAGAAGATCCTTAGCTTCGACAAGTCGATAAACAGTGTCACTGTCTAAAAGCTTGATAACAGTAGTGTCTGTAACCTTGTCAAAAACCCAGAATTCTATGTTATCTAGAAATCCATCCCGATAATGTTGAGGAATTGGAATTTCTTTCAATTGATTAGTAGCGGGCCACAACATAATCTTCATTGGTTCATTGGTTCTGGGGTCGATCACCTCCGTGTCTCTTATGATAAGGGAATTTGCTGTTTTCATTCCAATAAAGTTTTCTCTGACTTTTTTTTTTTTCCAGGAAGAGCTTGAAATTTGTCGCCTGAGGATCGTTGGAGGGATTGTAAAATGGAGCATTTGAAAGCTCTGTAAGATCGACTTTTGTCCAAGAGCAAAAGTCATTAGTACTCCTGTAACATTCAGGAGCACTAAATTTCCTTTTCGCTAACCACAATTTCAAATCAGCATGATATCCCCACATTTTAATTCCCGATCTAGTTCCAAACTTGTCTCCAAATCGTCGTTTTTCAAGATCTGTTACTATGAATCGATGCTGGTCTCCACTTCGATTTGCACCAGAGTTTTTCCTAAACAACCATCCTTCTTTCTTTTCAGCAGTAACTTTTCTTTTGGCTTGTTTGATAGTGATTCGAGTATTGGCATTGACAGGCTCAGAATCAAATCGATTGGCAATTTGTGTGGTTCTTGGAGGTGGTCGGTCCATAGGGTTGTCGTTTTGAGGAGGCTGGACAGGGTCACTGGAAGGACCTTCCACTGATCACTAGGGGTCTTGAATCTATCACCAAATTCTTGAAAGAGCTTGTTCTTCAAATCAAAGTAGCATGCAGTTAAGGATGCAAGATGAGTTTGGAGATCAGTTATTTGCTTTGTTTTGGCTCTGTTGTCAGCTTCAACTTCAGAAAGACAAATACATTGTTGACCTATCAAGACATCTTTCTCAATGATTATCTGATTCAACCTCCGAATCTTAATTTTGAGCTCTGCGTTGGAAGGTTCATCTCCCCCTAATCTGCCTTCCTCAATAGATATGCCTTTTCCATGAGGAGGATGGATTGAAGCTTCTTGTGCTACCAAGACCTGAGCAAGTCCCTCAGAAGCGAGATCATGATCAGGACGTGGTGGGGAGGAACCTCCAGGAGCTGAAGAATTCCCTGCTTCAAAAGTAGATCTTGGTCTTTCAATGATTGGAATTGATGGAACCGTTGGAATTGTTGTAGTAGTGGCAGATGTAGTGATTATAGGCTAAACTAGTGATGTCTGTTCTTTAACAAGTACTCTCGACCTTAGATCGAGTCTTCTCCTTTTAACCGGAGGTTGGGAGGTTAGAGTCGTCTGAGGATCACTCGCCACTGGCATAGAAGTAGGAACATCAACATTTAGGGGAGGAATCCTTGATGTTGTGTACATAACAGTAGTAGCACTGGCCATTGGATTGGAGACAGGAGGCATCACTTCTTGAACATTTTCTACGTCCCTGGTCTCTGTTGCTAGATGAGCAACTTCATCGATGTTTTCAAAAAACGAGTCGAGCTTCTCGATTGAAGGACAATAATTATTCCCAAACTCAAAGTTCATATCAAGATCATGTGGTTCAGGCAAGTTAAAATTTCCTGATCCAGAAAAACCACCACCAAAGATTGAGTCATGACCTTCAAAACCATCTTCTTCACCATCATTTTCTCCATCACCACCTGTATTCTCACTCTCTTGAAAGTCACTTTGTACTTCCACATTTGTCAAGTTGTCATGTTCCTCTGCTACAATTGTAACAGGAGGAACTCTTTCATCTTCATGCTCAGGCACCGTTATCACATCGTCTTCAGATTCTAAGTGATCAGAAAATTCTTCAGATTCGGATGAATCACTTAGCTCTGAAAATGCCCCAAACTTCACTAATGGATACTTTCCTTGAAACATGACTTTACCCTTCCAGTTTTGTTTGATTAAGCCAATTGTGTTCGACCAAAGGGACTTCATATCAAGAGTTTCTTCGGCTTTTTCAATCTGTGGGTGTTGCTCATTGATGATCACTTGGAGAAACCTTGGATATGTGAGGAACTTGTCCCTTTTCTTTCCCTTAAGGTTCTCTACAAGTTCATCCAAAATGAACTTGGAGAAGTTGAATTCAAGTCCTGCAGCCAGAGCAGCGATGGCACCAGTATTCCGTAGAGAGATCTCATCTACCCCAGATCTTTTCCCTGAAATGCAGCTCACAAAAACATGAGCTAGAAACCTTCAGTATGGAGGTAATAGCTTCTTGATAGTAGGAGGGAATTCTCCTTCATATCCTATATGGTCTATAATTTCTTGAGCTGAATCCATTGCGATCTCAGTGAGAAGACCTGGTTGATCTTCAATTCTTAGCATCTCCCAAATGATCTGCTCTATGACTACGACTTTGCATCCTTTGACATTGGCTTCAATGGATTTTGACCCGTTTTCCCCCTGATTAACTGCTGCAGTGTTCCAGAATTCTCTGATGTGGCTTTGGAATATCACTAGATTGAGAGTCAACGCAGTAGCCAAACAACAATTCTTCAACCCATGGATCATTGACTTGAAGTCACCATGTGTTGTTGGAGGGTCAACGAGAAAGATGGCCAAGTTGTGACTGTCAGCAAATTTTAGTTCAGCGATTTCGATATGTACTTAACCAAGCCAAGTGAGAAAACAGATTATTTGAACAACAAAGAATAAGTTTTACTCAATAAACAATTTAATTAGGATTTAATTTTTGATTAAGTGTTAAAATTAATTTTTATTAAAAAATTGAGTTTACGGTCAGGTTTAGAGTTCACGGCCGTAAACGGGGTTGCGGCAGTAAACGGGTTTGCGGCAGTAAACAGGTTTACGACCGTAAACCCTTCAATGACCGTAAACCCTTCATTAGGCCGTAAACGTCGATTTGTGCAGTTTCTTCAAAAAACCTTCGATTCAAGGTCATTTTAGAGTTAGAATAGCTTCTTAGTTGTCGGAATGTTCATACCTACAATAATAAGCACTCAATTTTCGAGAATCAAACACAAGTAGGATGGATCGATGAATAGTAAATAAGAGAATTCGGGTGAGTTTACGGTCGTAATCAAGAAGAATGAACAGGAAGCGTTTACAGCCGTACAAACAGGTATATATACCTAAAGCCAAGTACCCACTCCAAAAACCATGGGCTGCAACCCAAAATGCCTTAAAATAAAGCCCAATACCCAAAATTTTTTAAAAAATAATACATTTTAAGGACTTAGAAAATAAAATGAGATAAAATAAAAATAAAAATGAAAATAAAATAAAATAAACTTCTAAAATTAAACTAAAATTAATTGATTAATTTTTACTTTTGGTTTTAGTAAAAATAAAAAATAAAAATAAGAAATAAAAATAAAAATAAGAAATAAAAATAAAAATAAGAAATAAAAATTAAATAAAAATGAATTAACACTAATATCATTTTCACTAATGCTAATAAATTTTTTGTGATTATGGGATCAAAGTTATTGGACAGCCCGACTCAGTTTATCAGTACCTCCACCTTCATGTCTAGATCTGGTCGATCACCGATATTGTGGTCCACTTAAGCACGAAAGACTGTAACAGACTTAGGAGATACTACCATTGACAAGACTTGTGACCCTATGTTCCTAGGTAATATTCCTAAGGGATCATTCACTTGACGACGACCAAGGATATTGTTGTCCACCTAAATCAAGCATCGAGATCTACAAACAACCTTTTAGTTGTTCAATTTTAGGTGTACTAGACCATGTTTCCCGCTTCCTGATATACCCCAATAATCAAGGACTTCCAGAATACTCCTTACTTTAGATGACCAGACAATTATTATGGGAGAAGTCAAATTTAGAATACATATGTTGTACACCCAGGTCGGATCTCTTCCAATCACGCAGAGGGATTAACATATGACTAACCAAATTTAGAGGGATTGAGAAGTAGAATGGTGCAAATGTTGTGTACTAGGTCGAATCTTTCGATCACGCAAAGGAGACAACATATGGCTAACAAATAGGAAGAATTTCATAGATAGAGGATGCAGAGAGATAGAGTTGCATATGCTGTAGTCCAAGTCGGGTATTTCGATCACACAGAGGAGGCAACATATGACTAACAGAAAGAAAGCAAGAAAATAACCTTCTACAGACCTAATTTATCGGAATTCCCAGTCGCTCCGTCAGTACCGAAATTAAGGACAGAGTCCGTACATCGAGGGAAAGTTAAACCACGGTTCTAGATACAGATTATTTAGTGTAATCCACAGATTCCCATGTATATCTCCCTGCTCAACCTACCCGAGCGTCATATTGTCAGGCTAAACAGAACTATCTAGGTCAAGATTTGTCAAGTCTCTAGATTCCCTAAGTTCATCTGTACCTAATCAAGTCCATTTAAATCTTTCGTGCCTACCATCGCATCGAACACAGATCCTAGACGATTCATTTTTGGTACATTACACAAATTCAAATTTCCTGTTATCACCATAACATATCACTTCCCATCTCAACACTTACATAGATACGCTACTGAAAGAACACTATTTTTGGATTTTTTTAATTTTTTAATTTTTGTATGGATTTTTTTGTTTATTTCCCCCTCTAAATTTGTGCATGGGTGAGAATGAAAAGTAAATGCGCAAATTTAAACTAACCAAGAATTAAAAATTAGTCCTCAAAGCGTATCATTTTTAAAAATCCCACAAGCACATCGAATCGAGCTTTGTTAAACGGTTTTGTGAACAGATCAGCCACATTATTAGTAGTGGAAAACTATTCTAACCGAATGAGCGAATGCTAATAGCAATCTCTGATAAAATGCACTTTGATGTCGATGTGCTTGGTTTTCGAGTATTGGACTGGATTTTTGGCAATTTGAATTGCAGCTCCATTATCACAGAAGATAAGGGTTTCTAGAAAATTCAAACCATAATCCATGAGCTGATGTTGTATCCAGATAATTTAAGAACAACAGGCAGAAGTAGCTATGTATTCCGCTTGTGCTGTTGAGGTTGAGACGGTGTTCTGTTTCTTGCACTGCCATGACACCAGCCGGTCTCCAAGAAATTGACACCCACCAGAAGTTGATTTCCTGTCTAGCTCACAACCTCCATAATTACTGTCAGCAAAGGCAATAGATCAAATTTAGAATTCTTCAGATACGAAAGACCCAGTTTTGGGCTGCCTTTGAGATACCAACAAATTCTTTTGACAACAATAAGATGTGAACGTTTAGGATTAGCCTGATATCGTGCGCATTGACGAACGGAAAACATGATATCTGGCCTGCTTGCAGTTAGATACATCAACAATCCGATCATCGATCTGTAGTCAGTCTGATTTATGGATTCACCTTCAATATCTGTATTCAACGGGGGTCTTTCAGGCATCGACGTCAGTGCAGGTTTTGCATCCCGAAACCCAAACTTCTCCAGCATATCTTCAACATACTTGGCTTGATGAAGCAGGATACCGGTTGATTCTTGTTTGACCTGAAGCCCCAGAAACATGGTCATCTCCCCCAGTGAACTCATCTCGAACCTCTTCTTCATCACATTTTCGAATTCCATGCATCGCTGTGGAATTGTTAACCCGAAAATGATGTCATCGACATAAATTTGAACCAGAATCTGATCGATACCAACATGCTTGATGAATAGAGTTTGATCAATTGTTCCACGTGAATAGCCATGCTCGAGCAATTGCTTCGTTAGAGGTGCATACCACACCCTTGGAGCTTGATGTGACCCATAGAAAGCCTTGTCCAACTTGTAGACGTGATTCGGAAACTTCGAATTGACAAACCCAGGAGGTTGATCAACATAGATTTATTCCTTCATAGCACTGTACAAGAATGCAATCTTGACGTCTATCTGGTAAACCGTGAAGTTCATTTAGGAAGCGTATGCAAGGAAAATACGAATAGCTTCCAAGCAATCCATCAGAGCATAAACTTCGGTGTAGTCAAGACCCTCAATTTGACGAAATCCACGGACAACCAATCGAGCCTTATTCCGCACAATGACCCCTGAATTGTCTTGCTTGTTCTGATAGACCCAGCACGTGTCGAGTGACTTCTTGCCCTTAAGTAATTCCACCAATTTCCAAACCCCAAGCTTTTCAAACTGATTCAACTCCTCATGCATAGCATCCACCCAGCTGGGCTCATTCAAAGCCATTTCAACATTCTTTGGCTCTATTTGAGATATGAAGCAAGAGTAGAGACATGTGTTGACATCTCCACTCTGAATCTGCATTCGAACACCGTTGCCCAGCTAACCAATGATGTTTTCAATCGGGTGATCGCATTGAATTAGAGAAGTTATCTCTTGGCTGATGTTATTGATCAAAACGGGAAGATTGTGAATATTGACAGATCCATCATCTGCTGAATGAACCACCTCAGACGGTCTAGAATCGTGAGAGGGGCTTGTCATAAACTCATTTGCAATAGGTTCGGGAAAGAGAAGTTCCATAAATGTTTGAGTGACAACGGAAGCATCTCTGGACGTGAACTCTCTTTCATCAGGAGTAAAAGGAGTAACATTAGCGTCTGGATTTTTTTCTTGACATGGAGAGTCGGAAAAATTCCTTAGAACAGATGTATCCACTATAGGAGTCATAGGAGACACCTCCAATGGTCTGTAAACAACTTTTTCGTCTTCATCTTAAATCACAGTCTTCGAACCAGAACTGGAACTAGATGAATCATTTGAGAACCCATTGAATAATTTGAATGGAGATGTGTAGTCAAATAACCTATCTGGACCAACTCTAGCGTCCATTGCGTTCTCCTCCAACCAGCGCACATCGAAGGATTCTACAATTTGTTTTGTCTTTTTGTTGTAGACCCTATACGCCGTGTAAGCATCATACCCCACAAAGTAATAATCATCAGCTTTGGAGTTGAATTTAGGGTTGGACTCCAGATGAAGGAGGGTTCAAGGACAACCAAAAATATGGAAGTAACTAACATATGACTTGTGACCATAGAGAATTTTGTATTGAGTCTTCATCTGAGCTTTGTTGATCAGAACATGATTTTGAACATATCACGCCGTGTTGATTGCCTCGGCCCAAAAAAAACTGGAAGCTTGGAGTCACATAACATTGTCCTTGCAACGTCATGTAATGTTCGATACCTCCGTTCAACAACACCATTTTTTTGCGGCGTCCGAACGTAACTGTATTGACGCACAATCCCTTTTTCCACACAGAAATGATCGAAAACAACATTCTTAAATTTTGTCCCGTTGTCTGTCCTGAGCGCCTTCACTTGGTGGTTGGTTTTGTTCTCAATCATAACAATAAACTTCTTAATCAAGTCAGCAACCCCAACTTTATTGGACAAGAAGAAAACCCACGTAAACCGCGAGAAATTACCGATCACAACCAGACAATATGAATTTTTGTTGATGCTAAGGACGTTGACCGGACCAAATAAGTCCATATTAAAAAATTGAAGCACTTGGTTAATAGAATTAACCTGTTTTGACAGGTGTGGCTTTCTGTGATGCTTTCCTTGGGCGTATGACACACACTTTTCGAACGTGATAAAGTCTCTGATAGGAAGTCCACACACTAATTCATTTTTTCAAGTCGATTGAGGTTCTTAGCGTTAGCATGTCCGTGTCTTCACTGCCACAACATAGCATTGTGCTCGAAAACTTTTGAGAAAAGGCAAGTGACTTATTCAGGAAGATTTTTGTTCATGTCAATGATATATGCATTGCCGTCCCGTTTTGATTTCACAAGAATCCATTCATCTAGGATGACAATGCCTGGCTTAAGAATTAGACATTCTTTATTAGTGAAATGAGTCGAATAACGCTTGTCACAAATTTAAGAGACACTCAACAAGCTATGCTTCAACTCGGGAGCATAATTGACATTCTCGAAACTTAGCACTCAATTTGTGACTGTTCCTCTTTGAGTGATCTTTCCGCCTTCACCTCCCACAAAGGAAATGTATCCCCCATTAAAGGTTTGAATGTCACTGAGCTGGGAGATGTCTCCTGTCATGTGTCGGGAACAACCGCTGTCGACATACCAAGGTGTGGCAACATTCCTCCGCAACTGTCCCTACACAATGAGCGGGATTATTTAGATTTGAGGACCCAGGTCATTACTATCCTGGTTTAACCCTTAACAATCACAAATTTATCCTATTGATTTTTCAATTTTGCATCAAGAAACACTTTCAGAGGATGATGATGATTGACCAAGTGTAGATTTGGGCACCCACTGGTATTTAGGTTTTTGAAAAATTACGGGTGATTTTGAAATATTTTTCTTTTGATTTTGCTTTGAGCGTTTGGATTTTCGACCATAATTGGTCAAAGATTCAGATCCGTCCTTTGACGAAATCGACCTTGGCTTATCCTTATTCAATTTTGGCAAATTATCCATGGCTTATTTATTTAAAACCTGTTTTTTCATTTGAAGAACAACCCATTTCTTGTTACGATTAACTTTCCAATCATCATCTCGAGGGAGAGATCTTGAGGAATTTCTATTTAAAGACCTTCCTCGAGACTTTTTCTCTCTCCTTGGTGAGGAAAAATGCACAAATGTCCTGTTAGAACAGTTTCGAGCGGGCCGGCAGTACCACAGTTAAAACAAATTTGTTTTTGATCACGAAAATTGGTACTTGCTTTCTCTGATTTATTTTCTTTAATGACACCCTTACTTTTCCCACAAGTACATATGCAAGGGTCAAATTGCATGATTGATGAGGGTGAAGTGGATGTGCTTGAAGCAGGAACATCAGTATTGTCAAACAAATGATCAAACATATCAAAGAAATTTGAGTTATCATACTTTGACATAGAATCATCACAATACACAACATTATATTTGGAATTTGAAACAAAAGCAACATGATTAGAAACAAAAACATCAGGTTTAGAAACAATCTTATTATTATCAGACATATTTTCTTCAGTTTCTTGCTTGAGTTGACTTAATGGTTGATCTGCATAAAAAGTAGAAACGTTAGTATTTTCAATCTGAGGACCACATCCTGACACAAATACAGTAGGTTTTCCATATTTGAGATGTGGCTCTCCGTCTATTTCCTCTTTTGTCAAAGGGTTATACTGATAGGTGTGATTAAAAGGAGGAGACAGTTTATCATACCCTAAACCCTTTGACTGATTATCTTTGAATCTTAAGTTGTGTTCTATCATAGATGCAACTAATTCACTTGACACATCAAATTGTATGAAATTAAAAGTTTGCATTTTCACACTTATTTTTTAATGTGTCAAGCTCAACAGTCACAATGGCATGTTGTTTCTTGATAAAGTTGTAGCTCTCACATTTATTGCTGTAGTCTTCTTGTAATTTTCTAAAATCTTGAGTCTTGATTTCTAATTTTTATTTTAAAGGTCTTTAGCCTTTTCTAAGGGTATAACCTTCATACTTAAGGTCCTCGTTCTCTCTTATTATCAAATCAATTTGCTCACATAAAAATTTAACAATATCAATGCATGTTTGAGAGCAAGAAATTTAACTGACCTCATTTTTCTCAGGCTCAGGGGGAGTTTGAACCATGAAAGCAAACTATAGTTCCATCATTTCTGCCTCTGGATCCTCTTCAACTTGCTTGTCAGGGACGTCATTAATCTGGGCCAAGTGAGCATTTTCAGGTCCTGAATCTGATCCTCCCAGTCAAATGATTGAGCCACCATTTCCAGATTCGCAGTTTGATTGTTAGCAGCAGCTTCCCTGTCGCTTACGACCGACACCATGGTCCTTTCATTGTTTTCCCTCCTGTAGGGATTTGGATAGTCTCTTGCAAAGTGACCAGGTTCATGGCAGTTAAAACATCTTAATTTGCCCTTGTTGAAGCCAACCTTATTCTCTGCGTTCATTCCCAAGTTGTTCTTTCTTGTTTTCTTTGCGAATTGCTTTGCCCTGAACACCACCGTGACAATCTGCCAGGTAACGACCATCTCCTCGAAATCCTTTGGGTGTATTTGATCTAAATCAGCAAAAGAAATCTGTGGAGGTAGTTCTCCAGCCACGAAGGCATTGTAACAGTTCACCAACCCAGAAGCTAGAGCCATGTTCTCTTCGGCTTCTTTGGGAGCAGAGGTAGCAGCAGGGAGTGGTACAGGGGCTTTTGAGGAAGAGGCTACATATGAATAATTCATGGATGGTCGAACAACCTCAGATGGTGTTTGTGGAACAACAAAGGCTAGATTTTGTGAAATAGGTGTAGTAAAGGATGAAAAAGCATTGTTTGGAGAAATACAAGGTTTGCAGTCGAATAAGAATCCACATGGTTGATTTGTCTCTGTTTGTCATCAAGATCGCATGCTTTGATGATGGCCATGGTTTCAGCCAGACTAAGTCAGTGAAGATCTTTTGTTTTCTTGATGACTGCAACATTCATATCCCATGCATTTGGAAGAGAGTTAAGCAACTTCTTGTTGATTTATGATCTTGGCATTGAGATACCGATTGAACTCATCTCAGTGGTAAGTGTGATAAAACGTTGTAGTTATGCTTCCAAATTTTCTCCAAGAATGTGATTGAACATATTAAACATCTGTCGCAGCATATCCAGACGGCTTTGCTTCATATCCTCATTTCCTTCATACACTTCGATTAAAGCTTCCCACAGAGCTTTTGTTGAGTCATAGTCACGAAAACCTCGAGAAATCTCCGGAGATAATGGTATCGTAAGTGTTGCAAGATCCCTTTCTTATTCTTCAATTTTCTCAAAATCCGTGTGTGTGTAATTTGCAAAATCTTTGTCGATAACGGTTCCATTTGGAAGAGTGGTAGTGATTCTAAGTGGACCTTTTAGAATACTACGCCAAACTTTGAAATCCTTCATCTTCATGTATTTTTTCATCCAATATTTTCTTTCCGAGAAGCCGTCAGCTGATAACAAACGAGGAATACGTGTGATTGTTCCCATTATGGAGTCCAGTTCTTGGTAAGAGTTTTCTAAATCAATTTTTTGTTTTTTTTTTTTTGTTTTTTTTAAACTGATTAAACAAACATAGAAAATGCTCAAGTAACAAATAAGAGGATTCACAGCCGTAAAAGGTTCAGGGCTGCACACGAGTTCATGGTCGTTCACAACAGTTTACGACCGTACACAGTTAAAGTTGAAACTTTCACGGTCAATGAAGAGATTACGGTCGGATTGTAGTTCACGGTCAATAAGCTTTGAATGGTTTACGGCCGTACACTTGATCACAGCCGTACAAGCTTTACCAAGGTTTAACTGTAAACAAAAAAACAACAGTTTTTCAAGCAAATTTTGATCCAAAGGCATTGTATGTTGATTAAAAGCAGATATCCAACAAGTAGACTTAAATTAACCACGAAAATGATGGAGAACTTGTAGCCATAAACACTAGAATTAAGTTTGACACTGGAAAGGCTCTGATACCAATTGTAAGGTCCTAAATCTGAGGATCCAAACCAATGATCAAACAAATAGCAATCAAACAAAGTAAGAATTGAGTAAAAGAAGGATAAAACCAAGTATGCACATGTTTATATCACAAAAACGTCTAGTACACCATGGATACACACACATGACCGTAAACAGGCTAAGATACGTAACCCTCTGACATACAACTGACACATACTACATATAGGAACAACTTGTCGTAAACTAGGATACGACCGTACACACGTTTACGACGGTAAACTAGTTCACGGCCGTGAACACCAATATATCCGTAAACACATACAAACTACCAACTATTACATCCAATAAGAGCAAGAGATTACCAAGACCTATACAGATGAATGCCTAGCCCAAACCACTAGACTGTGACCTATCACCGAGTTTGCGTCATGTACAAACTTTTGGGGGAAAACCCTAACCAACTCGTCAAGTTGGCTCACCAACTCGTCGAGTCCCTTCAGTCCATTCTCTCATTTAGATGTTTTTAAGCAGAACTAAGGTCCTATATTCTAGATCTAGCCTTCCAAGGTTGAAATACCATGTAATGCTGCAAGCTTTACGTTCATGCGTGGCAACTAGGGCTAAGTTCACCAACCCAAAGCTCAATAAAGGGTTTAATGCATGAAAGTTGGCCAATAGCTTGATAAAACCTGAATCTTTAGGCCTAAGCGACCTCATACTGTCCAAATCTGAAGTCTCATCTTCAAAGCATGCTCAAACAACTAAGGGACTGAAAGAGAAGATGGAAATGTCCACAAACTCCCTAGAGAAGAGATCTAACAAACAAATGGTCAAGGTATTATCTTTTTACCTCCAAATGGTAGCTAACACTGAAAGAATACTAGATCCAAGGGTTCCTTCTCGTTCCAAGCCTTTTTGTTCCTCAAACTCCTTCAAAGAATGCACCAAATCACACACTTTTAGCCTCTCTCTCTCTCTCTTTGTTTCTCTCACTCACTCTCACACACACAGATGATGCCAGCTCGTTTAGGGTTTCTCTCTGGGTGCTAAAATGATCAGGGAGGTGGAATGAAGGGCTTAAGGCTCTTTAAATAGGGTAAAAACGCTGAAAATTAGGGTTTCCACACTCAGTTCCTACTCTTCGAGTTGGGGTCCTCCAACTCGTCGAGTAGACACTAAAAATCACACGGATATCTCCATCTTTACTCGACGAGTTGGGGCCTCCAACTCGTCGATTTGCCTTGCCAAAATGAATATAATAAATTAAATATTATACCTGGGAGTTGGGATATTACAATTCTCCCCCACTAGAATAAGACTTCGCCCTCGAAGTCATTGTAGAAACTATTTAATCCAGTAATGAAAATGAAATCAGAGTAATGAGAGTTATGAACACCGAGAGTTAATAAGATCTTGTTTTAGCTCAATTATGCTTTCCAAATACAGAGAGAGTTTAGATAGAACACAAGACTCATTGTTCTGTCTACCTCTAAGCATCAACCCTTATTTATAGGACAAATAGAAAGCATACAAAATATACAATGGACTCGACATTACAGATTCAAAACTAACAATGCCTTTGTAAATAACATTACATAACTTTCGACACCTTACAACAAAAATTTGACTCTTACAATCTCCCCCCTTTTGTATGCAGTGTCGAAATCAGGTTATCAAAACTTGAACAACCATATGTAATGTTCTTCGAATCTCCGCATACCAATTCATGACCTTTTTCAACTCTACTTTATCCGTTTCATTGTTCTTCTTACAACATGGTATCAGAAATTTTGCAGCATATTCTTGAAAAGCACATCCTTTGTTATACTCAACACATGAACAATCTTCACAAGCGACCACACCTCCTCCTGATCCTTTTCTAACACAACATGAAATCTCAGCTTCATATGAACAAAGTCATCTTTATCCTTGAATTGATCAACAATCTTGTACTGAGCTGTGAGAAACATCATTTCATTGACAGGAAAATCAAGTTGATTCATGTCAGAGTTCTCAATAGCATAACGTTTCCTTGGCTTCTTCTCGAACTCATACATCTCATTGTAAGCAACTCTGGCTTCGATATTTTCATAACTATGCAACTTTCTTGGATCTCCTTTGTTCAAAGTAGGAGGATCATTTTGATGAAGCCTCAAAATACTTTGAATTTGACGTTATTTCTCTATTTTAGCATCTATCTCATCCTTTCTTTCTTCCTTTGACTTCTTAACTACAATATTTTTTCCCTCTATCTCGATTTGTTGTAGTTTCCTTGGGTTTTGAAACACTCCCTTCACCAGTTGATCCAATTACAATGCCTTTTGAAATTGGCTTTGTAGTTATGAAAATTGACATTACTTGATCAACCTTCGAAATTATCCGTTTTAAAGTAGGAACATGAGTTTTAAACACTTTACCAACAAATTTTGCTTCTTCATTCGAAATCCCAGAAGCACCTTCTCCTTTACCAACAATTTTCTTTTCTCCCCCTTTCACCCCTGTGACAACATGTGGGGCATTTGTTGGTAAGAGATTGATTAGCTGAGACAACGGGGCTAACTCCTTCTGAATTGTAGCTTCAAACAAACGAAACTTCTGAGTTAAGAACTCAAGAGTTAAAAGAGATGATGATCCAGACTTCAAAACAAGCTCCTTCAATTCAACAAGCATGGCATCGAGTTTACCAAAACATGTAACATCAACAATTGCTTTTTCTTCAAACTTGGTAACAATAGATTGATGTGTCTGCACAAACTTAGTGACTCCAACAACAATAATATCAACTTTCTCAAGTACAGAAGAATACTTTGTATTCAACTAATTGATCTTTTTAGACACATCGACCTTCATCTCTTCAACCTTCTGATTCATATTTCCCGAACTTTTTTACATCTTGCCAAAAAAGAACATGATGTTCCTTGGCAACACGTTTCAAATCCCTGAGCTCCTTATTAAAACTCGAAGACTTAGAATTCAATCTCAATTCATTATTTTTATCCATAACATCAAGCTTGTCTTGAATTCGATATTCTGAATCTTGTATCAACATATTCATTTTATTTAGAAGGCGAAGCTCTTGTCCTTTGATCATCACATCTACTTCAATTCCAGAAACAAAATTCCTACCCCCTACATCAGCTTGAGATTGACGAATGGAATTATGTTTCTTGTTGAGAATCTTGAACTGTTTCCCAGACATAAGCATGTGATCTGGAATATCTTCTTTTTCTAGATCAAATTTGAGATCAGCAAATGAACCTCCAAATCCTCCATCATCAGTGTTATCATCATTGATAGGCTTAGGTGGATCAGTGGATTGAGACGGGAAAAGAGAAGTGATGGGTTGATTTATAACTTGATCAAAAGTTCGTGAATGTGTGGTTTTAGAAACAATGGTGACAAATGGTGGTAAAGAAGTATCAGTAACGATGGTAGAAGCTGCAAAAATACCTTGAGTAGACTCTGGGTTTTCTTTATTCGAAACTCCTTCACCCATGTTGACATTTACATTCGTATCAGATATGTGTGTATAA
Source organism: Lactuca sativa (assembly GCF_002870075.4). NCBI lineage: Eukaryota > Viridiplantae > Streptophyta > Magnoliopsida > Asterales > Asteraceae > Lactuca > Lactuca sativa. Next base: position 205,017,340 of record NC_056625.2, read on the forward strand.
ATGCTTGAGGTTCAAACCTCCTCATGAGATGACTTGGTTATCGAAACCTCGGGTGGTATGACCATAGTCTGCTCAGGAGTCAATACTTTGGTAGAATCATTAAGAACAGTAGTTATGTCTATTGTAGAAGTTTTCATAGAGCTACTGGAATGCCTTTCTCTTCGAAATTCTTTTTCTCTATCTTCTTGAATGAAATATCACCCTCTGGAGTTTCAGGAACTTATTCTTCTTCCGTAGAGTCTTCCTAAAGAATTAATTTTCTCTTCTTAATCTTCTTTGAAATATCCTTTGCAACATTCTCAGCCCTTCGTTTCTTTGAGGATGGAGAAACCAGTACAGGAACTTCTCGAATAACAAGACCTTTCCTGGTAACATGTGGCTTTCGTACCATTGAAGGAGAAAAACTAGAAGACCCTCCAGGAGAGTTTCTTTACTTATGACCTTTCTTTTTGAGACGCTTGAAAACTCCAGATTTCGAAGGAACAAAATCAGGCTCAACAGGCTTATCAAATTTCTTTGAAACAATAACTTCTTTAGTAGTTTTCTTCTTTGGAGACTTAGCACGTTTCTTCTCTTGAACAGGTTTCGAAGGACTCACTTCAACCTTCTTAGACCTTCGAGATCTTTTTGAAGAACCATCATCAGACCGTGGGATCAAAAATCCAGTAACAATTGACGGATTAATGGTTTTCAAATAATCCATTAACATTGGATTCAAAGGATCAACCTTTTTGAGCATTGCATCTGGAATCCTTGCAATGTTAGGAAACTCCTCCGCATCATCTTCAATTGTTTTTGGATAATTATACTTCAGAAATTCAGCCTTTAGTTCATCAGCGGGCACCAAAATACCTTCCTTCTCATAAGCATACCAAAGAATCAAACTCCAATACATTGCACAAGAAATTCCATGAACCACATTGGTGTTTTCAACACTCTTTAAGAATTCCTTCCACATTTGCGTAGCATAATCCTCTGTAATATCATAATAGATTCTGGCTACCATAGCATACACCTCCATTCTTCCTTTATCCAAACCAACACTTCGACTAGTGAGGCATCAAAGGTAAATCCCAAATAGAAAATTCCAGATACATGGTAATCTAGACTTCTTAAACTCACTTATCTTTGTGAGAGTAGGTTTATAACCCATATCATTGAACATATGTAACAGCTGGTCATCAGTTACCTTATAGAAAGGTGGAGAATTAGGAATTTCAAGAATCTGACAAAACAACCTCTTGGAGATAAGAATTTCTTGTCATTCACCAGGTTGAAAGTAATGACTTCCATGGGTTTGCTGTAAGAGGCCGTAGAACCTGCAAGCGAGAGCCAAGACATTGGGACTGGAAACGAAATGAAAATGGCAATTTTTAGAATAGAGTGGTGCAATGCGACGATCAACATATTTAATTCGTCTAGATAAACTGAAAATTACCATCAACTTGATAATTTGTGTTTTGGGTCTTCATGAGTGGCTGGGAAGACATGTCTTCAGCGGTGTTGGATTGATGAGTAGCCTTTCTTAGGGTTTTTGAAGAACAGAGGAAAACTAGGGCACAAATCGTCGTGGAGAATTTTTTGTACGCATAAAATTGGAATGAAGGCCCAATTGATCCTTTTATATGCATCTCATAATTTGAATATCAAACGGTTACCATTTATTGACCTTACATGTGCCCTTGAAAGTTGCACCACTAGCCATTAAAGACGTCATGTCACATAAAGTGGGTAGCACGATATCCAGTAACTGCGCACAGTTACCAAACCATCGCATCAAATGTCACTTCGAGAACACGAACCAAAACCATCGGCATGGAGGTTGGGCTCTTTCGCTTTTGGGATTTAAAGTGAATTCATATGCCAGACTTTCGAAATCATCAGCCTGAGTTGGTAATACTCAGAACCTCAAGGATTTCGTGAGTGTTGTGTGTCAAGGAAAAAGATAAGAAGCAAGAAAATAAAACTTTGGTTGTGTGATGTCGAAAATTATTTCGACATAAAGGCAGATAAATCCCGGGCAAAGATTACTTCATTATTCATCAAGAGAGATGACTAATAGCTTGTGTGGTTTCCCGTGAATTACAATCAAATACTTGTAAAGAAGTATCGAAGGGCCTCTTTTTAATAAGCTTCTTGGGTGGTTTAAGATTTCCTTACGTATTAGCACTTAACATAAATGTGAGAAATTGCAATAGAAATTACTTGTTTGACCAGTGTAGTCAGTGACAAGTAGGCTTTGAATTTTTTTATTAAGTGACATAGATAACAAAGATACTCCCACGGAAATCATATTCAAGAAATCAAAAGATTAGCTGGATCCTGTTGGGTAACAAATGTCGTGGGTTTCGAACATTTGATCAAGATCTCTCAAAATGATAGAATATGATTTGCAGTATCGAAGGTTGGTACTGAAACAAATGTTTCGTCAAATCTGGAACAAAGTTCCCCGTCAATTCCTTGATTGAGTTTGACATTTAGGGTTTCACTTCCATCACAGTCTCATGATGTTAGATCATTAACACAGAAGTTTGATATGTCTAGATCCTGATTGGTTTTTACCAGAGATCTCTTGGACATATGTCATAGTGTGTGAAAGTGTAAGAACTTTAGGATGAACAAGACTGGTTAAGGATTTCGAAAGTACCATGGCTGTCTTTGGACCAAGCAGATAACTCTAAACTCATTTGAGTAGAGTATGGTAGCTCAAGGACGAATGTGAATACAGCCTAATTGGGAAGAAATTTTTGTGATGAAAACTTCATTAAGGCGTCGAAAACACACATAGAGTGTAAGGAGGCTTGGTTTGACATGCTGCAGTATGCTTCTAGGGACAACTTAACTAGTACATTAGATATCGAAAATATACCTTCCCTTGTAGCATCAAGCATGTACTCCATGAAAACTTTCATCCCCTTCTCTGTACCAAAAATCTCCGCTACAAAACAAATAAAAATCAAACAAAGAGAAAATATTTTTGGATTTTTGTTTAAGAATATGAATATAACAAAAATAATAAAATCTTTTTGGTATTTTTGAATTTTTTCAGAATAGAAAAACAAAACAAAAATATTTTTGGTGTTTTTGATTTTTCGACATAAAAGTAACAATTTTTTTTTGTAATAAACTAACTAAAATTTTGTAACAAACTAACAAAAATTTTGTAACAAACTAACGAAAATTTTATAAGTAAGTGGATAAGACATGATGTCGAAATCGAAGCATGTCGAAGTGCTGAACGTGAACAGTAACCTATGAACAATGAATTGTAATCTTTGAGTGAACACTCAGCACCTCTGAATCGACACTTTTACAACTTTGTCTTTTGTCATTCTTTCGAAATCAATCCAGGAACTGAATTTCCTTCAATCATTCCTAGACCTCCTAAAATTCTCACGAATGACTTTTCATCTAATGAATTTGTGAAAATATCAGCAAGTTGATCAGTGGTTTTCACAAAGCGAACTTCGATATTTCCATTCTCAACATGATCTTTTATAAAGTGATAGTGAAGAGCAATGCGCTTGGTTTTTGAATGCTGCAAAAGATTGTGACAAATGTGTATGGGACTTTGTGAATCACAATACAATGGAATTTTCTTCATGTTGATTACATTATCACGCAATTGGCTTTGAACCCATATAATTTTCTATCAAGATTGCAACCTCCTAAATCAGCATCTGAAAATGCTTGTATGAAGAATCCAGTTTTCGAAGGATACCACAATCCAAACAAAATTGAGCCTTTGAGATATCGAAACATATTCTTTACTGTTGTTAAATGTGGTTCTCTGGGATTCGATTGATATCTAGCACAATTACAAACAGAAAACATAATGTCACGTCGACTTGTCGTAAGGTAAAGTAACGAACCTATCATGCTTCTGTATAAAGTAAGATCAACAACATGTTTATCAAACGAAGGAGTGAGACTTGTTCCAATTGCCATTGGTACTCGTAATTTCGTGCTACTAGTCAATCCAAAATTTTCAAGTAGATTCTTTGTGTATTTTTCTTGATTGATAAAAATTCCTTCTCTGCTTTGACGAACATTCAATCGCAGAAAATTATCTATTTTCCCCATCATGCTCATCTCGAACTGGCTTTTCATTAGAACCCAAAATAATATCATTGACATATATTTGAACAATCATAAGATGATCCCCAACTTTCTTTCGAAAGAGTGTGGCATCAACTGATCCTTTTTTAAATTTCGATTGTTTTAAGAAAGAGGTTAGAGTTCCATACCATGCTCTTGGAGCTTGTTTTAACCCATATACAGCTTTATCTAGAATATAACAATGATCAAGATATTCTTCATTTAAAAAACTGGAGGTTGTTCAATGTAAACTGTTTCTTCAAGTTCTCCATTGAGAAACGCACATTTAACATCAATCTGATAAACATCAAAATCCTTGTGCGCTACATAGGCTAAAAGTATTCGAACGGCCTTGAGTCTTGCAACAAGTGCAAAGGTTTCATCATAGTCTATACCTTCTTGTTGTGAATAACCTTTTACTACAATCCTAGCCTTATTTCGAACAATATTACCATCTTTTTCTGTTTTATTTTTGAAAATCCATTTTAACCCAATAATCGAAACATCTTTTGGTTTAGGAATTAATCTCCAAACCATGTTTCTTTTGAATTCATATAATTTAGATTGCATTGCAACAACCCAATATGAGTGCTCCATTGCAGCCTTAACTGATTTTGGTTCAATTTTCTAAATAAAGACATTAAACATGCAAAACTGCTGATGAGCATTAAGTACCTCATTATTTGCACGTATTTAAGCTCTTGTTAACACACCATCTTGTGGATTTCCAAGCACTTGTTCCTTTGGATGATTTCTTGTCAATTTCTCCAATGGTGGATATGCTAGATCAAAATCCAATGGTGCATCTTCAAACATTTCATCATTCTCAGATCCTGCAACAAAAATATTATCATTCGAATCATGAAAAGTTTCATTTTGATTTAGAGTCGACATGTTTGGATCATTTTGCTCCCCCTCGACATTATCTTTATTAGGATGCTCCCCCTCAACTTGAGAAGACGAATGTAAGTGCTCCCCCTCCACTTGATCATTTAGCAAACTTTCACAATTTCTTGGAGAATTCAATGTTGAACTCAAATCTGTAACACCTTGAGTTAATGTCGAATTTTTAGAATGCTTTGATGCTTCAGATATTCGATTATCATCAACATTAATTTCAGCATCAACAGCTTTATCTGGAATACCAAAAATTAAATCATAATCAAAATCTATTGAATTAAGAATCTCATATTCAACATTTGATTCATTAATAATTGATTTTCGATCAAAACTTTTGTCGATTCTTTTAACATAATAATCATCAAAAGTGAGATTAAACATTTCGTCCACTTTTCGTGTTCGTTTATTCAACACTCGATATGCAACCGAATTATGAGAATATCCCAAAGAAAATTCCTTCATCAGCTTTGGACTGAAATTTCGAAAGATTATCCTTGAGATTTATGATAAAACACTCGCAGCCAAAAACATTAAAGAATATGACATTCAGTTTTTGGTTATTTATAATTTTATAAGGAGTAATGTTGAAACAACGTTGAATGAATGATCTATTTTGAGGAAGATTCACATATGTGAGCATCGTCCTTGCTGCTTTGCAAAGAGAATGCTTTCTTCTCTAAACAACACCATTCTGCTAAGGTGTATATGGTGAAGTGAAATTATATGAAATCCCTTGATAAACTAAGAACGAATCAAGAATGGTATTCTTAAATTCGAAACCATTATCGCTTTTGATCTTTCGAACTTTCTTCTTTAAGCTTGTCTCAATGTTCTTGATAAAATCAATCATTACTTGAGCAACTTCAGATTTTAACCTGAGGAAATATACCCAAGTAAACCGTGAAAAATCATCAACAATAACTAAAATATACCATTACTTGTTGAGTGTTTCAACAGTCGATGGTCCATATAAGTTAATGTGAAGTAATTCCAACGGTTCAACGATCTTTGAGTCAATTACAACAGGATGACCTTTGCGATGTTGGTTCCCTTGTTCGCAGGCATATCCTTTCACATGACATTTGTGATTGTTTGCAAACTTCACGAATCCTGCATTCTCTAAACTTCAATAATCATGCAAGTTCTCCTTCTATCTAGTCATGTGACGAGAGAAACCACTATCAATGTACCACTTGTCGTCATATTGCTTGTAACAAAGTATCTGCATTTATTGAAAGAATTTAGGTAACCAAGGTTGTTTGGGTCCTTGGTTATTAGTTTTAAAGACAAAATGAAATGAAGACCCTAAAACCCAATTATGAACTTTTGATTTGAAAGTATCAATTAAGTCCACATCATTAGGTAAAGGGGCAAAAACATAATTTTTCGAAGGTTTAGGATTGTCACCAACTTTCTCCTTTTTCTTCTCAGTTTGTTTCTCAACTATCTTAAGTTTCAAAATTGGTTGCAATTATTTCATAGAAGGATTTGATTCTTTTGAAGATGAACTTCCACTTGAAGATTCATTCAAATAATTCTCATAGGCTTCTTGAATTTGTTGTTTCGAAAATTTTCCAGATTCAAAAGACTTCCCTTTGCCTTCAAGACAATAATCTATGTTCTTCACATTAGACAATCCCTTTGTGTACGAAACCTTGGAATTTTGTTTCCTAGAAGGATTTGGAAAATTTGGTCATTGTGGATTGGACTTAACATTCGATTTAGAACGAATATTTTCAACCTTCCGATTTGTGACATTTGTTTCAACATTTGTTCTATGAGGAAATCGATTTTGAAAATTCTTTGAATGATTTGGAAGATGAGGTTGTTGAAAGTATTGATTTTCTGAAAACTTTTGTTGTGTATAAGAAGTATTTTGTCTTGTTGAATGATGAGTTGGAAACTTATTTGCTAGTTGATTAGAAGTTTGTGAAAAAGATTTAGTGTTTTGAGGTATGGATTTCAAAAAATTAGTTTGTGAAACGGATTGAGACAGGGGCTTTTTAGATTGAGCGGGATTTTTTTGAATGTCTAAATGTGTTGAAGACAAGTCTTAACAGAATTAGACATTGTCTTTTCACCCTTTTTCTTTGTCAAATCATTTTGTTTCTTTCGGGACTCAACAATTTGCCAAAAAAATTTCTGTTGTGCTTGTCTCTTCAAAATTCCAATATCTTTCGAAAGCTTGTCAATTTGATCTATAAAATCTTGTGAATTTATTTTGACAACTTGTTTGTTTTTCTCATCAGTTTGTTTTGAGATTTCTTATGAAATTTCACGTTTTCAACCCATGTTCTTTGAGATTTATGTCTTTGAAAAGTATATGTGTTCTTTGTGAGATTATTTTCAACAGTGCTTTGATTTGAAAAGAATCCTTCATTAGATGTATGCCTATTATCTTCTTCAACTAATTTGTTAAACTCAGGTTTGATGTTTTTGACATTCCCAGTTGTTACAAACACTTGATTGGGAAAAATGACATCATTTATGCATTTGAAATAAGGATACACCACCGAATTTGTTTCGAGATAATGAGCACCCTTTTCTATCATCGCTTTGTTGAATTTTTTCAGTATCTCCATACACCTGATCAACATCAACTCGTGGAATTTCTGTTTCCAACGAAACATGATTTGTTGCGGTTGATTTGTTCGAAACATCATTATCATCCTCATCATCACTACTATCAGTTTGACTATCCTTGACACTCACATGATCGAAATCACAAAGTTTCGAAGTTGAAGGTTTGTCAGTGTCATCCTTAACCAACGAATCATTAAACTTTTCTTTGCCTTTAGATTTAGATGTTACCTTAATGACAGACAACTGAGAACAATCGACATCCTCAATTTCACTGATTTCACTAAAAGTATTAGAATTATCTTCGATATCAGCAAAATTAGATTGAGAGTCAGATTTCGAATTCTCAGTTCTTTTCAAAATTATTATTTGTTCAGTTTTGGTCAAGGTGTCATTCACAATATTAACTAATTTATTTGCATCAAGATATTCATCTATTTTCACAATCGCATACGCAAACCTATTATCAGGAACTCTATCAAATTCAACTATGGTTTTCTCACAATCATAAGATATGCTATCAACCTTCTCTCTTTCAAAAGCTAAAAAAGGTAATAACTTCCTATGTTGTTCCTTGCTTATGTCAGATGAATGATGCAATGTAGTTAATTTTGCATACAAACGCTTAACCGAATTACAATAAAAGTTTCTTTGAGCAAATAACATCCTTACATCTTTATCTAAATTTTCCCTATCACACATAACATTTTTCAATTGAAGTTCTAGATATTCTACTCTCCCTCTCTTTGAATCCAACTGCTTCTGTGTCTCTAGTGATTGTGTACTAGATTTCTTAGCTTCATTACTAGCAAATATAACCAAAGCATCGAAATAAGCAACAATATCATCAAAAGCAATTAATTCAAAATCACAAGCATTCAAAGGAATATTAAACGATTGAAGAATAGAATGTACCTTCGTGGTTATTGGGGATTTGTCTCCACTCTTGGTCATAAAACAACGACCAGTCTTCTTTTCTTCATCATGTTCCTCGAACTTAGCATACATTGCACCATGTGTAGGACTACGCATCTCCTCGTTATCGGAACCAGAAGACCAAATCTGATAAGTTCCTTCATCCTCACTTTCTCCTTTTTCCACCAGAGACACACCCTTTGCTTTTGCTCCGACTTCCTCCAGAAGTTCAACATAATATGCTTCATCTTTAACCTTGTTTTTCTTTTCCTCTTTCTTCCAATGCATACAATCAGTTTCCATGTGATTAGTACCATGACAGTAGTGACAGTCGACACTAGAGTCTCCTTTGAGCTTCCTTTCAACTTTCGAATCTTTAGACTTTGATTCTTTCTTTTCAAACTTCTTCTCCTCATTCACTTTTCCAGAACAACTCACTTTTGCTTCACCAGTCCTTGCTTTCGAACCAAATGGCTTCTTATAAAATTTCTTCACTTTGTTTTTTTGAGAAAAAGCAATGGCTTCTTCATCTGAGTTAACAATTATACCTTCATCATTAGAATTCTCTTTTTCTGCAACTTCTTTCTCAGATAGTTTCGAAACTAGAGCAAGTGGTCCTCCCAAACTTATCTTTGATACTTCAGCCATTTCAAGAACTTCAGGCTCATGAGTTTATAGCAAATTTTAAAGATCATTCAGAGTTGAAGTATCGAAACTCTGTTGAGTTTTCACCATGAGACTAACATTTAGCCATTCTTTTCTTAATCCCATAATGAAGGTAAGATTAAACTCCATGGCTGACTTGGTTATTCCATTACGATTACATTTATAGATAAGTTCATTCAATTTATCATAATAAAGTTTGATAGATTCGCCTTCCTTTTGTTTGAACTCTTTCAATTCGACCAAACAATGCTTCACAAAATTGATCTTCGTCTTTTCACTCCCTTGAAAATTTTCTTTAAGAGTGTTCTAGATGTCATTAGTAGATTTACAACTCCTGACATAGTTGTAAACACCTGGAGGTAATGCACCACGTAATTCCCTCATACATCGTTTCTCATGCTTCTTAAGCCTTTCAGTCTGTTCATTAACACTTTCAATACCAGTTTAAGATCCAATTGCCTGAACATTTGGAGGAGGAATAACATTTCCAGTCATACACGACCAAAGCTCCTCATCACTACCATTCAGATAGTCCTCCATGCGATCAACCCACTGATCATAGTACTCTGGGATGAGCATAGGAATATTCGTAGAAGATCCTAGCATATGAGAAAAAGATGTCATGGTGTTCATGTTGAAGTTCGTCACAGACATACGGATGAGATTTTTCAGAAAAACTTCAGTAATTTCAAAAACAAACAGATGAAATGATCAGAAATTTCAAGCAAAACACTCGATTAAACAATTCAATTGCAGAATCGAATCACAACGGTAGATCAAAGATGATGTTCAATAACAAACGGTGCGGAAAGTTTTGAATCCAAAATATGATTCAAAATCCTTTTGACGCAGATTGAAAATTAGATCGCAGAAGTATGATTCCTGATTTGATACCAATTGTAGAAACTGTTTAATCTAGTAATGAAAATGAAATCAGAGTAACGAGAATTGTGAACACTGAGAGTAAATAAGATCTTGTCTCAGCTCAGTTATGCTTTCCAAATATAGAGATAGTTTAGACGGAATACAAGACTCACGGTTTTATCTATCTCTAAGCATCAACTCCTATTTATAGGAGAAATAGAATGCATACAAAAATACAAAGGACTCGACATTATGGATTCGAAACTAACAATGCATTTGTGAATAACATTACATAACTTTCGACACCTTACAACAAAACTTCGAATCTTACAGTTGTTCCCCAGAAAGAACTCTGGGTACTGCTCACGCATCTTAGATTTTAGCTCCCAAGTCTACTCGGATCGCTTCCGATGCTACTACTGAACCTTAACCAAAGACACCTCTTTATTCCTCAAGACGTTCACCTTCTCATCCAAAATCGCCATTGGCTTCTCAATGTAGTTCAGGTGATCATCAACCTAAATGTCCTCTAAAGGGACCATTGCTGTCTCGTTGGCTACACACTTCCTTAGCTGGGACACGTGGAAGTTGTTACGAATCTAGCTCAACTCTGCAGGCAACTCTAACCGATAAGCTACCTTAACCACTTAGCAATCAAACTAAAAGGACCGATGTATCTACGGCCCATCTTGCCTTGCTTCCTGAATCGTATCACCCCCTTCCATGGGGATAGCTTCAGAGGACAAAATCACCGACCTTAAACTCTAGCTCAGATCGTCTCCGATCTACATAACTCTTCTGACGACTCTAGGCTGTCAGCAACCTCTGTCTAACCTGTTGGATCTGCTCCGTTGTCTTAAGCGCTATCTTAGTTCTTCCCATGACTCTCTGCCCTACCTCTCCCCCAACAGATAGGAGTCCGACACCTCCTCCCGTACAAAAGCATGAAGGGAGGCATCCCAATACTGGAGTGATGACTGTTGTTGAACGAAAAATCAGCTAAGGGCAAGTAATTGTCCCAACTTCCACCGAAGTACATAACACATGCCTGTAGCATGTCCTCAAGCATCTGAATCGTCCGCTCGCTCTACCCATCTGTCTGTGGGTGGTAAGCGGTGTAGAAATGCAATTGTGTAACCAACTCCTCATGAAATTTCTTCCAGAACCTGGAAGTAAAATGGACATCCTGATCCGAAACTATTGATGTTGGCACCATATGTCGTGCCACCACCTCTCGAACGTAGATCTCGACCAATGTCTCCGCAGAAGAGCTCTCACTTATAGCCAAGAAGTGAGCACTCTTCGTCAACCGATCTATAATCACCCAAATCATATTGACACCTCGTGCAATCCTCGGTAACTTAGTAATAAAATCCATGGAGTTCTGCTCCCACTTCCATAGGGGAATCTCTAAAGGCTACAACTGGCTATGGGGACGCTGGTGCTCTGCCTTGACCTGACGGCAGGTCAAACACCTCTCGACTACCCATTCCACATCTCTCTTCATACAGGGCCACCAATAATCCCTCTTCAGATCTAAATACATCTTAGTATCCCCTGAATGGATCGAGAATCTCGACCTATGAGCCTCCTCCATCAAAATATGTCGAGCTCCACCTAGATATGGCACCTATATCCGCCCATGATAGGTCATAAGCCCCTGACTATTAGTCTTAAACTCAGTAGTCTGCCTGATCACCCGCTATCTCTTATGGTTCTTTGGTCTCATGGCCACCACTTGGGCCTCTCGGATGGTAGCTAAGAATGGAGTCATCACCGTCATCCTCATACACACGTCTGGGATCAGAGAACTGGCTGATCTATAGCTCAGAGCATCAGCTACCACATTATCCTTGCCAGGGTGATACAGAATCTCACAGTCATAGTCTTCCACCACATTTAACCACCTCCTCTGTCTTATATTCAGGTTGGGCTGATCCATAAGGTATTTCAGATTTTTATGGTCCGTGTATATGCTACACCGGACACCATAAAGATAGTGGTGCCAAATCTTGACGGCGAATACCACCACCCTCAACTCTAGATCATGGGTGGGATACCTCGTCTCGTGAGGCTTCAACTGCCTCAATGTATACGCTCTCACTTGCCCCCTCTACATCAACACAACACCCAATCCTGATATGGATGCATTACAGTAGACTACAAAGTCCTCTACTCCCTCCGGAAGGGCTAACACTGGAGCTTCGCACAATCTCTGATGAGGAGTCTCGAATGATGCTTGTTGCTCAGGCCCCGAAGCAAAAGTAACACCCTTCTTGGTCAATCTGGTGAGGAACAACAATCTTGGAGAAATCTATGATAAACCTTCGATAGTAGCCGACCAAACCCATAAAACTCCTGATCTCGGATGGGGATCTCGACACCTCCCATCGCATAACTGCCTTAATCTTGGCCGGGTTGACCAAAATCCCATTCTACTTAACGAGGTGTCCCAGAAAGTGGACATCTCGTAACCAGAAATCACACTTGGAGAATTTGGCATAAAGCCTCTCCATCCTTAATACTCCAAGAATCTCCTAAAGATGTTCCTCATGTTGTTCCCTAGACCTCGTATACATCAAAATATCATCGATGAACACGATCACCGACCGAACCGACATGGGTCTACACACCCGGTTCATGAGATCGATGAACGTTTCCGGTGCATTGGTGAGCCCGAAAGGCAACACCACGAACTCGTAATGCCCATAACGAGTCTGAAAAGCTATCTTCTGAATATATTCCTTGCAGAACCTCATCTGATGATACCCAAATCTCAAATAAATCTTGGAGAACCAAGATGCTCCCTCTAGTTGATCAAACAAATCGTCGATCCTCCGAAGTGGATAACGGTTCTTGACCGTCAACTTGTTCAATTCTTGGTAATCAATGCACATCCGGTGTGAACCATCCATTTTCTTAACAAAAAGGATCAGCGGTCCCCACAACGAGCTACTCGGTCTAATGAAACCCTTCCCCAGAAGCTCCTGAAGCTGCGAGGATAACTCCTACATCTCAGGCCGCGCAAGGAGATAAGCTGCCTTGGCAATTGGTGCCGCACCCAGAACCAGATCGATCCGGAACTCCACCTGTCTCTCAGGAGGTACACCCGACAATTCCTTAGGGAAAACATCTGGGAACTCACATATTACTAGAACATTAAAAATAGAACTCCGCCTCTCAGAGGAAACTCGCATATCTATCATGTACGCTAAAAAGCCCATGCACCTCTGTTGTAGACTCTTTCTCGCCCTGGCGGCAGAGCAGAAAGCTGATCCCGATCTAGTTCCCTCACCATACACAGTTAGAACTCCCTCACTAGGCTCTCTTATGGTCACCATCTGACGCTCACAGTCAATCGCAGTTCCAAACCGGTTCAACCAATCCATGCCCACGATGACATAGACATCACCTATCACTATCGGCACTAGATCTATCGGAGACTCAACACCGAAAATCTCTAATACACATCCGCAGAATACATCAGTGGTAAAACTGCATGCTCCTCGGGTATAGAAACTCTCAGCAGTCGGCTCAACGCCTCACGTCTAACGCTAATGTGATGAATAAAGGTCAAAGACACGAAAGATCGACTCGCACCCGTGTCAAACAACACCAAAGCAAGCACAAAATTCATAAGAAAGGTACATATATGAAACATAGTATAAGCATAAACAAAACATAAAATATCATGACTAAGGAAATACGTACCAGCAACGACATCAGGTGCTGCGTGGACCTCTTCCGCTGTCAGTTGGAAAGCTCTCCCATGATCTCTCGGAGTCTCGGCCTTCAATGGCCGGCTATTAGTAATGTGTGCCTTCACTGGCCGGCCATTAGTAACACGTAAAGAAGCAGGAGAAGAAGCCTGGGATGATCCCTGAGTGAGCTAAGGACACTCATCCTTTTGGTGGCCAGTCTGGTTACAATGAAAGCAAACAGAAAAATCCCTTGGGGTTGTCCGTCTCTATATGCCCCTCCTTGCCACATTTGTAGCAAATCCCTGCTCGGCAAGACCCCTTGTGGATCTTTCCTCACTTGCCACAAGTGCAGTCCTTATGGACTCCTGCTCTCAAATCAACAGGCTTAGCCCGTTTCGTTGCTGTCTGCGACTGCACTGGTCTCCTGTGCCTCCCGTGAAACTCTCCCCCTTCTCTATTCTGAAACTCCAGCTCAATCTCTCTCCTCCTGGCATTGGTCTGTAACTCAACCAATGTCCCATATGAGGAGTTCGCCATGAACTCCCGGATATCTCTCCTCAAAATGGTCAAATACCAGCTTACACATGCCTGCTCCTTAGACACGTACTCAGGGCATAACAACGCCCTCTCATGGAACATCCTCGTAATCTCTGTCACTGTTTCTGTCTTCTGCTTGAGAGACAGAAACTCCTGGGCCAAACGTTCCCTCTTCACCTAGGGAACATACTCATCTCTAAAAAACTAGATAAACCTCTCCCAAGTCACTGCTGCATGGTCTCCAACAGTAAAATCAGTCGTCATGAACTTCCACCAGTCCCTTGTTCCCAAACGAAGCTGATTCAGTGCAAACCGAACTCTCAAATGCTCCGAACATGAACACGTAAAGAAACATCCCTCGATGTCAGATATCCATCTCATAGCAGCAATCGGGTCCTGAGTCCCATCAAACTATGGTGGCTTTGTGTTGCTAAACTCTCGGAACAGCAACGAGTCACCCCCTGAGGCCTCGTAGCAGCTACAACTGCGGTGGCTGCGGCAGCAATAGCCTCTGCGACAACAACATATCGCTCATCAAATGTCTCAATCAGTATGGTCTTAATAGACCCAAACATCTCCTGTATGGCCTCTCTGATAGTTGTGGCCACCTCCTCTGCAATGATCCTATGGATCTCCTCGTCGCTAAAACCACTACTCCCGGTGTTGTTGCGGGTAATCACCATGGTGTCTCTGAAACACAACACAAAAATTATCAGAGACTAGCTCAAGCACACATATCATTACCCACCCCTACATGCTCCTTAGGATCCTAAGGTTGTTACTTGGGTCGCTTACAGATCTGGTGCTTTCAGTAGTACGGGCCCAATACTACCTTCCACACCAACCTGTAGTCGCCCCAAGTCCTCCTTCAAGGATCCTAATTACAAGTACTTTATCCCTCATAGATGTCAAACTACTCTCTTAGAAGATCTCTCAATGCACATCTAAATATCTCTCCTAGATTACTCCCTGATTCAAAACTCTCTCTAAAGGATTCCTATTAGGTACTCCCACTCAGCACATACACAGAGCAAATATCATATCATATCAATCAATAGCATCCCCTAGGCTAAGGCATCATGAACCAGGCAACTCTAGCTCTAAATTCCTGAAATACCTAGCCTATCCTCTAGCATGCAACTCTAATAACTCATAAGCATCTCATAATATAAACAAGTAATGGTATTTTGGGAAATCACCGTTTGGGCTCTGGCTGATTGTACACACTGCTTCATCTTGTTTTCTCTTAAAAGCGCTTCACACGTTTTAGAAAAATCATTTCTTTTTAGAAAATTTCCTCAATTCCTTAGTTTGAGTCTAGACATACCCAAGGATACCTCCAAATCCCTCAAACCAAGGCTCTGATACCAACTTATAACATTCTAAAATTTTCAATAATTTTTTTTTCATTTTTAAAACCACAATAATCTTAATTTCACATTTCTCAAAACCAAAGTATAAGTTTTTCAAAACACAGGACAACAAAATGTTTGAGAATATCCCAGAATCCTCAAAACATAATCTCAAAATGGTGTGTACAATCAAGTCGACGCCTTCCTGCGATCCTGAGAGGTACCTGAAACACATCACACACAACACTGTAAGCACGAAGCTTAGTGAGTCCCCAAAATACCAAACACACATATAATTAGCCTCTCATGGCTATAACTCGGCAAAGACCCTCCGGTCATATGTTTTAGTGAAGACCCTTCGATCCCACAGCTCGGTTTGGACCCTTTAGTCCTAACTCAGTAGAGCACAGAATAATACATAGCATAAATCACAAGACAAAATGCATGATATCACATAACTTAGTATAATCACATAAGACCCTCTGGTCAATAACTCCATTAAGACCCTCCGGTCTCGCAGTATTACCACTTAGGTAAGTATAGTGAGAAGACTCACCTCGTAGGAAGAACAAGAAAGTCTTGTACTCAACGGTAAGTCTAGACTCCACCTACATATACATAATCAACTCTAATTAACAATCATAGTAACAACCTCAAGATGTTAAGTTAACTCCTTTTTCTTGGAGAGGTTGGAAGACCATTTTACCCCTCCATGACCTCCATAGTCCATGACTTGACCAAACCCTAAAAGTTATCAGAAGTCAACACTCGAGTCAGCAGACCATGTTAACCCAACTCGTCGAGTTCCTTCGTTTCTTTGAAATATCGAGAAAATCCAATTCAACTCACCGAGTTGTCTCGACCACTCACCGAGTTTGCATCACATCCAGACTTTCGGGGGAAAACCCTAACCAACTCGTCGAGTTGGCTCACCAACTCGTCGAGTCCCTTCAGTCCATTCTTTGATTCAGACGATTTTAAGCAGAACTAAGGTCCCATACTCTAGATCTAGACTTCTAAGACTGAATCACGACGTAAAGCTGCAAGCTATACGTTCATGCATGGAAACTAGAGCTAAGTTCACCAACCCAAAGCTTGAATATTTAGGCCCTAGGGACCGTATACTGTCCAGATCTGAAGTCTCATCTTCAAAGCATGCTCAAACAACTAAGGGACTCAAAGAGAAGATGGAAATGGCCATAAACTCCCTAGAGAAGAGATCTAACAAACAAATGGTCAAGGTATTAGCTTTTTACCTCAAAATGGTAGCTAACACTGAAAGAATACTGGATCCAGGGACTCCTTCTCGTTCTAATCCTTTTTGCTCCTCAAACTCTTTCAAAGAATGCACCAAATCACACACTTTTAGCCTCCCTCTCTCTCACAGACGATACCAACTCGTTTAGGGTTTCTCTCAGGGTGCTAAAATGATCAGGGAGGCGGAATGAAGGGTTTAAGGCTATTTAAATAGCGTGCAACCCCTTAAAATTAGGGTTTCCACACTCAGCTCCTACTCGTTGAGTTGGGGTCCTCCAACTTGTGACAACCCGATATTCGAGACAATATAATGTAACACCAGTCAAATTTTGGTCAAAATTGAACTTTCCTAAAATCTTATTTGGGTTAAATAAAGTGGTAGGAATCGTATCAAGGTTTTCGTACATTTAAAGAACACTAAAATCCGAGTTATAACGAAGAAGTTATGACCAATCTAAGATTTGCGGCAAAAATCGGCAATGCTGATAGACGTAAAACGCAAAGTTTCAATATAATAATTTTTAGCCATAGGTATCTAAACGAAAGTCGTAGATTACATTAAAGCGTGATCATGCATGAAAAGAACGCCCAAAACGGACTTCGTATGAAGAAGTTACAAATTTTCTAAGTTTCGTAACAGCGGTAGACAGTTAAAAACTCGAAATAGAGATCGAACGATTTTTAGCCGACACAAATTAAACGAGAGTTGAAGGTCTCGACAATAGTAGTTCAATGGTAAAAAGACAAACGAAAATGAACGTCGGATAAAGAAGTTATGGATTTTTAACGGAATTATCATGTCCCAGCCTATTAAATAAAATATAAATAAAAATAAATTCAAAATTAGCCGACGAAGTCTAAATGAAAGTTGTAGAGTATTTTCTCACCTTCGCTTGGATATAAATAATGTAAAAAATGGAGACCGTATGTGAAAGTTATGGATTTTACAAGTTCGAGGCACACACACCAAGACGATTTACGCCCAGCGTACCCTCGTACGCCCAGCATACCCGGGTGCTAGGCCTCAGTTCGTCCACGTCACTCCGGGTCCCATCCAATGCTCCGTCCGAGGATGCGGTAAGTCCTGACATCGCGTACGCCCAACGTACTCTGGAATTACGCCCAACGTACTCCGAAATTACGCCCAGCGTAATCCCTCTTTCAGCACCCTATAAATATCATACGAGGCTGCCCGGATTTATTTGCTTCCTTACCCATTTCTTTCACCTTGTAACCCCTCTAAAGCCCCTCTAAACCAACCGAAAGTCCCGGTACACCCCTAGTACATGACGCATGGTCCGAAGCCCTGAGATTCCCGAGAATCTCGCCACTTTCCGGTCGAAGCGCTGCCCGAGAAAAAGCTCGTTTTCTTCGAATCATCGCACTTTCTTCGGTGAGTTCATACCCTTATAAACTACACTTTCAAATGTGTTATCAATGCTTCTATACACATTTAAGAGGGGAAATACAAGTAAACACACGATTATTATCGTGTGTAACCTAAAGCTTCACTATATACTTTTTTTATCAAGTAAATCATATGTGATTCATAATTACTATATGGAAACTTTCGTACGCAAAATATATCTCGATAGCATCTTGTCTTTTGAAATTAAATATGTTGTTATATAAATTCGAATCAAACATTTTATTTATACCTTGAGTATACGTGTTCATTTATGTCACTACAAAAGTTATACTTTACATAACAAGTGAGAATTTCACTAGGGTTTACTATACAAACGAAACAAACTTTTGGAAAACTATAATAGGTATAGTTTACGAAGAACATTTTTACATTTAAAAAACTCTTTATCAACCTGTCTTACATACTTTATGTTTCCTTTCAAACACTGTAAGAATCATGTTTCAAACACAGGTCTTCCTATACTTAAAACTGTTCTTATTTACAAAACTTCTTTTATATTTTTATATTGTCAAATGCATGCCTATATATGTATAGTTATATAAGTAATGTTTAAAGGACTTAGGATGGGTAGCTCGCTTTATTTCCTTTTCCTCGTTAGGATGTGGCTTGGGGGCATCGGTTATTCCTCCGAATGTCGTCTAAATATTAGTTATATATATATATATATATATATATATATATATATATATATATATCATGTATACATATATGGACATAAAAGTTTCCATCAGTTGGTTCAGTACCTTTAGGTAGCAAAGGCATACTTCGGTTATACACGTACAATCCTAGTAACTATAATAGGTATAGTTAGGAGATACTACTTACCATTCCAAGTACAAGGAATCACTCAAGAGTCAGTTTATTCATGAGTCTATACTAATACATTACATACTATATGAAGAGATATGATTACATACAATTACAAGGCATACAATTTCAAGACATACAATTACAAGAGATACGATTACATAAGATAGTGTACTAGATATTCATGAAATTTTACATACTACAAGTACTATATCAAGGAAATACTTTCATATACAAAAGCAAAGTGGACTTTTAATATATAAATCTATTTAATACTAAGAATTGTGAGACATTTCAGCTTCACGTACTTTTGAGTATGTATTTCAAGTCCTCTATTATAAACCATAATCTCTTGGAGGGAGAGCGTGATACTTGTGTATAGATCTATACGGGATTGACAATCACGCACCTAAACTGTTAGCTACGGTTAGACCGGCAGGTCTGGGGTGACAAACGTCATAACATTCTAACGCCTGAAAACGTTGTTACAGGCAGTCTGGGTTATTAGCATGGTTATAAAACTCACATGGAGTATTAAAAACACGTTGATTTATGGGGTTATCAAATACCTTAGCGATTTTATACGTATACAAATATATTATTTTAGGCATGAAAAACACTATGGTAGTTCATTTTTGGGACTTTTAAACTACCACCCACTTATGAGCAAATATTGGATTTCTAAAAGCAAACATTCAAAACAGTCAGGTCTTGGTAGAAGACTACTTTTTATACTAGTAGAAAATATGGGATTTTCTAGGGTTTTCAAACGTTTACAATTACTTACAAACATGTTCATTGGTACAAACTTCCCTTCAAACATTTACAGGTCTTTCTTTACAGCTTTTCAAATCAAAGTCACATAAATACTTATGAATTCACCAGCATTATTGCTGATACTCGCTTTCAAAATAACTTGTATTCCCAGGTCACAAATAGAAAGGTATGACTGCCAGGTTTTGTGAAGACGGAGCGGTCAAGACCCGTCTTTTATTTTGAATATTCATTTTTTATAATTATACTATGAAAGAACTCACATGTAATTAAAATTATACTATTAATGCAATGGATGATGTTGTTGATTATCTACTACTTTGCATTGTTGTGATAGATTACATGACGTCCTCCGCCCCAGAACGTTTCAGCCGTTCTTGATTTTGGGGTGTGACACAACTCGTCGAGTAGACTCTAAAAATCACGTGGCTATCTCCATCTCTACTCTACGAGTTGGGGCCTCCAACTCGTCGAGTTGACCTGCCAAAATGAATTTAATAAATTTAATATTATACTTGAGAGTCGGGATGTTACACAATCTCCTTACCAAAAAACTCGTATCTTTTTTTTTTTGTTAAAAAATTTTTAGTCCATATTTTTTATCGAAAATAAAAACGAATATACCGTTGTTCACGATTTTTCTTCCTCTTTCCATAGAGATCGATGTTGATAAATAAAAAACAAACTTTTTTTATCGAAAAAAAACCTACTTATTTTGTTATTTTTTTCAATATTTAAGTTTATTTTTTTCCAAAAAAAAAAATCTGATTATATACAAAAAAATATTAATTTTTTGTACTGTATTAATAAATATCAACTGTAAATATTTGAATTTGTAACATTCACAATATGAATTTGACTTACTATTTCAACTATTTGATCATTCGCAAATTAACTTAGTGAAACTTACATATGAATCTGAGCAGTTTCACAATGTGAATCTGAATAGGTTCACAATATGAATTTAAACTGAAATTTTAATTTTTTTTAACATCAATACGATTCTATGTTTAAAAAGTATCAAAAAATATGAATTTTTATATATTTATTAATTTTTTCTACAAAAAATAGGCCTTAACTTTTCAACAAACAAAGAAAATGAAGTCAGTTTTTTGAAAAAAAAAGTTCATTTTTTTAATATATCAATATAGATCTCTACGGAAAAAGGACGAAAATTCATGAACAATGGTATATTCGGTTTTTTTCCGATAAAGAACGTGACCTAAAAAAAATTAAACTAAAAAAAAGGAAGTTAGTTTTGTTATAGTCTAATGCATATGCGTCCATTGTAAAAGTCTACAATAATTCTTTTGTCATTGATCGCTTTAAATTTTGACGCTTTGGATTGGTTCCTTGATTAATAATGGTTCTCTATTCAACTTTTTCCTGATTTTATATACAATTAGCCCAATGTATTTTTTGGTTTTATAAAAGCCGTTGATATTTTCAAAAACACTTCATGTTTTGTTTTTTTAGCCAAGGTTTATATATCTCATGCATCTAAAACGTATTTCTACATATAAAATTAGACTTGTCAATTGTCAATGGACTAGATTGAAGCGAATCACCTTTTGTTTAATAAATTTCAAAATTAGATCCATCTTTTTCCAATAACCCTCAAGATTTTAACCAATTGAATTCATACATCTATCCATCAAACTTGAAACAACAGACAATATTAAATTACACAATTATGATATGCTGAATGCCACAAAGTAATATATCTCAAAAGATAAATCACTACTATAATAAGAATTATATTTTAATTAATATTCAAAATCCAATACAATAAGAATTATATTTTATATTGAAATAACCCGTTATTTCAAATCAATAAAAGTCAAACTTGTTAAATAAAAGTCAAACACGTCAAATTATAAGTCAAATAATTTTAATGTTTAACATTTAATAATTAGAAATTCTTTGTTTGGATGATTTCAGTTTTGGGAATCAAATCCCATGTCTAGACCGAAAACACCATCCTTTTTAACCGAGAACCACTCCACCGAGATCCTCTATTGGACCGAAATCAGTTTACGGTCAAGACCGAAATCATGTGAGGAAGGACCACCTTCGGACCGAAAACTAGTTCTCGGTTGGTCTTTACGACCGATATCTCCTCTTCTTGAACCGAAATCAACCCTTCCATGTGAAGTATAGGACCGAAAACACTTTGTTTAAGATCCATTATGGCCGAAATCTAATCCTATATATATATATATATATATATATATATATATATATATATATATATATATATATATATATATATATATATATATACAACCGAAATCTAAACCTCATTTCTCATTTCCAAGACCGAAATCCTTCCCATTTTGCTCTCAAAACTCATACGAAATCATCATATCTTCATAAGGATTTGCCCAGATTATCATCAAATCTTCATAAGTTCCAACATTCATACCATCTTCAAATATTCATATTTCGACCCAAGAACATCAAGAACACCAAGAACACCTTCAAATAATTCCTAACGATTTTTGTAAGTATTTCTTACATAAACTAGTGTTGTCTAACACTTTAAATTATTATTTCGCTAATTTAAATACGATATCGTGTATAAATATTATAAGGATACGACTATTCACACGAGTTCTAAACCAAGGATCATCGCTATCACTTTGTATACAACAAGCATTCGATGTGAGTTCATACCCCTACGTTTTCACTATTTATCAATGTTTTAGGGTGGGGGCGGGGAGAGAGAGAGAGAGAGTCAAGATCAAATAAGAAGGAAATTTTTAGTAGGAAGGTAAGAAGTTTTTTTTACATATTTTTTTCGCGAACAAACAAAATGAATCATTAGATGATTCAAGATGATTCATAAGAAAAAATTCTTAAAAAAACATCTTGATGATTCATTTATACAATGATTTTGTTGTTATTCACTAAAATTGTCACAAAAGTGAATTTTTTCTTAACTTACTTAAAAATGAATCATAAAGATGTTTTCTTGGGAATTTTTTTCTTGTGAATCATCTTACAAATGAATCATCTAGTGATTCATTTTTTTTGTTCGTCAAAAAAATATGTAAAAAAAAAACTTCTTACCTTCCTACCAAAAAAAATTTCTTACCGGATCTATATATATATATATATATATATATATATATATATATATATATATATATATATATATATATATATATATATATATAAGATTCAAAAGGCTTTAGACTAGTGGTCCCGCTTTAACTCCTTTTCCTTGTTCGGATATGGGCTTAGGGTAGTGCATGCCACTAGTCATTTTAGTATGGTTATAATATCACTCATAATAAGCATTAACTAAACATTTTGGTTTACAGGACAAACATAACTTTAGTGATTTTATGTTACTAATAGAACTACATTACACTACTTTACAGTACAGCTGGTGGATTCCAGGCACACACATACAAATGGTTTTCATACAAATACAACACAGTACACTATATTCCAAATGTAGTAGAACATACATTTCTCTGAAGCATTCATTTATATGGTCTTTGTTGGGTCGTATTTTGTGTTGCATCTATTGGGCTTTTTAGCTAGTCCAATATGTTTCTCCGATATGGGCCTGTCCATCCGTGAGTTTTGTAGGGTTTAGTATAAGTAGGTGCTTGCATGCATCTTAGAAGAAGAGAACGATCAATAACGATTAGAGATTTATTGTTCAGCAAATTTATCGTTCTTGTTTTGTAACCCTAGAATCCTCTACAGCGGAAGTTCTTAGTCGAGCTCTACTGAGGATTGAGTAATCTACTCATTCGACACATCTTGATTCATACTCGTGTTACTTACTGTTTTTATATTCATCACTTACCTGTTACGAAGATCTAATCGATCATCAAGTTAGTTTATAACTTAACAATTGGTATCAGAGCGGGAGGCTGTGTAATTCATACACATCTTTTCTGTGAAAGAGTTTGCGATTAGGTTTATTCCGCATTAACTGATATTTATTGAGCCGTCATTCCATTATTGACGTAACTCGACATTTATTTGTTTTGGCCTAATATTATATATTACAAGCCTGCTCTTTCAAACAGGTAGATTGATCAAGCATGGACGAGTCACAATCAAATCCCATCAACATCTCAAACAACATTGGATCAACGACGAAGATTCCTATTCTTTACACCCATGATTACGAAGTTTGGGCACATCACTTCGAAGATTATGTCATCGGATCTGAAGACAATGGATATCTTATTTGGGAAGCAATCGTATCTGGACCATTTGCTCATTCAGCAACGTCAAAAATCATTAAAACTCAGAAAGAATATAATGACCTGTTAAAGGACGTGAAGGATGTTGCTCAAGACGAAAAGGAAAAGTTTCAGTGCAACATTAAAGCATTGAGACTGATTCGATTCGCTCTTCAATCCGATACATTCAGGCTAGTGAGTTCATGCAGCACTGCTAAAGAAATATGGGATAGGCTGCGAGAGCTATTTTCCACAGATGAAGATCTGGAGCATTCCATTCAGACCTTACTTTTGTTTGAGTTTGGCGAATTCAAGCAGAATTCCGATGAAACTGTTACTCAGACATTCGATCGCTTCAATCATCTTCTCAGTAAGATGATCAAACACGATATAGAAAGGAAGCTGATTGAACAAGAAGTTACCTTTTTGAATGGTCTTAGATCTGAGTGGAGAGCGGTTGTGTCCACTGTTAAAGCTCATGAGCAATTTAAATCCTACTCATTGGCAAAGCTGGTAGGGATTTTGAAATTCCAAGAAAAGATTGTCTTGCAAGAGAAAAATGTGGTCTCAAGCTTGGGATCCTTGGCCCTTCTGTCTAAAAGGAAAAGTGTGGTAGAAGATGAAGATCTCAACTTAGAAGATTATGATCTTACCTCTGAAGATTATGCAATGATGGTGTCAAATCCAAAGAGGTTCTTTAAGAAAAGGTTCCCTACCAATAAGAACCGAAATTGGCAGGGAAGCTATAGTTCTGAAAAGGTCAGGGAGGAACCGAAGGCAGAAGAACCAAAGAAAGAGGCGAAAGTTGAAGGGGATTCTAGTGTGAACTGCTACTACTGTGGAGGAAAGAACCACTATGCCAAAGACTGTGTCCTAAAGAAAATGGCAGAAAAGGATGAAGAAAAAGATGAAGAAGCTGTGTTGATGAAAAAGCTTGAAGAGATCAAGAGAAAGAAAGCTGCCATTAATCCTTCGATGAATGCTTTAATTGTACAGGGTTTAGCAGCGGATGATGAGTTCGGTGGCGTGGAGGTCTGGTCAACCGACTCAGAGGATGATGAAGTCAGGAAGCCATCTCATGGAAAGGCGTGTGTTGCAAAAGGTGAAGAAAGTGGTGGGAAGTGTTTGATGGTGACAGATGTATCTCAAATGAGGGGATACAATACAGACGGTGGGAATGAAGACACGAAGGAGCGAGAGGACTTATGCTTCACAGCAAAACCTCTCAGCGTGCAGTTCAATGAGCTTGATGAATTGATCAAGAAGGTACAATCCGTTTTTGTTTCATTCAAAGTCCCACAAAATTCATATGAAAAAGAATTAAAAAGCTTAAACTCAAGAATCTCAAATCTAGATAGTAGTTTAACTCAAACACGGGTCACTAATTCTAACCTAACTGACCAAATAAGCAGGGTGTCATCCAAAAGTGAGGAACAGAGGATGTGGATAGAGCTGAAGGAGTCGGAGCTGATCAAATCTAAGGACGAAAACCTTTACTTACAAAGAGACAATTTGAAACTTTTGAAACAAAGAAATGTTTTTTGTTTAATTGCTAAGCGTGTTTATTCTAACATCACTCTACTTCATTTGAACTGTGAAATAGGGAAGAAAATTCACCGCATGATTTTGCCCTTCCTTGAGTTTAAGGAGGATGAAATCGACGCTGAAGCATATAATTCCGAAAGTGTAGTTTCGTCTGATGATGTGAATCCGACATATATGTATGGTCTAGACAAAATCGAATCTTTTATAAAGTCCAAGGTCCATAAGGAAATGCTAAAAAACCTTTTGGATGAAAATGATAAACTGAAACTAAGGACCGAAACCATACAAAAATTTGACTCTTTGAATGCCAACTTGAGCTCAGAAAATAAAATTGATGTTGAAAACACGTCTGAGCTTAATGAGGATGATGATACGAGCGAAATTTCTATAGAGGATGAAGTTGACTGTTCTGAGTTTGTCAAGAGCGAACCCGAAAACCACAAAAATCTTATCTCAAAAAATTTTGTGGAGTTTGCTCGTATGTCCCAAAATAAGTCCCCAATTCTTGCAGAAAAGGTTGTTGTATACCAAAAAGTAAGGACGACTCCAAATCAAGTATATAAGGTCACAGGAGTAACCGAACACCAGACAGCCGAACTCACAGCCATTGTAAACGAAGACAATGCAGATGGTTGTGATGAGTTCTTCTGGACTGCTCCTATAGATAATGCTGACGAAACTGTTGGTCTGTCAGAGCGGATGTCCTGGAAAACCAAAGGCAAATATGTGCCAGAACCACTAAAGTCTGACAACTTCGATGTGCCAAGTACTAGTGGTACAAAAGAAGTTCCTGTAGAAAAAGAAGTTCCTGTAGAAGAAGTCGTTCCTGTAGAAGAAGTCACTCCTTCAAGCGAAACATCGTCTGTTAAAAGTGAACCGGCTGACAGGAAGAAAAAGTAAAAAGCCAACATCCACCGACAGCCGAAGCAAGTGAAGGATCAAAAGCAGCAAAGGAATCTGAGATACAAAAAGAATCTCTCAGAGCGAAAACAGTTTTGGCGATCTCAAAACACCCATTTCTCTTATCATGACAAAAATTCAAAGTCAGAGAAAAGTGTTGTCAGGCCGCAAGAAGGTAATAACAACCGAAAGGACAGGTTCGGTTCTGAAAATAATAACAACCGAAAGGACAGGTTCGGTTCTGAAAGGAATAACAACCGAAGGGAAAGGTTCGGTTCAGAGAACACCAGCTACCGAAAGCATAGTTTCGGTTCCGAGAGCAAAAGCGACCAAAGTTCAAGGTTCGGTCTAATGACCAAAAACAAAAAGGTCACGTAGAACCTCAAGTCAAGAAAACTTCTCAGTCTAAATTCTCTCGTTCTTATTCTTCTAATTCTTCTCAACCCCATTCTAAATCCAATTCTGTTCGAACTCAAAATCCAAAATCTTCAACAGATTTGAAAGGAAAATCGAAGGTTTCCTCAGTCAAGAATGATCAAAGGCATTCTAAGGCCCAAACGTCAAAACCTGAATCCAAACCGACTGTAGCAAATCCCAACAAAAATTAAAGTTTTCACCATTAAGAAGAAAGATGAAACAACCTTAATTAAAAGAACATATATGGTTGACATTTCCATTACTATTCCTGTTCCTATGAAAGGCTCACGTGGACCCAAGAAACTTTGGGTTCCTAAATCTGCTTGATTTTTGCAGGTTATCAGTGATGAGCAGTTCGACGAAGAATGGTATATTGACAGTGGCTGCTCACGTCACATGACAGGAAGGAAGGAAGAGCTGAGGGAATATCAATCTCTTCCAAACGGCGGGGATGTCAAGTTCGGGAACAACTCATTCGGCACGATAAAAGGTTATGGAATGATAACAAATGGAGACTTCACGATTACAAAGGTTGCATACGTTGAAGGACTACAACACAACCTCATCAGTGTATCTCAGCTTGTTGGAGGCACTGGTCTTAAAGTCTCATTTGACGATGAGGGTTCGAAAATAATAGAGAAGAAAACAAAAAGAGTGATTCTCAAATCAGAGCGCAAAGGTGAAATGTTTCCTCCGAATCTCTGACCTATCAAAGGGAATCCAGCTATCTGTCTGCTATCCAAAGCACATTCTGACGAAAGCTGGTTGTGGCACCGAAGGTTCTCCCATATCAACTTCAAGGATATTAACAAACTTGTCACCGGAGGTCATGTTCGAGGTCTTCCATTGCTCAAGTTTGATCGAGAACATTTATGTGCTGCATGTGAAATGGGGAAGCAGAGTCGTCAAAGTCACCCATCGATTATAAACACTAAAGTTGTTGAACCACTAGAGTTAATTCACATTGACTTGTGTGGTCCATCATCTATCAAAAGCATTGGCGGTAGCAAGTATATTCTTGTCATTGTTGATGACTTTTCACGTTTTACATGGGTGTTCTTTCTGAAGCACAAATTTGAAGCAACTCTCAAGCTGAAGATGTTCATCAAGCAGGTTGAAGTGCAACTGAGGAAAGTCGTTCGCAACATCAGAAGCGACAATGGGTTGGAGTTCAAAAATAAAGAATTTGAAGACTTTTTGGCAGAAAAAGGAACCAATCACAACTTCTCAGCCCCCTACACCCCTCAACAAAACGGGATTGTCGAAAGACGAAACCAATCTTTGTGTGAGGCGGCCTGAACCATGCTAAGTTTCGCTTCTCTACCTCTATATTTCTGGGCTGATGTTATTGCTGCAGCATGTTTTACGCAGAACTGGTCCTATCTCAATAAACGCTTTACTCTCACTCCTTATTAGATCATCAACAACAGGAAGCCAAACGTTAAATTCTTCCATGTTTTCGGCTCACGATGCATCATCTTCAACTCTAAAGAACATCGTAACAAGTTCGACGTTAAAGCCGATGAAGGGATTTTTCTTGGATACTCTCTCACTTCGAAAGCCTACCGTGTTTTAAACAAGCGTTCGAGGAAGATTGAAGAAACGTATTATGTGACTTTTGATGACAGCTATGTCAAAAAGCTGAAGGTCACTGAAGAGACAGTTGGAGAAATTTTCTCTCAAACAGGCCAAGTCACAGCCTCGATTGCAAATTTGTTTGAGCAGTTTGTAGAGTTATTCGATGAACCAGAGAAGGCTACTCTCTCGGAAGCCAATGTTGTAGACAACAAAGTGGACCATCTGAAGCAACTCGTCGAAGACGCCACCAAGTAAATGAGTGAAGGAGAATCAATTCCAAATGAACCTCCACAGCACGGTGCTTCAGTTGAGGGGGAGGATTCATCTTCTTTAAAACAGTCGGGCACACAAGCTGAGGGGGAGAACTCTTCTCCTGCTGCACCCGAAAGTCCTGTAGTACCCGAAAGCCCAGCTGTACCCGAAGGTACTGCAACACCCGAAAGCTCGACACCACCCGAAACTCCTGTAGCTCTGGAAAATCAAGATACACTTGAAAGCCTATCAGTCGAGGGGGAGAATGCCGATATGTTTTATGACGATGATAGTCAATCTGAACTAGAAGAGATGGTGAATGCTGAATTGGATCCATCCTATGATCCAAATTACCCTCCTCTTGTCAAATGGACTAGAGATCATCCTGTTTCATAGGTTGTGGGTAATGTCTCTGAAAAGGTCCTGACCCGATCTCAACTGAAGGCAAAGCAAACATCTCTATTCTCAAAAGTAGAGTTTTGCATGTTTAACTCTTTCGTCTCAAAAGTTGAACCAAAGACAGTAAACACCGCTCTTGATCACTCAGATTGGGTTCAAGCTATGCAAGACGAACTTAATCAGTTCGAAAGAAATAAAGTATGGCACCTCATTCCAACTCCTCAAGATGCCTCGGTTGTTGGTCTCAAATGGGTCTTCAGAAATAAAATGGACAAGGAAGGCAATGTGTTACGAAATAAAGCTCGTCTAGTGGTGAAAGGATACTGCCAGGAGGAAGGAATCGATTATGAGGAAACTTTTGCTCCTGTAGCTAGGCTGGAATCTGTTCGAATATTTCTTGCCTATGCTGCCCACAAGAAATTTGAAGTCTACCAAATAGACGTAAAATGTGCATTTCTAAATGGAGAACTTGAAGAAACGGTGTACGTGGAGCAACCTCCGGGATTTGTAAATGAAAAGTACCCCAATCACTGCTATATTCTGGACAAAGCGGTTTATGGACTGAAACAAGCACCTAGGGCCTGGTATGAAACGCTAACCAAGTTTTTAAAGATGTCCAAATTCAAACAAGGTTCGGTTGACCCAACCTTCTTTCGTAAGAAGGAAGGTAACCACCTTATGATTGTTCAAATCTATGTCGATGATATCATCTTTGGCTCAACGAATCCTAGCTTAACGGCTGAATTTAGAAAGCTGATGGAGACTAAATTTGAAATGAGCTCAATGGGTCCAATTAACTTTTTCCTTGGTTTAAATATTAGACAGGGACCCGAAGGCATCTTTATAAACCAGGAAGCCTACACCAAGACTCTCATTGCTAAATTCGGCATGATGGGAGACTCAAAGATTAAAGTTCCAATGGCGTTTGGCACCAAGCTTACTCCATCCTTGGATAAGCCAGCAGTCGATATTACGTTATATCGCCAGATGATCGGTTCTTTAATGTACCTTACTACTAGCAGGCCTGATATAATGTCTTTTGTTTCTTACTGTGCTAGATTTCAGGCGAATCCTCGTGAACCTCACATGCTTGCAGTGAAGAACATACTCCGGTATCTCAAACGAACTACCTCTCTCGGTTTATGGTATCCATCAAACTCAGGTTTCTTCATTCAAGCCTACTCAGATGCATACCTTGGAGGTTGTGGACTAGATAGGAAAAGCACCATTGGAGGCTGCCAATTCCTTGACGGGAAGTTGGTTAGCTGGCAATCAAAGAAACAAACTTGTGTATCTCTGTCCACCGCTGAAGTAGAATACATCGCAACTGCCTCCTGTACATCTCAAGTGATTTGGATCCAAAGCCAGCTCCGGGACTATGGACTCAATATGAAAAAGATCCCATTATATTGCGACTCTGAAAGTGCAATTAGGATATGTCATAACCCAGTGCAACACTCCAAAACTAAGCACATAGCACTGAGGTATCACTTCATTAAAGATCATGTGGAAGATGGGAACGTCGAAATACATTTTGTTCGAACCACTGATCAGCTGGCTGACATCTTCACCAAAGCTCTTCCTGAAGCATCTTTTAACAAAATTCTACAAGGGCTAGGTATGATGGAATCGGAGTCAGTACCAAAAATTACCTCTCAAGACTAATAGTAAGAAGCGAAATAGACCGAACGTTCGGGTTCGAGTCTAATGTATGCTGAAATGAACCGAACGCTCGGGTTTGGGTCTCATTCTGGTGTACCGAAATGAACCGAACGCTCGGGTTCGGTTGTATCATCTGACCTTCACTTATCACACAAAGGTACTTTCTTTGGTTGTAAATCTTTTGTATTATTTTTTCAAATTCATTTATCTTATTGTCAAAGTTCCTTTCTTTTTCAAACTCATTTTTTTTGCAACCAAAATAGACCGAACGTTCGGGTTCGGTTCCAAAATTTTTCTCACCCGAAATAGACCAAACGCTCGGGTTCGGTTCCAAAGTTTTTCTCAACCGAAATAGACCGAACGCTCGGGTTCGGTTTCAATATTTTTTTTTGGTATTCATTTTTTTATGTAAATTTTTTTTTATTTATTATTATCAAAAATTCCAAAATTTTTTTTTTATTTCTTTCGTAAATTTAAAATCTCCAAAAATATTTTGTTACTTATTTTATTTATTTTTTTTGGCTTTTATCTTTTTATGTCTACTTGTGGGTACATCATTTCACTAGCTTAGTGTCCCTAGAAGCATGTTGTTGTATGTGTTCAAAGCCTCACCTGATTCTGAATAATAGCCTTACTGACTTGGTATAAACAAACATTGTCTTCCCAATTAGGCTATCATATTTATTCTAATCATGAGCTACCTAACTCTCTTCTCACATGAGATAAGAGTTTTCTGCTTGGTCCTATTTTTACAGCAGAGGTACTTTGGTTTCTTTACACCATCTACATTACATTTCTCCATCTCATTCGCTTCACAAACGTAACCCTTGAGACTCTCAGCTATTACCACTGAGGTTTATGGTTGCACAATTTCTGTGTTCATGATCTTAGCTTCGTGTCACTACGTGCTAGGTGAAACCCAAAATTCAATACCTACTAAGCATTGCCGGTGAACAATTAATTTGCTCTAGTTTTCACTAATGAATTGACGGACTTATCCATGGTGGTAC
Organism: Lactuca sativa; assembly: GCF_002870075.4. Taxonomy (NCBI): domain Eukaryota; kingdom Viridiplantae; phylum Streptophyta; class Magnoliopsida; order Asterales; family Asteraceae; genus Lactuca; species Lactuca sativa. The sequence goes on from NC_056625.2 coordinate 205,049,191, forward strand.
AACATGAAATCTCTATTTTTCTTTTGAGTGATTCCTATGAAATTGTTAAATCCAATAACATTTCTTCCCTTGGGATCCAGTTTTATTTTTTTGAGATTTCACATATATATTAGTTTACCTTGCTACTTCAGATTATCTCCAACCTACTTGTTCAACAGACTACACCGGTCTCACAAGTACTTCGTTCGATTTCTGTCTTATATCAAGATTAGGAATTCTGAATCGAAGCGAAAGCCACCCTCATAAGCCTAATTAAAAGAAGCCTTTCAACACTTCTTAATAAGTGTCTGATCGTTATTCAACGGGAAACCACACAAACACATTAATGTCTCTCTTGACTTTGATGGAAGAGATTCATGCCCGGGATCTACTGTTTCGTGTCTTTATTGACATCACATAATCCCTCAAAAAGTGTTGCTTTATTCCTTTTCTTTTACACACTCAGCACGAAAATCTTTTTGATTTTCCAAAATTCTGGTTTCCTTAATTTCAAGGCGTTTTAATTGGATTGGTAGTTATAAAAGATTGTGGTTAATATTGATCCATGTGGGAGATTTTATTTTAAAGATGCCGTTACACTCTAAAGGGATAAGATGACGACATGATGACTCAGGCGGGAGTCCAATCGCTTTGATTTCAAACGACACAAGAGAGAAAAGCGTGTGAATAGGAACCGTTTCATCTCCAAACGGCGCCTGATGGGAAGGCGTGTAATTAGGGACTGACATTCTCTCTCATGTGTGATCATCGGCAAACCCAACTGTCACGCATCAGTCGCCTCTGAAAAACCCTTCATTTTTCAATCGAAGATTTGGGAAAGATTCTTCTCTCTCCTTTACCCTCAGTATAAAAGGTAATGTAAACCACTGTTTACCTCTTTACTGCACCTATATTTCCAGAGAGCAAGAATTCCTTCAACCTTTACTGTTCATTATCTCTCCCACTTTCATCACAACAATGGTGGATTCTTCATCAGTTCACGCAACATCTCACATCTTGCCCATTCGTCCCCAGCAGAGTTTGATCATTGATCTTACTCCTCAGGTGTATGATGCTTTCATGTTTCCCATCATCAAATGCCTGAAGTACTCCTCCATCGCTCCTGCTCTTACCAGGGCTGAAGCTGTTCCAATGGAGTTCCTGTCACAAATTTTTGCCACAACACACTACGCCAAGGTCGTCAACAGGATTTTCTTCGATGTCTTTGAGCACAAGGCGTCGATTTCCAAGCAGAGGTTTTGCACGTTGTTAGGGTTTGAACCTGATTCTTCGAGGGTTAATCCGGAAACCATTCCTATGGGTCATCTGTTCAACATGTTCTACAACATGGGGTACACTGAGGTGCTCACTACTGTCACGAAATTCAAGAAGTCGTGCCTACCCCCTCAGTGGAATGGGATGTTCACTGTTCTTTTCAAGGGCTTATCTGAAAGAAGTGTTGGATCAGACGGGTCAAGTTGTCTGTTCTTATCAATCATGTACGGGATCTACAATGGCATCAACATGGACTATGAGCCAGTCCTCTGGCAACAACTTATCCAGAGTCTCTCTTCGACCTCTCGACACTCAGAAATTTCTTATGCCCGTTTCTGGACACTTGTCACTAAATGGGTAATGGACAAGTACCACATTCCCATTGTTGCTGGTGCTCCAATGTCTTCGATTGGTACTTTCCATACCATGAAGATCATTGTGTCGGATGCTTCTAAGTTTCCCTTCAACGGGTCTATCCCGGAAACGATGTATGGTGACGTTCCTGCTGACAGCCGGATCATTCGAACGTACAAGGAGTTCAAACGCTCTGGTCCGAGAGAGCTTACTCCAGAGATGCTGAAATCAATCCATGAGGCTGACAAGCCTGCTCCTCGAGGAAAGAAGGCTGATAAGGGAAAGCATGTGGCAAAGGGAGCAAAAGGCCCATCTCCGAAGAAGAGGAAAACCACTAGAGCTGCTCAATCTCCACAGCAGAAGAGGAGAAAAATCCAACCTAGGCGAAAGCTAATCATCGCTTCGCCCTCGAGCGAATCTGATGAAGAGGGTTATGATTCTGATGGATCTTAACGTGGTAACACTCCACCACGTTCGCCTACACCTGAAGTTCATGTTTCTACTTCTCCAATTTCTTCTCCACCCGTTACCATTCCTATTTTTATTCCCCCCATAACTTCCACCACTCAAATACCACCCACTTCCATCCCAGTACCACCACCAATCTTTACCGAAGCAACAACCACCACCACTGCAGAAGTGTGAACCAACGTATCTGATACAGGGGTTCATACTGACGCACCCGAATCCACCTCAGCACCCGAACCCACACCATCAACTGAACACACCACCCAACCCGAACCTACCTATACTAACGAACCTCCAGCTTCACCACCACCATCTTCTCCTGATCATGTATCAGAGGATGAAGAACCACTCCTTGGCGGGGAGGACATGACCTTCGATTCGGTCTATTATAGTCCGTTTCAAGTACAAAGAGGCATCTCAAGGAGCTACATGACAAAATTGATTCGCTCATCGCCTCATCTTCCACTTCTCAGTCCTCTATATCTGAAGCTGCCATTCAGAAAATTGTTGACGCTTTTTCCAAAGCTCATCAAGTTTCCCTTGATTCCGCCATTGCAGCCATAGATGCCTCAACCAAAGCTTGTCAGGCAGCGACCGAAAAAGTCGATAAACTATTTACTGATGCCTCTTCCTTATTGAAATCATTACAGGAAGATGCCGAAGCCACCAAGACTAAGTTGGAACCCATTGTCAACCAGCTGGCTACATCAGTCGCATCTGAGTTGAAGTCATTCGCTTCACTTCGTCAAACAATTTCTGACGACAACTCATCTTTCCGAACAACCATTGAAGAGCGTCTCTCCAAGCTTCAAGAAGACTTAGCTGCCGAGAACTCTCTAATGGATGCTCTTGCAAGGAAGACTACCACTCTGAAGGTCAAGAGCATTCAACTCTCCAACTCTCAACAGGAGATTGAGTCTCTTCGATCTGAAAGAGAGGTGGTTAAATCGTGTGTTTCGGATGTCCACTCAGCAATCTCAAACATCCTTGAAGCACATGATCCAATCCTCAATTATACTGTGAGGCGTGACCTTGCAGAGAAGCTCGCTCCCGCCCTCTCTCTACTCAGCAAAATCAAAGGGCTCCTTGATTTCGTGTCCATTCTGAAACAAGGGGGAGAGAAGGAAACTATGTCTCAACCGCCTCCTACTTCAACAGCAACACACACAGCCGAACTTCCTCCAGTAGGCCAAGCCTCCGATTCCGGTGTGAAAGACAAAGGCAAAAAGATTGCTAAGGAGAGTGAAGAAGATGATAAGGAGACAATCGCCAACCTTCTGAGGCGACAAGGTCGAGATAGAGAGGCTGACATCAGTGCTCGTGTGGCTAGAGAGGCTGAAGAAGCCGAAAGGAAACAGAAAGAAGCCCACGACCTTCTTGAGAGCAGGAAAACTCTTTTTCCTTCTTGGACTCTTGAGAGGCTGATTAAAGAAGCCATTGACACACCAAGTATCTTGTGGCTAGAACCTGTGATCTTTTTAGATTGTTCTAACACTGTCGACTCACAGTTCGACATGCCACTGACCCGAAAGGCGTTTGTTTTTCAAGCCTTTTCCAACATTGCAGAGTTCCCTCATCCTCATCCACAGGTTGATCGGGACTTAATCAATTTTTATCTGAAGCCGGGTCAACCCCAATACCAGACTTGGAGCGCTCAGAAAATCGTCAATGTCCGGGTCCTGAAGCCGTACAGTGTGACATCCCCAAAATCTCGGCCAGAAAAGACCGATTTTCATTTATGCTTTTAAATATTTTCAGAGTAAATCCTTTTGATTTGAAAGAGTTGCGGAATTTGTTCCCAAAACAAAACATGATAAAATAATATTTATCAAAGCATTTCATCAAGAGATGCATTTCATTATATAATCAAAACTCGGGATGTCATGTTCCGATACAGGCCATAAAGCATAAACGATAAACATTACAAGTCATTCAACAAATATATACATATACAGACTTGTAAACAAAACAACAAGATGATCCATCCATCTTACGCCCTTGTGCCACTTCCTGTAATACAAATAAAACTGAGTGGGTCAGGCTTGGGAGCCTGGTGAGCATATAGGGTTTTCAACCCACAATAAATAAGTTATATTTAATTTCACCAACCAATCACTATCCCGATTACCCATTCCCGTTATCCTCACTTTACGTCCCTAAAACAACTATCTCAAGGGACCTAATCTAGGATTTTCATCGGGACGGACATCACTGCGAAGGGGTTTCCTCAACAATAGATATCCTAAAGGCAACCATGAGGGGGATAGAGTACACCGGTGAACACATCGTTCACAACACCTACAGGTTATGAACCTGCTAGTGTTCCACTGGACTGTCTAGAAAGAGTCCGTGGTCGTTATCCATACTCCGCTGAATAACTAGATCAACAACAACAACAACATCGAGGCCTCTCATCTGTTTATTACACACCAACTATCTACCCATGTTCTACCCAACATATTAGTAGATAAAAATATATATTTTCATACGTAGTTTAAAGAAAACCTGTATAGCATGCTTTAATCAACACATATGTCACATAACAGATGAGGCACACACACATAACACATATCTCATAAAGAAATAAGCAGATCTATAAGATAGAAGAGAGTGAATACTCATTCACACATAACACAACCAAATATATACACATAGCACGTATTTTTATATAAAATACTTCGTATTATTGTATTAGAAGAAATAACTACACACTCACTTGATCAGAAGATGATCGGACAGCGCTACGGCTTATAGAAGTAGTATTCCTCAGCAGATCTGGAAGATCTCCTCGAAAATCGAACTTCTCGCGGGCAGAGCTTCGACTCGGGAACCGCGCTTCTCGGGATCTTCGGGATCTCGGGACTTGCCTCGGGGCTAGAGTATGATACCGGGACTTCGGGGTAGCTTCGGCATGAAAAACGATGCAAAAGACTAGAGAGAAGAGAAGAAAATGAACAAGAAATGAGGTTGCCTTCGGATCCTTTATATACAGGCTGGAACCTCGGAGTACGCGGGGCGTACAGGCGTACGCAGCGCGTACGCGTCCGAAATCGTCATTGCATGCGTCATCCGAAGTGTCGACACTATCGGAGTTACGCGATAGCGTAACCTCGTACGCGGGGCGTACTCCGGATTACACCGGTGACTCGGCTTCGGATAATGCTTCCGAATTTTGAATTAAAAATAAATACAAAATGATTAATAAACTTCGGAAATTCATAACTTCTTCATACGAACTCCGTTTTCGACGTTCTTTATATCCACGCGAAGGTGAGACCATGCTCTACGACTTTCGTTTAGACTCCGTTGGCTAATTTTGACTTTATTTTTTATTAATTATTTTTAATAGGCCGCGACAGAAACTTTCGTTATAAATTCATAACTTCTTCGTTTGACGTCCGTTCTCGCCTAAATTTTTATCGCTTTGATACCAACAATGAGATCTTTGATTCTCATTTAGATTGCTTCGGCTAACAACCGCTCGATCTCAATTCGAGTATTTCAGGCTGTATACCGCTAAGCCGGAACTTCGATAAATCATAACTTCCTCATACGAAGTCAGATTTGGGCGTTCTATATATATTCGGAAACCTCGTTTCAACTACTACAACATAGATCAAAGATATTAAGTTTATTTTACACTTAAATTTTGACGCTTATTTTTATTCTTAATTAATCAAACCACATAATTAAGCAATTAAGCACAAAACACATAATACTCAAATAATACAATCTTATTATTTCAAAACGGGTTACAAAGGTTAACCTAGACTATTATATTGCTAAAAACGGCAAGCCCGGAAACACATGCGTTACAATTCTCTCCACCTTAGAATGATTCCGTCCCCGGAATCACACATCAACAAACAAATGCGGATAGCGACCCATCATGTCACTCTCCGTCTCCCAGGTGAGATTCGGCCCATTCGTGTGTTTCCATCGGACAAGCACTAACCCAACCATCTTGCGTCGCAATTTCTTAGTCTTTCGGTCAACAATTGTCTCTGGTTCTTCAATCAACCTTTTGTTCTTATCAATTCTCAATTCAGAAATTGGAATTATGTCGGGAACTTCTCCCGTGAACTTCCTCAAATAACACACATGAAAAGTGTTATGAATTCCATTCAGTTCTTCTGGTAGTTCGAGCTTGTAAGCTTGGTTCCCAATCCTCTGAAGAACTTTAAACGGTCCAATAAACCTTGGACTTAACTTTCCCCTTTTACCAAATCTTATAAGTCCCTTCCACGGTGAGACTTTAAGCAAAACCGAATCTCCAACTTCAAAAGTCATCGGTCTTCGCTTTTCGTCAGCATAGCTCTTTTGACGATCCTGAGCCGCTAACATTCTTTCCCTAATTATTTTCAACTTTTCAGCAGTTTGATGAACCAACTCCGGTCCCATAAACTGCTTTTCCCCAGCCTCAAGCCAACAAGACGGCGTACGACACTTCTGTCCATACAAAGCTTGGTAAGGTGCCATCTTAATGCTCGAGTGGAAACTATTATTATAGGAAAATTCTACCAACGGTAAATGTTCATCCCAATTACCTAGGAATTCCAGAGTACATGCTCTCAGCATATCTTCAAGTGTTTGTATCGTTCGTTCGCTCTGACCATCAGTCTGCGGATGGTAAGCTGTACTTAAACACAACTTGGTACCCAATTCCTCTTGTAGACTTTTCCAAAACCTCGATGTGAAACGGCTATCACGATCCGACACAATCGTTAACGGAACACCGTGAAGCCTCACAATTTCCTTCACGTAAGAATTCGCAAGCTTATCCATAGACCATTTCTCCCTGGCCGCTATGAAATGCGCACTCTTAGTGAATCGATCAACGACCACCCAAATCATGTCGTGACCATTCTTTGTTCTGGGCAGTTTAGTGACAAAATCCATAGCAATGTCTTCCCACTTACCCATAGGCACAGGCAAAGGTTCTAAACTCCCGTACGGTTTCTGATGTTGTGTCTTGACTCTCGCACAAGTCACACACTCGGCCACATACTTTGCAACATCAAGCTTCATCGTCGGCCACCAGTAGTAGGGTTTCAGGTCCCTATACATTTTAGTGCTACCCGGATGAATCGAGTACATGGTCTTGTGAGCTTCTTCCATCAGAAGATCTCTGACTCCTCCTGTCTTAGGTATCCAAATCCGATCTTGGAACACCTTCAGTCCATGACTGTTTACACCGAACACCAACGTTTTACCCAAATGTTCCTCCTTTCTGTCATTCTTCTCAGAAGCTTCGCTCTGAGCTTTCTTTATACTTTCCAAAATAGTTGATACAACTTCAATTCTCAACGCTCTTGGCCTTTTCCTTTCGGGATTGACTTTCCGACTGAGAGCATCAGCAACAACATTAGCTTTACCGGGGTGGTAAAGTATCTCGCAGTCATAGTCTTTAAGTAATTCTAGCCAGCGTCGTTGCCTCATATTCAATTCTTTCTGATTAAAGAGGTATTGAAGACTCTTATGATCAGTGAAAAGTTTGCACTTCGTGCCATAGAGGTAATGCCTCCATATTTTCAGAGCGAAAACTACCGCTGCCAACTCTAAATCATGAGTCAGGTAGTTCTTTTCATGCTCTTTCAGCTGTCGAGACGCATATGCTATCACCTTTTCTCTTTCGGTCAAAACACAACCCAAACCAACACCAGACGCATCGCTATAGACAGCGAAGTCTTCAACTCCATCGGGTAGAGAAAGTATCGGTGCCTCGCATAGCTTCTTCTTTAGCTTCTCAAATGCTTCCTGATGCTTCTCACCCCAAGCATAAGTAGCTCCTTTGTGGGTCAAAGTTGACAATGGACTAGCGATCGAAGAAAAGCCTTGGATAAACCTTCGGTAATATCCGGCTAATCCTAAAAAGCTTCGAATCTCCGTGGGACTTTTCGGTTGTTCCCACTTCGTCACAGCTTCGATCTTCGCTGGATCAACCATTATCCCTTCTTGGTTGACCACGTGACCCAAGAATTGGACTTCACGAATCCAAAAATCACATTTGGAGAACTTAGCATACAGCTTCTCCTTCTTCAAGACTTCTAACACTTCTCGCAAGTGTCTGCCATGCTCCTCCTGGCTTTTCGAGTAAATCAGAATGTCGTCTATGAACACTATCACGGATTTATCAAGGAACGGGTTACAAACCCTATTCATCAAATCCATGAACACTGCTGGAGCATTGGTTAGTCCAAACGACATAACCAAGAACTCATAGTGTCCATATCTAGTTCTGAATGCAGTCTTCTCGATATCTTGCTCTCTTACTTTTAGCTGATGATATCCTGACCTAAGATCGATCTTCGAGAAATAGCTCGAACCTTGCAATTGATCAAACAGGTCATCAATCCTCGGCAACGGATATCTATTCTTTATTGTTGCCTTGTTCAGCTCTCTGTAATCGATGCACATTCTCATACTTCCATCTTTCTTCTTTACAAATAACACCGGAGCTCCCCAGGGCGATGAACTAGGTCTAATGAAACCGTTGTCCAATAACTCCTGAAGTTGCATCATTAGTTCCTTCATCTCCGTTGGTGCTAATCGATAAGGTGCTTTCGCAATTGGCGTTGTTCCTGGCAACAAGTCAATACGGAATTCCACTTGTCGATCAGGCGGTAATCCAGGAAGATCTTCGGGAAATACTTCCGGATAATCACACACCACTGGAATATTCTGCATCACCTTCTTTTCCTTCTTAGCATCAATCACGAATGCTAGAAACGATGTACACCCCTTGGTCAAACATTTTCTGGCTTTCATCAATGAAATGATTCCAGAATTCACTCTGCGTTTATCTCCATACACCATAAACGAATCTTTCCCAGGCGGGTTTACTTTGACTATTTTCTTCTTGCATAAAATTTCGGCGTCGTTGGCGCTAAGCCAATCCATTCCCAATACGATGTCGAAACCATTAAGTTCGATAGGCAATAATTCCTCGTGGAACTTATTCCCATTCAGCTCAATTAAGATGTTTTTCAACTGATAGCTAACAGGTACAAACTTGCCACTAGCAACTTCGACTAATAAAGCATTATCTAGTCTAACAACAGGCAAAGCTAGCTTTCTACCAAATTCATGCGATATAAAGGAGTAGTTGGCTCCAGAATCAAATAAAATTTGGGCAGGCAATTCGTTAACGAGAAAGGTACCTGAAGCGACATCAGCTTCATCTTTAGCAGCTTCCAGTGTCATCTGGAATGCTCTCGCCTTTGGCTTTGGCGGAATGCTGGGTCTAGCTGCCTCCTTCTTCTTCGGGCAGTCTCTCGACATATGACCCTCCTCACCACAACCATAGCAAACTTTCTTTGTGAGGGTACACTCATTGGCATAGTGCCCTGGCTTTCCACACTTGTAGCATGTGTTCGCCACCTCACATCTTCCATGATGTTTCTTCTTACATTTGTCGCACCATTTCGCCTCACCTCCACCTCCCCTCGAACCAGACTTCGAGAACTTGTTTTTCTTGTTGGACCCTGAAGTTCCATCGAACTTCCTCTTTTCTCCAACATCTATTCTTTCCAGACCCTTTTCCTTCTGCTGGGCCTCCACATTCTTAGCTGCACGAACAGCCGTTTTCAGAGTGGTTGCCATTTTGACTGTCGGACCAAAGTCAGCAGGCAGTCCGTTAGCAAACCTCTCAATCTTGGAGAGTTCCGTTGGCACTAGGTACGGAAACAACTTCATCTTCTCAGTAAATGCAGTAGCATAGTCATCTATGCTCATCTTCCCCTTCTTTAAGTTTTGAAACTCATTGTTCAGATCAATCAGATCTATCTCCGAACAATACTGCACCCTTAACTGTTCCAAGAACTCCTCCCATGACATTTTCAGGGCTTCTCCTCGTGGCATAGTATCTGCCAACAACTTCCACCAACTCAAGACCCCAGTCTTCAGTTGTCTAACCGCAAAGACGGTCTTCTGTTTGTTGCTACAGCCGCAACTTTCAAATACCATCTCCATTTCGGAGATCCAATCCATTATCTCAACAGGCTTTGGGCTCCCAGAAAGACTTGGCGGTTTGGCGCCCAAGAAATTCTTGTACATACGCCCATCCTTGTTGTTTCTCCTTTCCGGATCGTTCCTTCGTTCCTCTTGAGTCCCAACTTGACTCACCATGCGACTATTGTTCCCTTCCTCCGATTGCTCGGGAATCAATTCCGGTTCCTCAATAGGTATGATAGGTTCATCCCTATTATTATGCAACATTTGTCGCATCTCCTCCCTTTGTTCGGCTAGCATAGCCCGAATCATGGCTTGCACCGCAGCCATTGTTATTGGTTCTGGTGCTGCTGCTACAACAGGTATTTGCTCAATCACTGGCGGTTGATTCCTGTTTTCATCTGCGTTTCCAACGCCACTCCTTGTTCTCACCATTTTTTGATCTACACCGAATAAGGTGAAATTAGATCCTCATTCACAATAGATATTCAAATCATCCTTATCACTCCGAAACGATTACATGCTAGTTCTAATATCGTATACATACGCTTAGAATCCTAAACACATAAACCTTCAGATCCGGTTGGCAACAAACCGTAGATCCGAACAAACAATATCATATATGGCAACATATAACATTTAGCACATAAAAGCATTTTAGGCAACCTTCCTAAAATAAACTAGTGCTCGTGTCTAAAACTTATCAGACACACATCTCACAATCTCCACTTAGCATACTAAGTTTAAGTCTAGAAATCCTACAAATTCCTAGTTCGCTTAAACTAATGCTCTGATACCAACTGTGACATCCCCAAAATCTCGGCCAGAAAAGACCGATTTTCATTTATGCTTTTAAATATTTTCAGAGTAAATCCTTTTGATTTGAAAGAGTTGCGGAATTTGTTCCCAAAACAAAACATGATAAAATAATATTTATCAAAGCATTTCATCAAGAGATGCACTTCATTATATAATCAAAACTCGGGATGTCATGTTCCGATACAGGCCATAAAGCATAAACGATAAACATTACAAGTCATTCAACAAATATATACATATACAGACTTGTAAACAAAACAACAAGATGATCCATCCATCTTACGCCCTTGTGCCACTTCCTGTAATACAAATAAAACTGAGTGGGTCAGGCTTGGGAGCCTGGTGAGCATATAGGGTTTTCAACCCACAATAAATAAGTTATATTTAATTTCACCAACCAATCACTATCCCGATTACCCATTCCCGTTATCCTCACTTTACGTCCCTAAAACAACTATCTCAAGGGACCTAATCTAGGATTTTCATCGGGACGGACATCACTGCGAAGGGGTTTCCTCAACAATAGATATCCTAAAGGCAACCATGAGGGGGATAGAGTACACCGGTGAACACATCGTTCACAACACCTACAGGTTATGAACCTGCTAGTGTTCCACTGGACTGTCTAGAAAGAGTCCGTGGTCGTTATCCATACTCCGTTGAATAACTAGATCAACAACAACAACAACATCGAGGCCTCTCATCTGTTTATTACACACCAACTATCTACCCATGTTCTACCCAACATATTAGTAGATAAAAATATATATTTTCATACGTAGTTTAAAGAAAACCTGTATAGCATGCTTTAATCAACACATATGTCACATAACAGATGAGGCACACACACATAACACATATCTCATAAAGAAATAAGCAGATCTATAAGATAGAAGAGAGTGAATACTCATTCACACATAACACAACCAAATATATACACATAGCACGTATTTTTATATAAAATACTTCGTATTATTGTATTAGAAGAAATAACTACACACTCACTTGATCAGAAGATGATCGGACAGCGCTACGGCTTATAGAAGTAGTATTCCTCAGCAGATCTGGAAGATCTCCTCGAAAATCGAACTTCTCGCGGGCAGAGCTTCGACTCGGGAACCGCGCTTCTCGGGATCTTCGGGATCTCGGGACTTGCCTCGGGGCTAGAGTATGATACCGGGACTTCGGGGTAGCTTCGGCATGAAAAACGATGCAAAAGACTAGAGAGAAGAGAAGAAAATGAACAAGAAATGAGGCTGCCTTCGGATCCTTTATATACAGGCTGGAACCTCGGAGTACGCGGGGCGTACAGGCGTACGCAGCGCGTACGCGTCCGAAATCGTCATTGCATGCGTCATCCGAAGTGTCGACACTATCGGAGTTACGCGATAGCGTAACCTCGTACGCGGGGCGTACTCCGGATTACACCGGTGACTCGGCTTCGGATAATGCTTCCGAATTTTGAATTAAAAATAAATACAAAATGATTAATAAACTTCGGAAATTCATAACTTCTTCATACGAACTCCGTTTTTGACGTTCTTTATATCCACGCGAAGGTGAGACCATGCTCTACGACTTTCGTTTAGACTCCGTTGGCTAATTTTGACTTTATTTTTTATTAATTATTTTTAATAGGCCGCGACAGAAACTTTCGTTATAAATTCATAACTTCTTCGTTTGACGTCCGTTCTCGCCTAACTTTTTATCGCTTTGATACCAACAATGAGATCTTTGATTCTCATTTAGATTGCTTCGGCTAACAACCGCTCGATCTCAATTCGAGTATTTCAGGCTGTATACCGCTAAGCCGGAACTTCGATAAATCATAACTTCCTCATACGAAGTCAGATTTGGGCGTTCTATATATATTCGGAAACCTCGTTTCAACTACTACAACATAGATCAAAGATATTACGTTTATTTTACACTTAAATTTTGACGCTTATTTTTATTCTTAATTAATCAAACCACATAATTAAGCAATTAAGCACAAAACACATAATACTCAAATAATACAATCTTATTATTTCAAAACGGGTTACAAAGGTTAACCTAGACTATTATATTGCTAAAAACGGCAAGCCCGGAAACACAGGCGTTACAATTCTCTCCACCTTAGAATGATTCCGTCCCCGGAATCACACATCAACAAACAAATGCGGATGGCGACCCATCATGTCACTCTCCGTCTCCCAGGTGAGATTCGGCCCATTCGTGTGTTTCCATCGGACAAGCACTAACCCAACCATCTTGCGTCGCAATTTCTTAGTCTTTCGGTCAACAATTGCCTCTGGTTCTTCAATCAACCTTTTGTTCTTATCAATTCTCAATTCAGAAATTGGAATTATGTCGGGAACTTCTCCCGTGAACTTCCTCAAATAACACACATGAAAAGTGTTATGAATTCCATTCAGTTCTTCTGGTAGTTCGAGCTTGTAAGCTTGGTTCCCAATCCTCTGAAGAACTTTAAACGGTCCAATAAACCTTGGACTTAACTTTCCCCTTTTACCAAATCTTATAAGTCCCTTCCACGGTGAGACTTTAAGCAAAACCGAATCTCCAACTTCAAAAGTCATCGGTCTTCGCTTTTCGTCAGCATAGCTCTTTTGACGATCCTGAGCCGCTAACATTCTTTCCCTAATTATTTTCAACTTTTCAGCAGTTTGATGAACCAACTCCGGTCCCATAAACTGCTTTTCCCCAGCCTCAAGCCAACAAGACGGCGTACGACACTTCTGTCCATACAAAGCTTGGTAAGGTGCCATCTTAATGCTCGAGTGGAAACTATTATTATAGGAAAATTCTACCAACGGTAAATGTTCATCCCAATTACCTAGGAATTCCAGAGTACATGCTCTCAGCATATCTTCAAGTGTTTGTATCGTTCGTTCGCTCTGACCATCAGTCTGCGGATGGTAAGCTGTACTTAAACACAACTTGGTACCCAATTCCTCTTGTAGACTTTTCCAAAACCTCGATGTGAAACGGCTATCACGATCCGACACAATCGTTAACGGAACACTGTGAAGCCTCACAATTTACTTCACGTAAGAATTCGCAAGCTTATCCATAGACCATTTCTCCCTGGCCGCTATGAAATGCGCACTCTTAGTGAATCGATCAACGACCACCCAAATCATGTCGTGACCATTCTTTGTTCTGGGCAGTTTAGTGACAAAATCCATAGCAATGTCTTCCCACTTACCCATAGGCACAGGCAAAGGTTCTAAACTCCCGTACGGTTTCTGATGTTGTGTCTTGACTCTCGCACAAGTCACACACTCGGCCACATACTTTGCAACATCAAGCTTAATCGTCGGCCACCAGTAGTAGGGTTTCAGGTCCCTATACATTTTAGTGCTACCCGGATGAATCGAGTACATGGTCTTGTGAGCTTCTTCCATCAGAAGATCTCTGACTCCTCCTGTCTTAGGTATCCAAATCCGATCTTGGAAAACCTTCAGTCCATGACTGTTTACACCGAACACCAACGTTTTACCCAAACGTTCCTCCTTTCTGTCATTCTTCTCAGAAGCTTCGCTCTGAGCTTTCTTTATACTTTCCAAAATATTTGATACAACTTCAATTCTCAACGCTCTTGGCCTTTTCCTTTCGGGATTGACTTTCCGACTGAGAGCATCAGCAACAACATTAGCTTTACCGGGGTGGTAAAGTATCTCGCAGTCATAGTCTTTAAGTAATTCTAGCCAGCGTCGTTGCCTCATATTCAATTCTTTCTGATTAAAGAGGTATTGGAGACTCTTATGATCAGTGAAAAGTTTGCACTTCGTGCCATAGAGGTAATGCCTCCATATTTTCAGAGCGAAAACTACCGCTGCCAACTCTAAATCATGAGTCGGGTAGTTCTTTTCATGCTCTTTCAGCTGTCGAGACGCATATGCTATCACCTTTTCTCTTTGGGTCAAAACACAACCCAAACCAACACCAGACGCATCGCTATAGACAGCGAAGTCTTCAACTCCATCGGGTAGAGAAAGTATCGGTGCCTCGCATAGCTTCTTCTTTAGCTTCTCAAATGCTTCCTGATGCTTCTCACCCCAAGCATAAGTAGCTCCTTTGTGGGTCAAAGTTGACAATGGACTAGCGATCGAAGAAAAGCCTTGGATAAACCTTCGGTAATATCCGGCTAATCCTAAAAAGCTTCGAATCTCCGTGGGACTTTTCGGTTGTTCCCACTTCGTCACAGCTTCGATCTTCGCTGGATCAACCATTATCCCTTCTTGGTTGACCACGTGACCCAAGAATTGGACTTCACGAATCCAAAAATCACATTTGGAGAACTTAGCATACAGCTTCTCCTTCTTCAAGACTTCTAACACTTCTCGCAAGTGTCTGCCATGCTCCTCCTGGCTTTTCGAGTAAATCAGAATGTCGTCTATGAACACTATCACGGATTTATCAAGGAACGGGTTACAAACCCTATTCATCAAATCCATGAACGCTGCTGGAGCATTGGTTAGTCCAAACGACATAACCAAGAACTCATAGTGTCCATATCTAGTTCTGAATGCAGTCTTCTCGATATCTTGCTCTCTTACTTTTAGCTGATGATATCCTGACCTAAGATCGATCTTCGAGAAATAGCTCGAACCTTGCAATTGATCAAACAGGTCATCAATCCTCGGCAACGGATATCTATTCTTTATTGTTGCCTTGTTCAGCTCTCTGTAATCGATGCACATTCTCATACTTCCATCTTTCTTCTTTACAAATAACACCGGAGCTCCCCAGGGCGATGAACTAGGTCTAATGAAACCGTTGTCCAATAACTCCTGAAGTTGCATCATTAGTTCCTTCATCTCCGTTGGTGCTAATCGATAAGGTGCTTTCGCAATTGGCGTTGTTCCTGGCAACAAGTCAATACGGAATTCCACTTGTCGATCAGGCGGTAATCCAGGAAGATCTTCGGGAAATACTTCTGGATAATCACACACCACTGGAATATTCTGCATCACCTTCTTTTCCTTCTTAGCATCAATCACGAATGCTAGAAACGATGTACACCCCTTGGTCAAACATTTTCTGGCTTTCATCAATGAAATGATTCCAGAATTCACTCTGCGTTTATCTCCATACACCATAAACGAATCTTTCCCAGGCGGGTTTACTTTGACTATTTTCTTCTTGCATAAAATTTCGGCGTCGTTGGCGCTAAGCCAATCCATTCCCAATACGATGTCGAAACCATTAAGTTCGATAGGCAATAATTCCTCGTGGAACTTATTCCCATTCAGCTCAATTAAGATGTTTTTCATGCGATAGCTAACAGGTACAAACTTGCCACTAGCAACTTCGACTAATAAAGCATTATCTAGTCTAACAACAGGCAAAGCTAGCTTTCTACCAAATTCATGCGATATAAAGGAGTAGTTGGCTCCAGAATCAAATAATATTTGGGCAGGCAATTCGTTAACGAGAAAGGTACCTGAAGCGACATCAGCTTCATCTTTAGCAGCTTCCAGTGTCATCTGGAATGCTCTCGCCTTTGGCTTTGGCGGAATGCTGGGTCTAGCTGCCTCCTTCTTCTTCGGGCAGTCTCTCGACATATGACCCTCCTCACCACAACCATAGCAAACTTTCTTTGTGAGGGTACACTCATTGGCATAGTGCCCTGGCTTTCCACACTTGTAGCATGTGTTCGCCACCTCACATCTTCCATGATGTTTCTTCTTACATTTGTCGCACCATTTCGCCTCACCTCCACCTCCCCTCGAACCAGACTTCGAGAACTTGTTTTTCTTGTTGGACCCTGAAGTTCCATCGAACTTCCTCTTTTCTCCAACATCTATTCTTTCCAGACCCTTTTCCTTCTGCTGGGCCTCCACATTCTTAGCTGCACGAACAGCCGTTTTCAGAGTGGTTGCCATTTTGACTGTCGGACCAAAGTCAGCAGGCAGTCCGTTAGCAAACCTCTCAATCTTGGAGAGTTCCGTTGGCACTAGGTACGGAAACAACTTCATCTTCTCAGTAAATGCAGTAGCATAGTCATCTATGCTCATCTTCCCCTTCTTTAAGTTTTGAAACTCATTGTTCAGATCAATCAGATCTATCTCCGAACAATACTGCACCCTTAACTGTTCCAAGAACTCCTCCCATGACATTTTCAGGGCTTCTCCTCGTGGCATAGTATCTGCCAACAACTTCCACCAACTCAAGACCCCAGTCTTCAGTTGTCTAACCGCAAAGACGGTCTTCTGTTTGTTGCTACAGTCGCAACTTTCAAATACCATCTCCATTTCGGAGATCCAATCCATTATCTCAACAGGCTTTGGGCTCCCAGAAAGACTTGGCGGTTTGGCGCCCAAGAAATTCTTGTACATACGCCCATCCTTGTTGTTTCTCCTTTCTGGATCGTTCCTTCGTTCCTCTTGAGTCCCAACTTGACTCACCATGCGACTATTGTTCCCTTCCTCCGATTGCTCGGGAATCAATTCCGGTTCCTCAATAGGTATGATAGGTTCATCCCTATTATTATGCAACATTTGTCGCATCTCCTCCCTTTGTTCGGCTAGCATAGCCCGAATCATGGCTTGCACCGCAGCCATTGTTATTGGTTCTGGTGCTGCTGCTACAACAGGTATTTGCTCAATCACTGGCGGTTGATTCCTGTTTTCATCTGCGTTTCCAACGCCACTCCTTGTTCTCACCATTTTTTGATCTACACCGAATAAGGTGAAATTAGATCCTCATTCACGATAGATATTCAAATCATCCTTATCACTCCGAAACGATTACATGCTAGTTCTAATATCGTATACATACGCTTAGAATCCTAAACACATAAACCTTCAGATCCGGTTGGCAACAAACCGTAGATCCGAACAAACAATATCATATATGGCAACATATAACATTTAGCACATAAAAGCATTTTAGGCAACCTTCCTAAAATAAACTAGTGCTCGTGTCTAAAACTTATCAGACACACATCTCACAATCTCCACTTAGCATACTAAGTTTAAGTCTAGAAATCCTACAAATTCCTAGTTCGCTTAAACTAATGCTCTGATACCAACTGTGACATCCCCAAAATCTCGGCCAGAAAAGACCGATTTTCATTTATGCTTTTAAATATTTTCAGAGTAAATCCTTTTGATTTGAAAGAGTTGCGGAATTTGTTCCCAAAACAAAACATGATAAAATAATATTTATCAAAGCATTTCATCAAGAGATGCATTTCATTATATAATCAAAACTCGGGATGTCATGTTCCGATACAGGCCATAAAGCATAAACGATAAACATTACAAGTCATTCAACAAATATATACATATACAGACTTGTAAACAAAACAACAAGATGATCCATCCATCTTACGCCCTTGTGCCACTTCCTGTAATACAAATAAAACTGAGTGGGTCAGGCTTGGGAGCCTGGTGAGCATATAGGGTTTTCAACCCACAATAAATAAGTTATATTTAATTTCACCAACCAATCACTATCCCGATTACCCATTCCCGTTATCCTCACTTTACGTCCCTAAAACAACTATCTCAAGGGACCTAATCTAGGATTTTCATCGGGACGGACATCACTGCGAAGGGGTTTCCTCAACAATAGATATCCTAAAGGCAACCATGAGGGGGATAGAGTACACCGGTGAACACATCGTTCACAACACCTACAGGTTATGAACCTGCTAGTGTTCCACTGGACTGTCTAGAAAGAGTCCGTGGTTGTTATCCATACTCCGCTGAATAACTAGATCAACAACAACAACAACATCGAGGCCTCTCATCTGTTTATTACACACCAACTATCTACCCATGTTCTACCCAACATATTAGTAGATAAAAATATATATTTTCATACGTAGTTTAAAGAAAACCTGTATAGCATGCTTTAATCAACACATATGTCACATAACAGATGAGGCACACACACATAACACATATCTCATAAAGAAATAAGCAGATCTATAAGATAGAAGAGAGTGAATACTCATTCACACATAACACAACCAAATATATACACATAGCACGTATTTTTATATAAAATACTTCGTATTATTGTATTAGAAGAAATAACTACACACTCACTTGATCAGAAGATGATCGGACAGCGCTACGGCTTATAGAAGTAGTATTCCTCAGCAGATCTGGAAGATCTCCTCGAAAATCGAACTTCTCGCGGGCAGAGCTTCGACTCGGGAACTGCGCTTCTCGGGATCTTCGGGATCTCGGGACTTGCCTCGGGGCTAGAGTATGATACCGGGACTTCGGGGTAGCTTCGGCATGAAAAACGATGCAAAAGACTAGAGAGAAGAGAAGAAAATGAACAAGAAATGAGGCTGCCTTCGGATCCTTTATATACAGGCTGGAACCTCGGAGTACGCGGGGCGTACAGGCGTACGCAGCGCGTACGCGTCCGAAATCGTCATTGCATGCGTCATCCGAAGTGTCGACACTATCGGAGTTACGCGATAGCGTAACCTCGTACGCGGGGCGTACTCCGGATTACACCGGTGACTCGGCTTCGGATAATGCTTCCGAATTTTGAATTAAAAATAAATACAAAATGATTAATAAACTTCGGAAATTCATAACTTCTTCATACGAACTCCGTTTTCGACGTTCTTTATATCCACGCGAAGGTGAGACCATGCTCTACGACTTTCGTTTAGACTCCGTTGGCTAATTTTGACTTTATTTTTTATTAATTATTTTTAATAGGCCGCGACAGAAACTTTCGTTATAAATTCATAACTTCTTCGTTTGACGTCCGTTCTCGCCTAACTTTTTATCGCTTTGATACCAACAATGAGATCTTTGATTCTCATTTAGATTGCTTCGGCTAACAACCGCTCGATCTCAATTCGAGTATTTCAGGCTGTATACCGCTAAGCCGGAACTTCGATAAATCATAACTTCCTCATACGAAGTCAGATTTGGGCGTTCTATATATATTCGGAAACCTCGTTTCAACTACTACAACATAGATCAAAGATATTAAGTTTATTTTACACTTAAATTTTGACGCTTATTTTTATTCTTAATTAATCAAACCACATAATTAAGCAATTAAGCACAAAACACATAATACTCAAATAATACAATCTTATTATTTCAAAACGGGTTACAAAGGTTAACCTAGACTATTATATTGCTAAAAACGGCAAGCCCGGAAACACAGGCGTTACAATTCTCTCCACCTTAGAATGATTCCGTCCCCAGAATCACACATCAACAAACAAATGCGGATAGCGACCCATCATGTCACTCTCCGTCTCCCAGGTGAGATTCGGCCCATTCGTGTGTTTCCATCGGACAAGCACTAACCCAACCATCTTGCGTCGCAATTTCTTAGTCTTTCGGTCAACAATTGCCTCTGGTTCTTCAATCAACCTTTTGTTCTTATCAATTCTCAATTCAGAAATTGGAATTATGTCGGGAACTTCTCCCGTGAACTTCCTCAAATAACACACATGAAAAGTGTTATGAATTCCATTCAGTTCTTCTGGTAGTTCGAGCTTGTAAGCTTGGTTCCCAATCCTCTGAAGAACTTTAAACGGTCCAATAAACCTTGGACTTAACTTTCCCCTTTTACCAAATCTTATAAGTCCCTTCCACGGTGAGACTTTAAGCAAAACCGAATCTCCAACTTCAAAAGTCATCGGTCTTCGCTTTTCGTCAGCATAGCTCTTTTGACGATCCTGAGCCGCTAACATTCTTTCCCTAATTATTTTCAACTTTTCAGCAGTTTGATGAACCAACTCCGGTCCCATAAACTGCTTTTCCCCAGCCTCAAGCCAACAAGACGGCGTACGACACTTCTGTCCATACAAAGCTTGGTAAGGTGCCATCTTAATGCTCGAGTGGAAACTATTATTATAGGAAAATTCTACCAACGGTAAATGTTCATCCCAATTACCTAGGAATTCCAGAGTACATGCTCTCAGCATATCTTCAAGTGTTTGTATCGTTCGTTCGCTCTGACCATCAGTCTGCGGATGGTAAGCTGTACTTAAACACAACTTGGTACCCAATTCCTCTTGTAGACTTTTCCAAAACCTCGATGTGAAACGGCTATCACGATCCGACACAATCGTTAACGGAACACCGTGAAGCCTCACAATTTCCTTCACGTAAGAATTCGCAAGCTTATCCATAGACCATTTCTCCCTGGCCGCTATGAAATGCGCACTCTTAGTGAATCGATCAACGACCACCCAAATCATGTCGTGACCATTCTTTGTTCTGGGCAGTTTAGTGACAAAATCCATAGCAATGTCTTCCCACTTACCCATAGGCACAGGCAAAGGTTCTAAACTCCCGTACGGTTTCTGATGTTGTGTCTTGACTCTCGCACAAGTCACACACTCGGCCACATACTTTGCAACATCAAGCTTCATCGTCGGCCACCAGTAGTAGGGTTTCAGGTCCCTATACATTTTAGTGCTACCCGGATGAATCGAGTACATGGTCTTGTGAGCTTCTTCCATCAGAAGATCTCTGACTCCTCCTGTCTTAGGTATCCAAATCCGATCTTGGAACACCTTCAGTCCATGACTGTTTACACCGAACACCAACGTTTTACCCAAACGTTCCTCCTTTTTGTCATTCTTCTCAGAAGCTTCGCTCTGAGCTTTCTTTATACTTTCCAAAATAGTTGATACAACTTCAATTCTCAACGCTCTTGGCCTTTTCCTTTCGGGATTGACTTTCCGACTGAGAGCATCAGCAACAACATTAGCTTTACCGGGGTGGTAAAGTATCTCGCAGTCATAGTCTTTAAGTAATTCTAGCCAGCGTCGTTGCCTCATATTCAATTCTTTCTGATTAAAGAGGTATTGGAGACTCTTATGATCAGTGAAAAGTTTGCACTTCGTGCCATAGAGGTAATGCCTCCATATTTTCAGAGCGAAAACTACCGCTGCCAACTCTAAATCATGAGTCGGGTAGTTCTTTTCATGCTCTTTCAGCTGTCGAGACGCATATGCTATCACCTTTTCTCTTTGGGTCAAAACACAACCCAAACCAACACCAGACGCATCGCTATAGACAGCGAAGTCTTCAACTCCATCGGGTAGAGAAAGTATCGGTGCCTCGCATAGCTTCTTCTTTAGCTTCTCAAATGCTTCCTGATGCTTCTCACCCCAAGCATAAGTAGCTCCTTTGTGGGTCAAAGTTGACAATGGACTAGCGATCGAAGAAAAGCCTTGGATAAACCTTCGGTAATATCCGGCTAATCCTAAAAAGCTTCGAATCTCCGTGGGACTTTTCGGTTGTTCCCACTTCGTCACAGCTTCGATCTTCGCTGGATCAACCATTATCCCTTCTTGGTTGACCACGTGACCCAAGAATTGGACTTCACGAATCCAAAAATCACATTTGGAGAACTTAGCATACAGCTTCTCCTTCTTCAAGACTTCTAACACTTCTCGCAAGTGTCTGCCATGCTCCTCCTGGCTTTTCGAGTAAATCAGAATGTCGTCTATGAACACTATCACGGATTTATCAAGGAACGGGTTACAAACCCTATTCATCAAATCCATGAACGCTGCTGGAGCATTGGTTAGTCCAAACGACATAACCAAGAACTCATAGTGTCCATATCTAGTTCTGAATGCAGTCTTCTCGATATCTTGCTCTCTTACTTTTAGCTGATGATATCCTGACCTAAGATCGATCTTCGAGAAATAGCTCGAACCTTGCAATTGATCAAACAGGTCATCAATCCTCGGCAACGGATATCTATTCTTTATTGTTGCCTTGTTCAGCTCTCTGTAATCGATGCACATTCTCATACTTCCATCTTTCTTCTTTACAAATAACACCGGAGCTCCCCAGGGCGATGAACTAGGTCTAATGAAACCGTTGTCCAATAACTCCTGAAGTTGCATCATTAGTTCCTTCATCTCCGTTGGTGCTAATCGATAAGGTGCTTTCGCAATTGGCGTTGTTCCTGGCAACAAGTCAATACGGAATTCCACTTGTCGATCAGGCGGTAATCCAGGAAGATCTTCGGGAAATACTTCTGGATAATCACACACCACTGGAATATTCTGCATCACCTTCTTTTCCTTCTTAGCATCAATCACGAATGCTAGAAACGATGTACACCCCTTGGTCAAACATTTTCTGGCTTTCATCAATGAAATGATTCCAGAATTCACTCTGCGTTTATCTCCATACACCATAAACGAATCTTTCCCAGGCGGGTTTACTTTGACTATTTTCTTCTTGCATAAAATTTCGGCGTCGTTGGCGCTAAGCCAATCCATTCCCAATACGATGTCGAAACCATTAAGTTCGATAGGCAATAATTCCTCGTGGAACTTATTCCCATTCAGCTCAATTAAGATGTTTTTCATGCGATAGCTAACAGGTACAAACTTGCCACTAGCAACTTCGACTAATAAAGCATTATCTAGTCTAACAACAGGCAAAGCTAGCTTTCTACCAAATTCATGCGATATAAAGGAGTAGTTGGCTCCAGAATCAAATAAAATTTGGGCAGGCAATTCGTTAACGAGAAAGGTACCTGAAGCGACATCAGCTTCATCTTTAGCAGCTTCCAGTGTCATCTGGAATGCTCTCGCCTTTGGCTTTGGCGGAATGCTGGGTCTAGCTGCCTCCTTCTTCTTCGGGCAGTCTCTCGACATATGACCCTCCTCACCACAACCATAGCAAACTTTCTTTGTGAGGGTACACTCATTGGCATAGTGCCCTGGCTTTCCACACTTGTAGCATGTGTTCGCCACCTCACATCTTCCATGATGTTTCTTCTTACATTTGTCGCACCATTTCGCCTCACCTCCACCTCCCCTCGAACCAGACTTCGAGAACTTGTTTTTCTTGTTGGACCCTGAAGTTCCATCGAACTTCCTCTTTTCTCCAACATCTATTCTTTCCAGACCCTTTTCCTTCTGCTGGGCCTCCACATTCTTAGCTGCACGAACAGCCGTTTTCAGAGTGGTTGCCATTTTGACTGTCGGACCAAAGTCAGCAGGCAGTCCGTTAGCAAACCTCTCAATCTTGGAGAGTTCCGTTGGCACTAGGTACGGAAACAACTTCATCTTCTCAGTAAATGCAGTAGCATAGTCATCTATGCTCATCTTCCCCTTCTTTAAGTTTTGAAACTCATTGTTCAGATCAATCAGATCTATCTCCGAACAATACTGCACCCTTAACTGTTCCAAGAACTCCTCCCATGACATTTTCAGGGCTTCTCCTCGTGGCTAGTATCTGCCAACAACTTCCACCAACTCAAGACCCCAGTCTTCAGTTGTCTAACCGCAAAGACGGTCTTCTGTTTGTTGCTACAGCCGCAACTTTCAAATACCATCTCCATTTCGGAGATCCAATCCATTATCTCAACAGGCTTTGGGCTCCCAGAAAGACTTGGCGGTTTGGTGCCCAAGAAATTCTTGTACATACGCCCATCCTTGTTGTTTCTCCTTTCCGGATCGTTCCTTCGTTCCTCTTGAGTCCCAACTTGACTCACCATGCGACTATTGTTCCCTTCCTCCGATTGCTCGGGAATCAATTCCGGTTCCTCAATAGGTATGATAGGTTCATCCCTATTATTATGCAACATTTGTCGCATCTCCTCCCTTTGTTCGGCTAGCATAGCCCGAATCATGGCTTGCACCGCAGCCATTGTTATTGGTTCTGGTGCTGCTGCTACAACAGGTATTTGCTCAATCACTGGCGGTTGATTCCTGTTTTCATCTGCGTTTCCAACGCCACTCCTTGTTCTCACCATTTTTTGATCTACACCGAATAAGGTGAAATTAGATCCTCATTCACGATAGATATTCAAATCATCCTTATCACTCCGAAACGATTACATGCTAGTTCTAATATCGTATACATACGCTTAGAATCCTAAACACATAAACCTTCAGATCCGGTTGGCAACAAACCGTAGATCCGAACAAACAATATCATATATGGCAACATATAACATTTAGCACATAAAAGCATTTTAGGCAACCTTCCTAAAATAAACTAGTGCTCGTGTCTAAAACTTATCAGACACACATCTCACAATCTCCACTTAGCATACTAAGTTTAAGTCTAGAAATCCTACAAATTCCTAGTTCGCTTAAACTAATGCTCTGATACCAACTGTGACATCCCCAAAATCTCGGCCAGAAAAGACCGATTTTCATTTATGCTTTTAAATATTTTCAGAGTAAATCCTTTTGATTTGAAAGAGTTGCGGAATTTGTTCCCAAAACAAAACATGATAAAATAATATTTATCAAAGCATTTCATCAAGAGATGCATTTCATTATATAATCAAAACTCGGGATGTCATGTTCCGATACAGGCCATAAAGCATAAACGATAAACATTACAAGTCATTCAACAAATATATACATATACAGACTTGTAAACAAAACAACAAGATGATCCATCCATCTTACGCCCTTGTGCCACTTCCTGTAATACAAATAAAACTGAGTGGGTCAGGCTTGGGAGCCTGGTGAGCATATAGGGTTTTCAACCCACAATAAATAAGTTATATTTAATTTCACCAACCAATCACTATCCCGATTACCCATTCCCGTTATCCTCACTTTACGTCCCTAAAACAACTATCTCAAGGGACCTAATCTAGGATTTTCATCGGGACGGACATCACTGCGAAGGGGTTTCCTCAACAATAGATATCCTAAAGGCAACCATGAGGGGGATAGAGTACACCGGTGAACACATCGTTCACAACACCTACAGGTTATGAACCTGCTAGTGTTCCACTGGACTGTCTAGAAAGAGTCCGTGGTTGTTATCCATACTCCGCTGAATAACTAGATCAACAACAACAACAACATCGAGGCCTCTCATCTGTTTATTACACACCAACTATCTACCCATGTTCTACCCAACATATTAGTAGATAAAAATATATATTTTCATACGTAGTTTAAAGAAAACCTGTATAGCATGCTTTAATCAACACATATGTCACATAACAGATGAGGCACACACACATAACACATATCTCATAAAGAAATAAGCAGATCTATAAGATAGAAGAGAGTGAATACTCATTCACACATAACACAACCAAATATATACACATAGCACGTATTTTTATATAAAATACTTCGTATTATTGTATTAGAAGAAATAACTACACACTCACTTGATCAGAAGATGATCGGACAGCGCTACGGCTTATAGAAGTAGTATTCCTCAGCAGATCTGGAAGATCTCCTCGAAAATCGAACTTCTCGCGGGCAGAGCTTCGACTCGGGAACCGCGCTTCTCGGGATCTTCGGGATCTCGGGACTTGCCTCGGGGCTAGAGTATGATACCGGGACTTCGGGGTAGCTTCGGCATGAAAAACGATGCAAAAGACTAGAGAGAAGAGAAGAAAATGAACAAGAAATGAGGCTGCCTTCGGATCCTTTATATACAGGCTGGAACCTCGGAGTACGCGGGGCGTACAGGCGTACGCAGCGCGTACGCGTCCGAAATCGTCATTGCATGCGTCATCCGAAGTGTCGACACTATCGGAGTTACGCGATAGCGTAACCTCGTACGCGGGGCGTACTCCGGATTACACCGGTGACTCGGCTTCGGATAATGCTTCCGAATTTTGAATTAAAAATAAATACAAAATGATTAATAAACTTCGGAAATTCATAACTTCTTCATACGAACTCCGTTTTCGACGTTCTTTATATCCACGCGAAGGTGAGACCATGCTCTACGACTTTCGTTTAGACTCCGTTGGCTAATTTTGACTTTATTTTTTATTAATTATTTTTAATAGGCCGCGACAGAAACTTTCGTTATAAATTCATAACTTCTTCGTTTGACGTCCGTTCTCGCCTAACTTTTTATCGCTTTGATACCAACAATGAGATCTTTGATTCTCATTTAGATTGCTTCGGCTAACAACCGCTCGATCTCAATTCGAGTATTTCAGGCTGTATACCGCTAAGCCGGAACTTCGATAAATCATAACTTCCTCATACGAAGTCAGATTTGGGCGTTCTATATATATTCGGAAACCTCGTTTCAACTACTACAACATAGATCAAAGATATTAAGTTTATTTTACACTTAAATTTTGACGCTTATTTTTATTCTTAATTAATCAAACCACATAATTAAGCAATTAAGCACAAAACACATAATACTCAAATAATACAATCTTATTATTTCAAAACGGGTTACAAAGGTTAACCTAGACTATTATATTGCTAAAAACGGCAAGCCCGGAAACACAGGCGTTACATACAGGGAAGGCAACTTCACCAACGTTCGGTTCAAGGTACTATGGGGATCTGCCAAGACCGAACATGCCATCTCACTTGCAGATCTTCCCAACCTTAATCCCCATGATTGGATTATCTTGCACAGCATCCTTCTTACAAACGAAGCTGAATATGGTCCGATCATCGACCACTTTAAGAGGATGCTTGTGTGCTATATCATGGAAGTTGCTTTGATGGATCAGGAGATTGTGAGCGTGTTCAAGAAGAAACCTACCATATCTCCTGTTGGCTCTGCCAGTGATCTCAACATGATGCAGATGGGGAAGATTGACCCAAAGAGAAAATCTGTCATGTTTACCAGGAACGAAGGACATAAATGTCTTTTTGCCTTGGCAGACAAACATCTCTACACCACTGCCTGTTTGGAACGTGTTTTGGGGATCATCCATCGATGCAAGCAGAACACAGTGGATGATGTAAAGTACTTTGATGATATGATTCAATGGTACATTCGGTTCAGATAGACTATCCTGGCACTGATCTCACGTCTGTTTGATACAACAAAGAAGGTTCTCGCTGCTGGCCCAAGCAAGAAGAAGAAGTAGTCTCGCTCCAATTTGACGCAAAGGGGGAGATTGTTGGGTCGTATTTTGCGTTGCGTCTATTGGGCTCGTTAGCTAGTCCAATATGTATCTCCGGTATGGGCATGTCCATCCGTGAGTTTTGTAGGGTTTAGTATAAGTAGGTGCTTGCATGCATCTTAGAAGAAGAGGACGATCAGTAACGATTAGAGATTTATTGTTCAGCAAAATTTATCGTTCTTGTTTTGTAACCCTAGAATCCTCTACAGCGGAAGTTCTTAGTCGAGCTCTACTGAGGATTGAGTAATCTAATCATTCGACACATCTTGATTCATACTCGTGTTACTTACTGTTTTTATATTCATCACTTACCTGTTACGAAGATCTAATCGATCATCAAGCTAGTTTATAACTTAACAGTCTTATTTAATAACAAGACTACAACATACCATTTCAGAATACCATATCACTCATACATTTTGGTCTTAAGGTCTAAGACTACATTTCATTTATAAAAGAAAATGTTGGATTTTATGGAGGAACACACTAACATTTTCAAAGAATAAACACAAACTTCTAATACAAAAATGCTTATGAACTCACCAACTTAAATATTGATACACTTTCAAAACCACTTGTATTCTCAGGGAACCAGTAGACAGATACACTTATAGGTTTTTGAGAAGACGGAGCATCATAGCGTCACGTCTTATAGTTTTTGGTATACACTTTTGGTGTCATTCAAACAATGTTACGAACCCCATGTAAACTGTATATTATCAATACAGTGGTTGTTATTACTTTGATTACTATTATTCAATTGTTGTGATACAGTACATGATGTCATCCACCCCAAAACGTTTCCGTTGTTCCGGTTTGGGGGTGTGACAGATTGGTATCAGAGCATTGTTTATAGTGAACTAACTATATCAAACCATATAAGATACACAAATATAAACACTATGGGGCTAAAGCGCTCTAACTAAAATTATAATTTTAAAATATAAGTATTTTAAAAGAAGTATACGAACATGCATACATACCAGAAACAGTATCACATAAAGAACTACATAAACGTATTTAGATGAGTTAGATGTTGTAGTTGAGCCTAGACAGTTATGTAATCATATATGGGATAAATATAGCTTGATTAACTATATTTATTTGAGATACGACCAACATGTGTTTGAGAGTGATTGTAGTATTGCAACAAGTCTAAAACTTACCAACTCTATATACAAGAGGAACTCTAGAACCAAACAGGAAGTTAAAATAATATAGGAGTATTTTATGGCATTATAACACTATAACAACAACATTTAGGTCTCGATCGTTATATAACTAATAGTCGAGAAAGGCCTTCTTACCATAATCAATCATGTGAAAACAAAGGACCCTTCTTGGCAGATCTATAATTGCTAAGTGTATACGAAACTAAGATTTTATAAATTTGTGGTTTTTCTTTACTTCCTTTTCCTTGTTTGGATGTGCATGTAGAATAGGATCACTTATTCGAAGGTCTATTCGATCTTGGTTATATATAATTTGTATACACTATGTGATTATAGGAGGACCCAATATGGGTTACACCATACACATTCATTAGAAATATAACTATAAATTTCTTAAATTGAAATTTGCAATTGTTTACTTATATATTCTAGTAGACTTCTATTAGAAATTACCGATAGAACATTATAAAAGTCAGGATATGATGCGTTTAGAACTAAGATACATATTGTTCAATATAACATGACTCATGACCACTATAGAGGACTTATTATCATGTGACAACCGGCAAAATTAGAGCCAAACCAAGTCAAAAGATATACAACGTATAAGTGAGAAACACATTGTAACCTTGTCACGTAAAATTTTGCCAGTTGTCACATGATGATAACTCCTCTATAGTGGTCATGAGGGCAAATTTATTTATGTAAACACAAATTAAAAACCATGTTTATATAAGTTATTATATTAATATACTTTGATATCCGTACTTATATAAGTTATGTATGTGTATATATTAAAGTCCATGAAGTGTTAAGCATTGGAAAGTCAACTATAGTTAAAAGAGTTACATTGTTTTATTAATTAAGACTTGTAGGCCCTTTATATGAGAGTTTTCAGCCACATAGGACCGAAAACACTTCTTAAAAACACTTAAATGGCCGAAAAGTCCTTGCTTAGAATTGCTTGGGACCAAAAACTCAAAATTAAAGCCCATTATGGACGAAATCTCCATGTATTGGGCCAACTTCATGTATAATAGTGTGATTTCATTCAAGTTGTCTGAAATCTCCTCCATATGGACTGAAAACACGCTTTAAATGGCTAAGTGGTGCTACTGGATTGGTCAATGTATCTTCCCAATGTGATATTTGCTCTTACCCACGTAAATATCACTTCAAATTGTCACTTCTTACCTACTTATTATCTCATGTTCACATATACACGAATTAGAGCCTTCACAAAATCATTCTCAGTGAACTTCTCATTCTACAAAACTCTCTCAAGGATCATCCCTAAAACCATTCTAAAAGTTTAGAAGTTAAACATCGCAGGAGCTTCAATCTTCAAACTTGTTTTCCTTTCGAATACATAGTAAGTTCTTATGATCTAAGTATCTTTCTATTACATTTCATTCTAGTTTCATATATATATTCACACATTATTATGTGTTTAAAAACCATTAGGATTACGACATCTTTACCGTAATCTAGCTCGAAGTCACTATTTTTATCCTGATATCTACCCAAAATCACACATAAGGTGAGTTCATACCCTTATATTTTACAAGCTTTTTCTATGTTTTTAGGGGGGGGGGGGAATACAAGTAACTCAAAAGAAATTTTACATTAAAACACAATCATATAAATGTGTTTATTTTCTAGTTCTACAAAGACTAAACTGCAAATTTGGTCCCTGTGGTATACAAAACAATGTGGATGGAGTCGAAAATGTTTTCAACTTGCACCACTGGTCCAAAATCGATTATTTTTTGTGGTTTTGGTCCCTGAAAAAGTTGAAAAGACTGTTTTACCCTTTTAGATTCTTTTTCTATTTTTCTTTATATTTTTCTTAATACTTAAATAGTTAAATAATAAAGAAAAGACTCAACCAACCCCCCCCCCCCCCCCCCCCGTCTCTATCAAAATACGTATCAAGAAACAAATACACCATCTTTTTCTCTCAACTTTGCATCTCTCCGCTAACTCCTTGTTTTAGCGATCCCACCACCGCTGCTTGCCCGAAGTCTGTGTCACGACCCCCAACGTTATGGAATTACAACGAGCAACAATTTCACTATAATTGCGATGTTTTTCTTTGATACTAGATTCAACCCGGTGGAATTCTCTTGTCGTCCTCCTTCAACCCCCATCCGTTATCCTTTATTGAAAGAGGAAGTAATCGATTGTTAACTTGTTCATCTAATCTTTACTGTAAGCACATATGACTAACAAGAACACTGCAAAATTCTAGGGTTTATTTTGGGGCTAAGATTACTTTATGTGTTGATGCAATTGGAGTTTCTTTATTCCTACTATGGTTCACTCTTTATCTGCAACAACAACGACAAAATCTTCCATTTTCTTCTACTTTTGTGGTTCAAGTTAGGTATGATTTTAATTTCGAGTGGGGCAGTCGTTGGTTAAAATTTACTCTGTTATTTGGTAGCAAACATGTAAATTTCATTCTTGGATTAAGTATCTCGATGTTAACAAAGCATATGGTTCTGATGACATCAATTGGGATTGGGCTTTGGAGAATCATAACAAGTTCTAAAATAAATCCTCAAATTAATTTATCTGTTGTAAAGGGGGCAGTGGGGGTAAGGTGGGCAGGGTCTTTTCTTTATTTTTTTTTGTTATTCAAATATTAAGAAAAATAGAAAAAGAATCTAAAAGGGTAAAACAGTCTTTTCAACTTTTTCAGGGACCAAAACCACAAAAAAGAATCGATTTTGGACCAGTGGTGCAAGTTGAAAACATTTTGGATTCCATCCACATTTTTTTACATACCACAGGGACCAAATTTGCAGTTTAGTCTTCTACAAAAATGTGGTGAAAACATGAAATGGTTTTACTACCAAACTCGTATTTTAAATACGTGCAAACTTTTGATAGAAACATAACGATATGGAAACACATACCAAACACTTCGTTATATTTATGAAATATATGTATACATATATTTATATAACTCTATAAATATATCTTGATTAAAAACATGATTTTATACTAAACTATATGAATGCAGTTAACGAAACTTTACCCCTTTGTACCCGTTGAGCAAAGGGGTGTAATTATATAAAATGCATATATAATTATTTTTCATCGTTTTTCTCTATTATCCTAGACTCAGTGTAACACCCCGTTTATTTAATAAATAATCAAATAAATTAATGAACAAATACTAGCCCTAAAATAATAATTATATATATCAAGGGATGGTCTCGAAGAGCTAATTGTCATAGTTTTATTAGTTGGGGGTTAAAAGTGTATGTTTCGGATTGACTTTGTAAGTATTTATGAAGGCAGGGACTAAATGATAACTTCTGGGACTTCTTTTGAAGAAATTCTGGAGGCTAAGGGGTTGTTTGGTAAATTATGGACTTCGTTTGAAAAGATTTCTAAGGGCAGGGTCTGTTTGGTAAATATTATACTTAGGTTGTAATGGATTTTTAATGTTGGGGTTTAAAAGGTAAATATGGGAGTTATTTTAAAAGGATATTTCTGGAGAGGGACCATTCATGCCATTATGGCAATGACTTTTGAAGGGCATCGAGTATATATTCATCTTAAGGAACCCTAACCCTAATGCATGTTACAGCTGTCACCCTCCAACCTTATACCTCCCTCATCGGCCGCCACCCTATTCTCCCTTGCTTCTTCGACCACTAAGCTACCATTGTGCCTTCCGTCGTTGCTGAAGACGGAGACCATCGCGGGATGTCGACATTCAACCGGTAGTGAAGGGGAAACAGATCGTAACAGCCATCTCTGGCCGTTAGAGCCACTGTTGTCGTCGTGTCGCTGCTGTTGCTGCCACTTTGCGACCAGAGCGCCACCACCACTGTCGTATTTCTTTAGCCGGTGATGTGTGCGTTGTGTGGGCGTTGCGTCCATTAGAGAAGTCGGAAGTTGACGACAGAGCTGCCATCGCCGTTTCTCGCTGCTCGCGGTCGTAGGCTCCCTCGAACGCCACCTTCTATCCATCGCGACACCACCGCTGCTGCCTAACGACCGACGAAGACAAAGGTTGCTGCTTTGATATGATTTAGTTGTCGATATCACAACCGTAGCCGCCACCCCCACTGTTGGGGGCTGTAGAAGATGATAAGCCACTGCCGCCTCCATCCGACATCTTCTGCCGCCTTCTTGACACCACCAGCCACCGTGGAAGGTGGCTATGTGCATTTGCTGCTATGTGTTTAGGTGTGTGTGTTGCATATAGTTTCATTTGGCCGAAAAATTGAGAAAAGGCCACCACCACCACCATAAGGTGGTGGCTTCCACCATGTGCCACCGCCAGCCACCACAAGGTGGTTGTGTGTGTGTGTTTATTCTCTTAAGTGTGTGTTTATTCTCTTAAGTGTGTGTTTATTTTGGGATTAAAGATTTGTAAAATGTAATTAGAAAGTGGAATAATAAAAAGAAAGTTCTAAACCACCACTGTATGGTGGTGGTTACCGCCACCTGCTGCTACCGGCCGTCGTGTCGGGTGGCGGTGTGACTTGTTTGCATTGTGACTCATTTGGGATATTTGGACAAGGGACTAAAACCCTAATGGGCCTAATAAACGCTAATGGGACTAATAAACCTTAGCGGGCCCAAGAAAACCCTAATGGGCCCAATGAAGCCCTAATCGACCTAAAAGCCCAAACATGTGACTAATGGGCCTAATGAACCCTAATCGATCAAAAGACATAGCTATTGGGCCTATTGGGCTAAGATGAGGTTGGAAACCCTAATTAGGGTTTAGAAAACCCTAATATTGGATTTATGGGCTTGGATTTATCACGAACTGCATTTGGGCCATTGGAATGGAATTGCGTATTAAGCCCAATTGCACCATATGATTTATTTAGAAAAGTGATGGATTTAATGGATTACGTCCTTAATGGGTTAAGTGAGAAACACTTAACCCTAATCGTCATTTTATATGAAACGCTAATTTCACTTGGGTTTATTGTTGGGCTTTTCTATTGGTCCTTGATGATTGGGTTATTAATGGACCATCCAAGATCAAGAAAATGGACTGGAATAATTAATAGGCTTTGAGGTAAGGCCCATATGAGGAGTTAGGCTGAATTTGGAAAATTAGGGCATAGTTTGGGCCTTCATGATTATGAGATGTTGGGCCATTAGAAATGCTAAATATTTGGACTGGACTAAATGGTTGGGCCTTAGAATAAGACCATGTAAATGTTTGGGCCCAATTTGGAAAATTGGGCCATATGTTGGGCTTTGACTCATAGTTCACTATTGGGCCTTTGGATTGGGCCTTGGGCTTAAATCAAGCTAAGTGTAACAATAAAAAAACCTAGGTATACCTTGTAAACCCTAATCTTTGAGCAATTGTCCATATTGGTCCTTGATAAAGAGAAAAGTGGTAGATGGGTACGTGGGACGTAGTAGAGTGTACGCTCAGCGTACTCGTGCGCATGTGATGTGTGTAAAAATGCACTTGTTTTATTCCTACTCTAAAAATATAATTTTAGCACACAAAGGCAGTGAACCTGTCTTTTAGTGGTATAATTAAATAAGTAGGGTATTGAACTCAGGGAACGGAAATTAAACTAATAACTAGTTTTAACTAGACAAGTAATAAAAGTAAAGGGGTTTTCTCTAGTTTCACAAGACTAGAAACTTCAACACACCTCCTAACACGTAATTAACTAAGCAACTAAAACAAGTAAAAATTCACCAAATTTAATAAAAGGGTTTCTGTTTAGGTCCAACTAATTCACTCCTATCGTTAATTTTATGATAAAGTAATATATTGATTGTTATTCTTTACCAACTATAGTGATTAGATTCGCATTCGCTATTACCAACCCTAAGGAAATTACTCAATTTAAGCAGTGATCAAGTGTTTAAACTAATTAATTCCCTAGTTCAATTATTTGGATTAAATAAGATTTGTCATTGGTTAATCAAATTGATAGTTCACCTAACCTCTTGTTTGTTGGTTTACTTAACAAGCTCACACATTAATTTACCCATTCTCTAATTACTCCTAGTTTCATATTCACTAATCCTAGGCATATAATGAAGTGTTCACATAAATCATATGAGGTTAACAATTAAGAGATGTTCATATAGCCTAATTTTCTTCCAATTAACAGAAAATAGTCATAATCAATGCATAAGGTTCTTTAACAAACTTAGTTTAATAAATCACCAATAATAAATCAATCAAAGTATAAATCACACCATAGGAGTAAATTAGTCTTTCCTAAACAAAAACTACGAAATTCAGCTCATGATTACAATCAAAGAGAAGCTAAAAACGAATTCAATTGAACTAAACATGATTCACTTCTAGATTAAGTGGAAGATTTAACCTAATTCGCCTTGAGTCTTCTTAATGATCAAAGATTAGGGTTCTTCAGGTCTCCAAAGGTATCTGCAGTCGCAGGTTGCTCTCTAAGGAAGCCAAAAAAACTCCTCCATTTGGGATTCTATCTGCTATTTATAATTATCTCAAAATAGGGTCTACTCGGTGAGTAGGTGCTCTACTCGCCGAGTTCCTTTGAGAAATAAGTGTATGACAAGGAGTTTGGATATTACTTCGCGAACATTCAACTGGACTCGCCGAGTAGGGTTCAAGACTCGTCGAGAAGGGTCAGGTTTGTTCTTCCTTCTTCATTTCTAGCTTCTGATTGCTTCTCCTTCTTTCTTTTTTCTCCCAAGCTTGTCTTCTAGACTGAAAATATAATTTAGACATTATTAAGTACCTTTTGTCCATATTATGCAAATAATTAGCTAATAATTGATAAAATTCTATACTAAACACATGGCTAAATATGCACATATCAAAATACCCCACACTTGACTTTTGCTTGCCCCCAAGCAAAACTGAATTTTAGCAAACTAGAATCACATAAGACAATTCCAATTAAACCCAACCGTTATGCCAAGACCGCAATGCATGCATTTGTGTCTAAAAATTTTTCTAAGGAACCCCCATACTCTAAATACTCACAATCCTCATAAACATTCACCCACTTTTTCCGAACAATGCTCATTTTATGCATCCCTCCGAATCCATCCGCAGAAAACCTCCTAGCCTCAATGTATTTTTGGTTGAGCAACCCAAGCATACATAATCTAGAAAATTCCATTTTATGATACCACTATGGAGCTCTTTGGAATTCTTCACTTTTTTATATTTGATCTTCAATTTTTGGGTATCTTCAACTTTTGAATTTCTTCAAAAATTTTTAATCGTTGAACTTCATACTTTAACTTTGATGCTCCAAAAATTCTTCGAACTCTTTCTTGTAATTCTCTCTCTTTTTTTTTACATGTAACTCACTTTTTTTTCATTCAAAACCCTACATGCTTAAGCAGGGGAGCTCAACTTCAACCTTTATTGGTTAACAATAATAATTTTCCTGGATACATTTCTGGTACACATGCTAAACATATTGCATCCTTCAAACCAAGCGAGGTCATGTTTTTGTCCCATGATTTCACTAGAATAAGGAGGCCACAAATGCACTAGAACGTATATAGGCTCAACTAAACATTTGGGTTTTCATGCAATCATCAACATAATTCTAACATGGAATCCTACTTACTTTTACCATAGTTTTCTAAGTTAAGTCCTAAGTAATGTTTTATGCAAAAAAATTTCAAAAATGAAGCCTAAAATTAGGATTAGGATTCTAAATTGACTAAAATGTTACCAACCCCCTACCCCACACTTAATTTATGCAATGTCCTCATTGCATGTTATGTATGAAAATAAAAACACAAAACTAAAGAGGGAATTGGAACAAACTCCCCTGAGATAGCAGTCGCGAGGTTGATATTCTTCATGAAAAACTCCAACTTCAAATTTCTTTAGTCATGGAAACAAGTCATCCATGCCTTGGGTATCATGTCGCACGTGGTAATCATCTAAATAGCTCTAATTGTTGAGGACAAAACTTCTCAGAAACCTTCCAGGAATGAATCTTACGAAGGTATGGATAAAGGCTGCAGTGAATGTGCCCAAAACAGGTATTGAGAGTGAAATATTAAGGGACTCGGCGGGTCAGACGTGAACTCGGTGAGTAGACTGGCCCCCAGCAGAAAATCGAGGTATTACACATGAACTCGGTGAGTAGACTAGGTGCACTCAGCGGGTTGCAGCTGAGTCGAAAAATTAATTTTTCTGCTTTTTATCCTTGGCTGAAGTGTTAAAACAGGACACTTCAGTGACTCTTCTTTCATTTTCTTCAATAATGACGAACCTTGTCACTCTCATTCCTAACGGACTCAACCTTAAATGTAACATTTGACATTATTTTCTACACCTTTCCTCACTTTAGCCTTGACCAATGAGACTCCTAAATGCACCCTAATCTTTAAACCTGAAAAACAAAGTAACCACGAGTGAAAGAAAACGAACAAAGTCCTAATTAAGTTTCGGTTACATCAAAGTTCAATCACAAAACAAACGAAAAAAAACATCCAAATAAAAAACAAATTCAAGCTTCTTCTTCCATCTCTTCTCCTCCTGCTCCACTTCCTCCTGCTTGGTCATTTCTCCTCTACATCCGCTCTTCCCAATTCATAATGTACGAATATCCGGGCCCAGGACGTGGAGCAATGTGCATTTGTTTAAAGAGATAATTGAATGACTCATTGTTATAGTAAATGTCTTGGCCAATGTCATCCAAATACCCCCGATACTCCATGTGATTCCACCCCTCGTTCTTATCTTCCACCGGGATAACCGGTGGGTCTTCTCGAACCCGTTCTCTTCTATGTCGAACTCTTCTTCCCGAATCCTCGGGAGCAATCGCCCCGTCTTCGTTTGGGATTGCAAAATAATCCCCAAATTTTTCCACAAACCTTGCCCTCCGGAATAATGTAATGCTAAACGGAGGAGGAGAAATCACGGTTAACGCCCTTGCCTCTTGCATGTCCAAAATTCCATATGACCTTGCGATTCTTGTCACAAACATACCCCTATTAATTTTGGATATAATCTTCTCTTTAACTGCTCCATCCGCAAGGTATCTTGCCAAACAATAAGGAAAGTTGCAAAAGATGTCTGGGGTGATGATGCTACACAAATAGAAAATGTCGAGGGTAGGAACTTTGTCATCATCCTTCCTCATATTTATGGTACTAGCGATGAGGCGGTCGATGAGACGATGGATCAGAGAACGAATATGGCCCTCATGAGCAGAAGAGGGAATATAGACCCGGTTTGCAATAGTATTCCACCAAGTAGAGGCAACAACTTCCTCGGGAAGATCCTTGTGGCATTGCTCTAAAAATGCTTCAAAATCCTCCGACATGATGACATTTTGGTCATAGAGACCAACCCTCCAGGCGAGTTCTGCTATGCTGCAATGGCACAGATCCCCTCCGAGGCAAAAAGTGATAATGTTTGTGTTATAATATTCACTACCACCTGATGTGCACAAAAGTACCCACTAATTTTAATATTTATAACCTAACAAACTTAACTAACTATGCACTTATAGGCAGTGTACCTAGTCAAATTACAGTATAGTTTGGGTAAGTCGGGTGTCGATCACAGGGAACGGTGTTCTAATTAATTTACTTACTATTAAATTAACCTAATTATTAACAAGTTTAAAAGGAGTTTTATCTGATTTTACAAGATCAGATGAACTTAAATCAAATTCAATAAGTAAAAACGCTCTCTTGTTTAGTTTCAATCCACTTCTTCCTTATGGCTAGCTAATGATTATGGATTATTAAGTTGGTTTTTAGTTGTATTAGTAATTTAGTTCTAACTTTACCAATAATTAACTAATTCATGTCAAACCATGTATGTTCACACATAATTAAACACAGAACTAATTATGAATGTAAATATACTATGTAAGATTTGTAATATAAACGCAATTATAGTCACAATACACGTTCTCTAGCACAACTGAGCTTATTTACTCTAATTACTAACTAAGATTGGTAAATCCTAGCTCTAACAATTTAATGTTCACTAAATCATTAGGAAAATAAGTTCACGCAGTTAATGGTCACTATGCTACACAGAACATGCAATCAAGCAATTAGAGAAACAAACAATAGCATGCTAGGTAATACAAATCAAACACAAGCAATTTTTTCCAACTAAACTTAATCCATAAACATTGAACTATTCATAAGTTTGAAGCTTCATCTAGCTAAACAAGAGTAGCTAGATTCAGCTGCTCATCATAGCAACTAATAAACCAACACAAATTGAATTAATAGAAAACATGTTCTTATTTAACTAAAATATAAACCTTTATTCTTTTTGGTGTTGAAAACCTTCTTCCAGAACCCTTCTTTCGCTCCAAATCGTCTCCTGGAACTCCTTCCTTCAGCCCATAAAAGTCCTCCTTTCGTAATAATCAGGAACACTTAAATAAACTCCAAAAACCCGCGCCACGTCGTGGCTATCTAGGCCACGTCGTGGGCTTCAAGTTATCTGTACCATGCAAGGAATCCTCCGAATCGTGATCTTTATCTTCTAGAACCCTCATGCCACGTCGTGGCCGACTTTGCCACGTCGTGAATTCAGTTTTTTTCGTGGATTTATTCTTTTCTTGTCTTTCAAGTCTCCCATGTTCCACATATTGTCACTTTTGGTCCCTCTCTTCGAAAATCCTTTTAATTGACTAAAAATAACAATTTAAAGTCATAAGTACCATTATTCTAAACATATTATCAACTTATTTATTAATATGGCAATATCAAAATACCCCACACTTAGGCTTTGCTTGCCCTCAAGCAAATTTAAACTTAACTCCTAATTACTAACACCACATAGAACAATCCGACTCTAGCTCAGCCATTATGCCAAGACCTCAACGTATGCATTTGTGTTTAAAATTTTCCTAAAGTACCCCCCCATACTTTAAATACTCACAATCTTTTGGAATTCTTCACTTCTTTGACATTTGATCTTTGATTTCTTTGAATTCACCACCTTATTTGATCTTTGGTATCTTCAACTCTTTGCATTTCTTGGAATTTTGATCTTTTGATCTTCACTTTATTTGCACCAAAATTCTTCAAACTTTTTCCGTAATTCTCTTTTTTTTTTTACATGTACCTCACTTTTTTCCACTCAAAACCTACATGCTTAAGCAGAGGCGCTCAACCTCAACCTTTATCGATTAATGATAATAATTTTCCTGGATACATTTTAGGTTTAGGCTGCTATACACATTGCATCCCTCAAACCAAGCGGGGTTATGTTTTTTTTCCATGATTTCACTAAAATAAGTGAGGCCACAAATGCACTATAACGTGTATTGGCTCAACTAAACATTTGAACTTTCACCGGATCATCCCACATAACACTAGCAATTATAATTCAAATTATTATTACTAGATTCAATTATTAAAAATTTCAATTTCCGAATTTTCAATTTTACTATCAAATTCTATGATTATCTAGCAATTTACTTTTTCTACCCCTACCCCACACTTATTTCATACAATGCCCTCATTGTATGCATAAAAATAAATCAAAATTAAAGAAAAGGGAGAAAAAGGAACAGACTCCCCTGGGATAGTGGTGTGAGCATCTCCAAAAGTGTGGAAAACGTGCGTCTTGAATATGGACCTCCAAAAATAGAAACTCGGTGTAGAACTGGGTGAATATGTAAATAAACCACAAACATGACTCGAAACTTCAATTCTCCAAAGTGGGTGCTAGTAAGTAGAAAAGTGTGAAAGGAAAAAAAAATGAGACATGTCGTGGCAGAGAGCACCACGTCGTGATATGAGATGAAAGCGCGAACAACAGGCTGCTTTATTCTTCAAAGTTCATGTGCGCCACGACGTGGCGTAAGGAGCCCACGTCGTGGAAACTGGACATCAGCAAAAATGCCTTATTTCTTCATGCACCCTAGAAGCTTGACCAATGTCTAAATGGTATAAGACGCTTCTATGTAAATATACTTCCCAACTGTAACCTATCTCCTACTAACATACCCCACACTTATCTTTAATTGTGTGTTCCAACTCACGACTCTAAGCTTCCTTGACTTGACTAGACAAACACGACTCTAGAGTTAACCTTATATGCTCCTTAGAATTCCAATGCTAATCTGAAAAATGGAACAACCCAAAAGAAATAAAAGAGTAACATCATAGTTCAAGAAAGTTTTACATTACAAACCAAATTCAAACATAAAACAAAACAAAATAAAAAGAAAAGGAAAGAAAAATCAATCATCATCTCGTTGGTCCTGCGCTCCACTTGGTTCTGCCCCGTCATTCTACTGACGCCAAAGCTCCTCCCATGTCGGAAAATAAGGATACTGTGGTGGCATAGAAGGTGGTCGGGTCACACCCAAATGCAAATAAATATCCTCAGTAAGTTGGGTATGATAAATGGCATGCCCCCGGAGATTATCCAAATAAGTTCCCACCCGACTCTGAAAAGGGTCGGTGGGCACTCCCTGTACATATTGTGAAGTAGCACGCTCTCTCTCGACCTCACCTCTAGCTCACACATTCTGACGCCACGGTCTGGCTGGTGGTTGCTGCCCTGGCTGCGCCTCCTCTTGCTCGTCATCTATCGGCGGTATAACTAAATGACCCCCAACTCCCAAGACTTGAATAGCCAAATCTGTGTTCGGGAATCGAGTAAGATTCCTCACAAAGTCATGGGTCAAAATACGATATGACCTAGCAAGGCGAGTAACCAAATGCCCCCCCGTAATCGGACTCTCGGGCCTAGAATTGGCCGCTTTCTTCCCCATGAACCTCGCCAACATATACGGTAAATCACAGCAAACTCCCGGGGTAATAAGAGTCCATAAATAAAACAAATTCCGAATGGGGACTTTATCACCATGATGCTTGTGATTTATTGAAAAAGTGATCAGGCGATGTAAAAATCGGAAAACAGGATTCCAAATTTGTGACTCACTCGAGTCACGAGTATTGTACTCATGGCTAGAAATGCCCCGCCAGAACTGAACATCCATAATACCAGGATTAAAATCCCGAACGCATCCAAGCAAGAACGGTATGAAAAACGGAGATTGAGTCTCCACTTCGGTATAAAGCCCCATACGCCAAGCGAATTCCCGAAGACTACACTCTCTATAAACACCACCCAAACGAAACACAAGTGCCCGGTTGTAATTAAAATCAATGGTGCGTTCCTCAAAGCATACGGTAGAGAAAAACACCACCGATAATTCCCGGTATACGGGTTCTTGAATGGCAAACAAATTCCTCCACCCGTGACAAGTGAAAGAAAATTGATCTCCTACATATGTTTTTGACCAATAGCGTTCCAACTCAGCAACCATTCCCACACCACCGAGCCATCCCCAATCGATAATTGGGGCTATCGCAAATTTCATATTGTACAGCCATCCCAGCCGATTCTCATAAGTAGTCAACAATGGTCGGGGAATGTTTTGAGGAAACTGATATAAGGGATGTATACTCGCCACATCAATTGGGTTTTTCTCCTGTGGAATAGCTCTTTGTGGTCCCATTTCTACATACAAAATCAAACCAAAGCAGCAAACATCCAAAATATTAAAACAGATTAAACTGTCTGCTAGAAGTCACGACGTGGCCAGGCTCGCCACGTCGTGGACCACAATCGCAAGCTGTGTGTGGATCGGTCAGTTTGTATGCGATTTCTACCAAAGTTAATGCTTGGGGTTTTTTCCTATGGACATTTAAGGGACATGCAACCTAGAATTAACAACTAGTTTCAACCAATTTTGTGCATCACATAAACCCTAACCATGAAAATTTAAAATTGTAAGATATAACTACAATTAATGGGTAGAACTCATACCAAGTAGAGTTATTTGACAAGAACTTGCAAAGAATTTGGAAGCAGATTAAGAAATTGGTTGTGGGGACCTTATTCCCGTTCGTGCGGCAGTAGCATATGGGAATGGGAATGTTGGTCAAAGGGTTTTAAGGAAATGATCCCCCCGTGACTTTTTAAAGGCCACGTCGTGGCTGGCTATTCCCACGTCGTGGACTTTACAACTGTCATCTGCTCCCCTGATTTCATTTTTACCACGACGTGGCTGTATCAGCCCACGACTTGGCAAATGCCTGATTGCAATTTTTTTTTAAATCATACATTTTAACTATCTACTTTGCATCTCATTTATTAATTAAAGTTCCCACAGCTAATTCTTTACTAAGTATCAGTTATTAGATGATGAGTTGATATCTTTCCTAATTAAAAAGAAAAAAATTTTAAAAGAAAAGAAAATGCAAACCAAGCTCGGGTTGCCTCCCAAGAGGCGCTTCTTTTTCTTGGAGTCTTGAGCTGGACTCCGTGCCTTCTACGTTGAATCTTCTGAAGAGTCCACCACTAAGATCTTTTGTTCCTTGAATCGCCTCTTGTAAGCTTGAACTCGCCTTTTATATGCCTTCTTTGAATTCTCCTTTTTAGCTTTTCCCTCTTCTTCAAGCTCGCGTTTTACGCCCTTAGTTTGTTCCTTGCACTCCATAGCATCCTCCTCCTCTTTCACCACTGGCTTTGTCACTCTTGAAGTGACCT
The DNA here is from genome assembly GCF_002870075.4 of Lactuca sativa. Classification (NCBI taxonomy): domain Eukaryota; kingdom Viridiplantae; phylum Streptophyta; class Magnoliopsida; order Asterales; family Asteraceae; genus Lactuca; species Lactuca sativa. Next base: position 205,092,556 of record NC_056625.2, read on the forward strand.
CCTCTTCATCACTTGTCATCTCCTCATCCTCTTTGCTCACCCAAGAAGGCGGACTCTTGTAAGCTATGACTTCAATCAAATATGGAATAGATGCCCTCGGTTTTGTTCTTTTGACTTGATGAACTGCCTTGATCTCTTCTTCCATAAGCTTTTCCTGTTCTTCTAGTTCATTGTCTTCATTAATTGTGAACACCTCTTCTTGAACAATATCCTCTTGAAAGTCATCTTGTATTCCAAAAACTTCTTGTTCATCTCCAACCCTCAAAGTGAGCTTAGACTTGCAAATATCAACAAGAGCTCCAGCAGTGTTAAGCAATGGATGACCAAGGATTATTGGAACATCAGGATCTTCCTTCATATCCAAAACTACAAAGTCTATTTGAAAAACATATTTTCCAATTTTCACCAAAATATCCTCCACGATGCCCCAGGGTTGTGTCAGTGAACGATTCGCCATGTGAATCTTCATTTTTGTAGCCTTCATCTTCTGAATTTCTAATTTTTGATAAAATGAAAAAGGCATCAAATTAATGTTAGCCCCGAAATCGGCTAAAGCATTAACCTTCATTTTATTCCCAAACTGACACGGAAGAGTGAGGCGTCCAGGATCCCCCATCTTTTCTGGTGTCTCTCCCAACACGGCTTTTGAGGTTTGTTCACATAGAACTAACTTAGACTGCTTCTTTAATTGCCTGCGAGTGTCTATCAAATCTTGTAGTAATTTCTGATTCTCGGGAGTTTTGGATAAGGACTCGACAAAGGGAGTATTAATCGGGATCCCCTTCACATGCTTGAAAAACTCTATATGCTCCTTCTCTAGTAGACTAAGTGCAGCTCGGGGTGGAAATGGCAAATGTGGCTGATAAGCTTGAACGGGCTCAAAGACTTTTTGATCAGACATGCGCCACGTCGTGGCCAGAGCAGTGCTACGTCGTGGCGAAGCTGTTTCAGCAACTTTTTCACTTTCGATCTTTGACTTCTTGGGTTTTGGATCGGGCTGCTGTGGTTCTTCTTCTAATGCCTCCAGGAACTCAGAGATTGCTTCTTCTTCAGTATCGATGGCCATTACGTGAGATTGGGTCTTTACTTCGGGATTCTTTGGGGACAATTTTTCATGAACCAGAGTGGCTAGTTGACCAAATTGTACTTCAAGGTTGTGGATGGAGGCTTGCTGATTCTTTATTAAGGTTTGTTGTTCCATGATAGCAGAATCAGTGGCATCGTGTCTCTTTTCCGAAGCATCCATAAACTTCATCAAAGTGGTCTCTAGGTCGGGTTTCTTCTCGGCTGGTGGCTGCTCCTTTTGATAAAAGCCTCGACATTTCTACCTATACTTCTCTTCTTTTTTCTTCTTATACTCTTCATATGGCAGCCACTCCTTCGGTTTTTTCCAGTCCTCATCAAACTTATCCCCACTAGAGTAGCACACTTGAGCTTTTCTGTTCCCAAACTCATCTACATTGCAGTCCTTGGTCAAGTGTGGACTATTACATCTCTCGCAACCCACTCTTATGGCATGTATTGACTGGTCCATTTGTGTTATCCTTCGATCCATATTATTCAGCATGGCCATTACAACTGCTATTTCTTAGTTTGGGCCCCTCCACCACCTTTGATTCCATCTTGCCTAGGGTTGTGGTATTCGCGAGAGTGCTTCGCGAATTCTTCAATTAGCTCCTTGACCTCCCTTGGATTTTTCTTTGTCAAAGGTCCTTGAGAATCAAGGAGTTGTCTTTTCATAATGTTGACCCCATCATAAAAGATTGACATCTCTTGCTACACATTTAGATCATGCTGAGGGCAATTTCTGAGCAAGCCCTTGTACCGCTCCCATGCTTCGTATAACGACTCCCCCGGCTGTTGCTCAAAGTTGGCTATTGCCTTCTTGAGTTTGGCTATCTTAGATGGCGGGCAAAACTGGTCCAGGAATTGCTCACGCATTTGAGCCCAAGTGGTAATTGTACCCGGTGGAAGTGCTTTTAACCACTCCTTAGCAGCTCCTTTGAAAGTGATGGGAAGCATCCTAAGCAAGACAGTGTTTCTGTTGACATTTGGGACATTGAAGTAATCCGCAATGTCGTTGACTTCATCTAGATGCTTAAAAGCATCCTCATGATCTTTCCCGAAAAATGGGATGTCCTTCAGTGTAGTCAATATGTGCCCCTTCAACTCGAATGTGGCAGTGGCAGGTATTGCGGGTTGGACTAAACTGGGACCCACATCTTCTCGGATCTGCTTCTTGTAAGCTCCCATGGACATCTCTTCAATTGCTGCCATCTCGTTCCTTGGCTCGTTCTCGGGTTCGCTTGTGTGTTCTTCAAATTCCGGCTCGGTATTGCTTTCAGACTCGATTTGGACGGGCGTATGATCCAAATGCTCAAGATTGCTTTTGTGCCTCGACGATGAACTAGACTCTCCTGTCTTCTTTCCCGACTTCCTAGAAAAAGCTGACTTCAATTCTTGTAGGGGCGTCTTTTTCTTGTGAATTGCAGACTCGGGATCTTCAAGTGGTGGCACCAAGGGTGTGTTTGAGCTACTGGTCATGAACTCCTGCAACTTGATAAACTAAAAACGTAAAATTAAACTAAAATAAGAAAAACTAACTAACAACTAAAAATCTAGTTTTTTTTAGTAGTCCACGTCGTGGCAGGTATATCTACCCACGTCGTGGACTCTGTCACTGACAGAAAAAAATTTATTTTGCTAAAAAATTAACTTTTTGTGGTTTTTACTCCACAAGAAGGATCGATTAATTTAATGCAAATAAATAAGCTAAAAACTAAGCTGTTCCCCGGCAACGGCGCCAAAAACCTGATGTGCACAAAAGTACTCACTAATTTTAATATTTATAACCTAACAAACATAACTAACTATGCACTTATAGGCAGTGTACCTAGTCAGATTACAATATAGTTTGGGTAAGTCGGGTGTCGATCACAGGGAACGGTGTTCTAATTAATTTACTTACTATTAAATTAACCTAATTATTAACAAGTTTAAAAGGAGTTTTATCTGATTTTACAAGATCAGATGAACTTAAATCAAATTCAATAAGTAAAAACAGACTCTTGTTTAGTTTGAATCCACTTCTTCCTTATGGCTAGCTAATGATTATGGATTATTAAGTTGGTTTTTAGTTGTATTAGTAATTTAGTTCTAACTTTACCAATAATTAACTAATTCATGTCAAACCATGTATGTTCACACATAATTAAACACATCACGAATTATGAATGTAAATATGCTATGTAAGATTTGTAATATAAACGCAATTATAGTCACAATACACGTTCTCTAGCACAGCTGAGCTTATTTACTCTAATTACTAACTAAGATTGGTAAATCCTAGCTCTAACAATTTAATGTTCACTAAATCATTAGGTAAACAAGTTCATGCAATTAATGGTCACTAAGCTACACAGAACATGCAATCAAGCAATTAGAGAAACAAACAATAGCATGCTAGGTAATACAAATCAAACACAAGCAATTTTTACCAACTAAACTTAATCCATAAACATTGAACTATTCATAAGTTTGAAGCTTCATCTAGCTAAACAAGAGTAGCTAGATTCAGCTGCTCATCATAGCAACTAATAAACCAACACAAATTGAATTAATAAAAAAACATGTTCTTATTTAACTAAAATATAAACCTTTATTCTTTTTGGTGTTGAAAACCTTCTTCCAGAACCCTTCTTTCGCTCCAAATCGTCTCCTGGAACTCCTTCCTTCAGCCCAAAAAAGTCCTCCTTTCGTAATAATCAGGAACACTTAAATAAACTCCAAAACCCGCGCCACGTCGTGGCTATCCAGGCCACGTCGTGGGCTTCATGTTATCCGTACCGTGCAAGGAATCCTCCGAATCGCGATCTTTATCTTCTAGAACCCTCATGCCACATTGTGGCCAACTTTGCCACGTCGTGAATTCAGTGTCTTTCGTGGATTTATTCTTTTCTTGTCTTTCAAGTCTCCCATGTTCCACATATTGTCACTTTTGGTCCCTCTCTTCGAAAATCCTTTTAATTGACTGAAAATAACAATTTAAAGTCATAAGTACCATTATTCTAAACATATTATCAACTTATTAATAAAAATGTACTTAAATATTGCCTAAAAAATAGGTATAAATATGGCAATATCACCACCCCGAAATGAGATAGTAGCAAAGAATTCCCAACACAATTCTGTGAATACGGGTTCTTGTATTTTAAAGAACTGCATCCACTTGTCACATATTATTGTTGTGCCTTCCACTTCGAAAGATTTCACCAAATACAAGGTCAACTCCTCTTCCAACCCGCTTTGACTTAGCCAGTCCCAATTAAGTGCATTGGGGAGATAGATCTCTTTTTGTTTCATGGCCTCCAATCTATTTTTTGCCCGAGCTTGTGACGAACTTGAGGTGATTTGTGAAAAAGAAAGCCATGGAATGTCTCCATAACTTCCTCTGCGTTAGCTCTGGCCTCTTCTAGACATGATTTCTGCAAAACAACATCAAGAAAACAACAACAACCCAGATAATTAAAACTCATCATAACAGATTCAACAAGCCATGAACTCGCCGAGTTCGAAGAACTACTTAGCGAGTAGGACGAACTGCGATGGCAGTTCCCTTCTCTGTCCATTTTGGGTCAACAAAACACATATATTTGTTTTGTGGTTTGCTATTTTAAGTCCCTTAAGCATGAATTCGCAAGAAATTTGGTCCAAATCCTCCTAATTTATCCTAAAATCAAAACCCTAGAATTGGAGTAATTCTCCAAATCCGAATTTAACAAAATAAGTACTCAAAACTGTTAAAGTTGGGACCTTTAGCAAGAATCCAAAGGAAAAATCATACCTTTTGCTTAGTAAATGAAGATTCAGCAAGAATTTAAGAGAGTTGCTTGAGAGGAAGAGGAGTGCTTGGCGAGTATGAGGCAGCTGATGACAAGGATTGGGGTAAAATGAAACCCTTATTTATATATTGTACAAAAAATCAATTGAAAAAGTGAACTTGTCGAGTAGGGGGACCTACTCGCCGAGTAGATTTGCGAGTTAGCATTATTTCGTGTATTTCAACAAGTACTAGCCGAGTAGATGTATGAACTCGGCGAGTAGATCATTCAGTTTGAAAAAAAGAACTCGATTTTTTAAGCCACCACCCCACACTTTGAGCATTGCTTGCCCTCAAGCAATCATATTAAGCATAATTTTAGAAGAAGATTGAAAAAAAATAGATCATAAAAGTGAAAAACAAAAAGAAAAATTAAAGGGAAAAGAAATGCAAACTCTAAACTCGGGTTGCCTCCCGGAAGCGCTTCTTTTTAAGAAGCCGTTAGTTGGACTCCTTCCCGATCTACGTGTCTGCCATGCCTTCCAGCAGCAGCCCTTCTTCAAGTCCTTCATCTCTCAGGATTCTTTCTTCATATTTTTTCACCCGATGTCCATTAACCTTGAAAGGAGTGCCTTCTTTTGATAGTAACTCGATAGCTCCATGTGGAAAAACTTTCTTTATTATACATGGACCATCCCATCGCGACTTTAGCTTGCCTGGAAAGAGTTTGAGCCTTGAATTAAAAGGCAACACTTTTTGCCCTTCGTGAAAGTCCTTATTACCCTTGATTCTTTTGTCATGCCATTTCTTTGTTTTTTCTTTGTAAATCAAGGAGCTAGTGTAGGCTTCATTCCTAAGTACTTCAAGAGCATTTAGTTGCATCAACCGGTTGGTTCTAAGTTTAGCTTCATCAAAATTGCACATTTTTAAAGCCCAAAAAGCTTTATGCTCTATTTCTATAGGTAAATGACATTGCTTCCCATAAACTAGCCTATATAGTGTAGTACCAATACGTGTTTTGAAAGTTGTTCTGAAGGCCCAAAGTGCATCATCTAACCTATCCGACCATTCCTTCCGATTACTACCCACTGATCTCTCCAAAATTCTTTTTAATGCTCTATTTGTCACTTCAGTTTGCCCATTAGTTTGTGGATGGTAAGATGTAGAGAATCTATGGGTCACCCCATATTTTCTTAACACTTTTTCTAATTGATCATTGGCAAAGTGAGTACCCCGGTCACTAATAAGAGCTTTAGGAACTCCAAATCTTGAAAATAACTTTTTTAGAAAGCATACCACCACCTGAGCATCATTAGTTGGTAAAGTTTGTGCCTCCGCCCATTTGAATACATAATCAACCGCCACCAAAATATATTTGTTCCCTTTTGACATTGGAAATGGTCCCATGAAGTCGATCCCCCACACATCAAACACTTCACACACTTGAATACTATGTTGTGGCATCTCGTTTCGGGATGATATGTTTCCCGCTCTTTGGCATGCATCACACTCTTCAACATATTGGGTAGCCTCTTTAAAAATTATGGGCCAATAAAACCCAATATCTAATATCTTCTTAGCTGTGTAATGTGCTCCATGATGTCCACCGATGGGCTCGCTATGACAATGCTCCAAAATTTCACGGCTTTCTTTCCCGAATACGCATCTCCTTATGATCCCATCCGCGCAACTTCGGAAAAGATATGGCTCGTCCCAAAAGTAGTATTTTATTTCTGAAAAGAATTTCTTCTTTTGTTGACGGGTAAAATATTTTGGGAGATATTTGGTAGCTATATAATTAGCTATATCCGTAAACCATGGCTCCTCCCCCGTAGTCACTAGAATGTACTCATCCAGAAAATCATCTCCAATTTTACCGTCTTCCAATGCTTCCAAATTCAGGTTTTCTAATCTTGATAAGTGGCTGGCATCTACATTCTCCATTCCCTTTTTATCGCGTATTTCAATGTCAAAGTCTTGTAAAAGTAAAACCCACCGTATCAATCTTGGCTTTGCATCCTGCTTGGCAAACAAGTACTTAATAGCAGAGTGGTCAGTAAAAACAGTGGTTTTAGATAAAATAAGATAAGGGCGGAATTTGTCAAAAGCATACACCACGGCTAGTAATTCTTTTTCAGTTGTGGTGTAATTTTCTTGGGCCGGATTCAACGTCTTGCTTGGATAGTAAATGGGTCGAAAGTGCTTATCAACCCTTTGGCGAAGTCCAACTCCTAATGCAAAGTCGCTTGCGTCACACATTATTTCAAAAAGTAGGTTCCAATTCGGGACAATAATGATCGGGGCATTAGTTAATTTTTCTTTCAAAAATTCAAACGCCTCTAGACACTCTTTAGTGAAATTAAATGGCACATCTTTTAAAAGTAATTGTGTTAGAGGTCTAGTTATTTTAGAAAAATCTTTTATGAAACGGCGGTAAAAACCCGCGTGACCTAAAAAACTCCTAATGCCCTTTATATTAGTTGGTGTAAGTAATTTAGCAATTGTATCTATTTTTTCCCGATCCACCTCAATCCCTGCTTTGGATACCTTGTGGCCCAAGACTATTCCCTCTTTAACCATAAAGTGACATTTTTCCCAATTGTGGACTAAATCGGTTTTTTCACATCTTGCAAGCATTAAATCAAGGTTAGTAAGACAATCATGGAAGGAAGATCCAAAAACAGAAAAATCGTCCATAAATACTTCCATGAATTTTTCCACCATGTCATGGAATATGACCGTCATGCACCTTTGAAACGTCGCAGGTGCATTGCATAACCCAAAGGGCATGCGGCGATAGGCAAAAGTCCCACTCGGGCAAGTGAAAATGCTCTTTTCTTGGTCAATTGGGTCTATGGGTATTTGGAAGTAACCCAAAAATCCGTCTAAGAAACAATAGTAGCTATGGCCGGACAATCTTTCAAGCATTTGATCAATAAAAGGTAAAGGAAAATGGTCTTTACGAGTGGCATCGTTTAGCTTTCGATAATCGATGCACACTCACCAACCGGTTACCATTCGGGTCAGAATAAGCTTGTTCTTCTCGTTTGTTATGACTGTCATCCCTCCTTTCTTAGGCACCACTTGAACAGGACTGACTCATGGACTGTCGGAAATAGAATAAATGACTCTCGCATCTAAAAGCTTGTCTACTTCCTTCTTGACCACCTCTTGCATATTCGGGTTCAATCTTCTTTGGTGTTGCATACCGGCTTTGCTATTTCTTCCAGGTTGATCTTGTGAGAGCAATAAGCGGGGCTTATTCCCTTGATATCAGTGATACTCCATGAAATAGCACTCTTTCTCTTCTTTAGGACATGGAATAACTCTTCCTTTTCAGATTGGGAGAGGCCAGAAGCCATTATCACAGGTTTTTGTTGTCCGTCTTCAAGGAATGCATACTCCAAGTGATTTGGTAGCGATTTTAGCTCAATTTGAATCTTGCATGTCAACTATAGCGCTTACGGTGTTAGGAAAGGTCTTCCAAGGATGATCGGGACTTGAGGATCCGCTTCCATGTCCAAGATTATAAAATCCGTAGGGAATACGGACTTATCCACCTTTACCAAGAGATCTTCACAGATTCCTCGTGGGAATGTAACAGTTTTGTTTGCTAAGTGGATTACCAATCGGATTGGCCTCGGTTCCGGGAGATCTAGTTTCTTGAAAAATGAATATGGCATGAGGTTTACACTTGCTCCTGAATTGGCCAAAGCATGAATGGTGGCCAAATTCCCAAATTGACAAGGCAATGTTAAGCTTCCCGAGTCACCCTTCTTCTTTGATAGCTTGTTCAACATTGTAGCTAAGCAATTCTCATCGAGAACCACTTCACTCACTTCTTCCATCTTTTTTCTATTAGTTAGAAGCTCTTTGAGAAACTTAGCATATTTTGGCATTTGGGCAACCACTTCTATGAATGGTATGTTGATTTGAAGAGCCTTTATGTGTTCTAGAAACTTCTGGTAGTCTTCTTCATTCTTTTCTTTCTTAGCTCTGGCTGGATTGGCAATGTAGGCTGATATGGCTTTGCAGGAGGTGGACTTTTCTGATCAGGAGGCGGACTCGCCGAGTCCATATCGGGAACTCGGCGAGTAGTGTTTAGGTTTAGCTAGTTTTGCTTTTGGCTCGGGTTTTCTGCATCCTCCTTTTGTAATTTCTTGGGATCTTCATTCTGAATAGGAGCCAGGGGAGTAATGATCTTCCCGCTATAATGTTTATGTGCGCGCCTCGTGGGTTGTTTTCGGTTTTACTAGGAATTTCTCCCGGTGATCTTTGATTTATTTATGGGGCAAGTTGCCCCAGCTGTGTCTCAATATTGTGGATAGATGCTTGCTGATTTCTAAGTATTGTTCTTGTCTCTTGTATTGCAGCATCATGGTCATTGTGTCTCTTTTCTGAAGCAGCTACAAATTTAGTAAGCATATCCTCCAAACTTGGTTTTCTTTCTTGCACCGGCTCCTCCTTTTGGTAAAAACCTCTTCCTTTTTGTTTATATTTCTCCTCCATAGCTTTCTTGTACTCTTCATAAGGAAGCCACTCCTTCTTTGGTTTTCACCAATCATCATCATATTTGTCACCACTGGAGTAGCATACCTGCACCTTCTTGTACCCATTCTCGTCCAAGTCACAATCTCTAGTAAGATGGTTCCATTACAATTCTCACAACCCACCCGAATAGCATGTATTGTTTGATCCATTTTATCCATCCTCCTATCCATGGTTTTCAACATAGCCATAACTGCTGACAAATCTTCTGAAGCTGCATAAGTTGCTCCCCTCGTCACATCATTCCTTGGGTCGTGGTATTCCCTAGAATGCTTAGAGAATTCCTCAATTAGTTTCTTTATCACTGGGGGTGCTTTCTTTGTGAGTGGGCCTTGCGAGTCAAGTAATTGCCTTGTTGTAAAATTCACTCCATCATAGAAAATGGAGACTTCTTGTTGACTATTAAGATCATGATGTGGGCAATTTCTTAGTAGACTTTTGTACCTGTCCCAAGCCTCATAAAGTGATTCTCCAGATTTTTTCTCAAAGTTGTCTATGACTTTCTTAACTTAGCTATTTTGGAAGGTGGGCAAAATTGATCAATAAACTCTTCTTTCATCTTGGCCCATGTAGTGATGGATCCGGGGGGAAGTTACTTGAGCCAATCCTTTGCAGCACCCTTCAATGTAACCGGAAGCATTCGAAGCAGCTGAGTCTCGCGAGGCACGTTTGGAACATTGAAGTAGTCAGCTACATCATTAACTTCATCTAAGTCTTTGTAAGCATCTTCATGGTGTTTTCTGTAGAAGGGGGTTTCTTTGAGTTGAGCAAGTATGTGACCATTAAGCTTAAAAGTGGCAGTTGCGGGAATTGCGGGTTGCACAAGTCCTGGGCTTGTATCATCTCATATCCTCTTCTTCCATTCGCCCATGGGGACTTCATCAATGTTAGCCATGGTGTTGTCCAAGTCTCCTTCTTGATCGCTTTCCTCTTCGTATTCGGTTTCGTAGTCGTATTCAAATTCAGCTTCTTTTGGGTTGTCTTCAATATCTTCTAGCTTACTTTCTTCGCTCTTTCTACTACTGGTCTCTCCTAGTTTCTTGTTCTTCTTCTTCTTCCCGAAAATAGTTTTCAAGCTAGTCAAAGGTGACTTCTTAGGTGTATTCGAGCCATCAACGTCCTTGCCTCTATTTTTCCTCAAAGCGGATTATGGGTCTTCAAAGGGGGGAACCAAAGGAGTGTTGGATCCTCTGGTCATGAAAATCCTACGACCAGAACAAGAGAAAAAAAACGTGTAAAAAGAACAAATATAAAAAAAATACTGCAAATCAACAGTGGACTCGCCGAGTAGGGTCGACTGCACTCGGTGAGTTCACTATATAAAAAGCTAAAACAGATAAAATTTAATAAAAACGACTAAAAACTAATAATTACTACAACTTAATTCTAATTACTGAATTACTAAAAAAATAACTTTGTGTAAGATAACCCCACACAAAGGATCGATAAAACTAGTAATTAGATTTAATTTTTGAACCGTTCCCCGGCAACGGCACCAAAAACTTGATGTGTGTAAAAATGCACTGTTTTATTCCTACTCTAAAAATATAATTTTAGCACACAAAGGCAGTGAACCTGTCTTTAAGTAGTATAGTTAAATAAGTAGGGTATCGAACTCAGGGAACAGAAATTAAACTAATAACTAATTTTAACTAGACAAGTAATAAAAGTAAAGAGTTTTTCTCTAGTTTTACAAGACTAGAAACTTAAACACACCTCCTAACATTTAATTAACTAAGCAACTAAAACAAGTAAAAATTCACCAAATTTAATAAAAGGATTTCTGTTTAGGTCCAAGTAATTCACTCCTATGGTTAATTTTATGATAAAGTAATATATTGATAGTTTCTATAGTGATTAGATTCGCATTCGCTATTACCAACCCTTAGGAGATTACTCAATTTAAGCAATGATCAAGTGTTTAAACTAATTAACTCCCTAGTTCAATTATTTGGATTGAATAAGATTTGTAATTGTTTAATCAAATTGGTAGTTCAACTAACCTCTTGTTTGTTGGTTTACCAAACAAGCTCACACATTAATTTACCCATTCTCTAATTAATCTTAGTTTCATATTCACTAATCCTAGGCATATAATGAAGTGTTCACATAAATCATATGAGGTTAACAATTAAGAGATGTTCATGCAACCTAATTGTCTTCCAATTAACAGAAAATAGTCATAATCAATGGATAAGGTTCTTTAACAAACTTAGTTTAATAAAATCACCAATAATCAATCAATTAAAGTATAAACCACACCATAGGAGTAAATTAGTCTTTCTTAAACAGAAACTATGAAATTCAGCTGATGATTACAGCCAAAGAGAAGCTAAAAACGAATTCAATTGAACTAAACATGATTTACTTCTAGATTAAGTGGAAGATTTAACCTAATTCACCTTGAGTCTTCTTAATGATCAAAGATTAGGGTTCTTTAGGTCTCTAAAGGTATCTTCAGTCGCAGGTTGCTCTCCAAGGAAGCCAAAAAACTCCTCCATTCGGGATTCTATCTACTATTTATAATTATCTCAAAACAAGGTCTACTCGGCGAGTAGGTGCCCAACTCGCCGAGTTCCTTTGAGAAATATGTGTACGGCAAGGAGTTTGGATATTACTTTGCAAACATTTAACTAGACTCGGCGAGTAGGGTTAGGTTTGTTCTTCCTTCTTCATTTTCTAGCTTATGATTGCTTCTCCTTCTTTCTTTTTGCTCCCAAGCTTGTCTTCTAGATTGAAAATATAATTTAGACATTATTAAGTACCTTTTGCCCATATTATGCAAATAATTAGCTAATAATTGATAAAATTTTGTAATAAACACATGGGTAAATATGCACATATCAGCATGTTTGATCGCGGAGGGCCGCCTAGTATGCCCGACGTACCAGGCCCAGAATGAAACCCTAATCATAAGTGAGCTACTTATTTAAAGAATGTTATGGCCTCCTTGTGAGCCACCATTTCCAGAGACTTATCCTCCCCAAAACCCTAACCCTTGTTCTTGTAGCAAGAGGGTGCCTTTGAGAGCTTGTGGGTGTGTTCTTGAGCATTAGAAGTGGAAAGGAAGCTTTGGAGAAGAAGGAGTGAGAGCCCAAGCACTTGGATCTGAGCTTAGCAGTGAGAAAAGATTCATTTGGAGGTAAAAAGCTCCAAGCTTTTCTACTCTTCTGTTTCTATTTTTTTGTGACGTGTTTTAGGGTTTTTCTCCTGAAAGTTTATGGCTTTATGAGTTGATAAGCACCTAGAATCCAAGATCTGTCCCTTGTTAGTTTATTTTGTGTTATAGAGCCATAAAAATCTAATCTTGGTCATTAAGAGCTGACCATGCATGAGTTATGAGTCTCTTAAGGAAGGATGTGGTAAGATTTGGGTGTTGGTGACCTTTACAGCCATGTAAAGGCTTAAAGTCACTGACTTTATGAATTAAGAGGCATTAGAGTAACCAGATTTGGGATATGAGCTTATATCTTAGCCGATTCAGACCAAAAACCACGAGGAGTGTGAAACTGGGACTTACGTTGGGCGTAATCCCAGTACGCGCAGCGTAGGGGTCAAGTTCCTTATTTCTGGATAGCCACGGGGTACGCCCCGTGTACAGAGCTGGTACGCGCCACGTTCTCCCTACTGTTGACTTTTGTTGACTTTTAGGATTTGGTGAAGATTGAGGACTATTAAGCTTTGGAGGGGTAAAATGGTCTTTTACACTTCTGTGAGTTGTAGGAGGGTTATTCTAGCTTCTTGAGGGCCAATATTAATTAGGGATAATTATTATGTTTTAGGCGAGAGCTAGACCCGGGAGTAGAGATCAAGATCCTGATTGTGAGATTTTCATTCATTAGCTTACGAGGTGAGTCTTCTCACTATACTTACCTTGAGTGGTAAATCTTATGTGTGACCAGAGGGTCTTATGTGCATGGATCGTGTAATGAGATATCCTGCTATTCACTTGTGTTATGCATTTTGAGTATTATATTGTGATGCTGAGTTGAGGGACTGGAGGGTCCATCTGAGTTGTGGGACTGGGGGGGTCCCACTGAGACACATCAACTAGAGGGTCTAATTGAGTTATAGCCTTGAGTGGCTAATGTGTTGTGTGTGGTAATTTAGGGAACTCATTAAGCTTTTATGCTTACTGTGTTATGTGTTATGTGTTTCAGGTAGTTCCAAGGATCGCGGCAAGGCGCCGGCATGATTGTACACACCGCGGGAGATTGTTTTTATGATTCTGGGATTGTGTTTTGTTTGTTGACGTTTGAGACATATGTGTTTTTGAGAATTATGATACAAGTTTATTATTTTTAAAAAAGAAAATTTTGGTTTGAGAATTTACGTCGTTACACTAAGATTGGGGTAAAACAGTCTTTTGCCCCAAGTATGGACTTATGGTTATGTATTGGAACCCAATTATTAATTAGGTGATGTTTTGATATTGACAATTCAGGAATCTGTCATCCAGCAGCTGGGATTGTGTCTACGGGACTTCAGCCATGTAAGGTAAGTTACCTTCTAAGTAAGAATCTTTGGGATGTTAAGGAACAAGTAGGGGCGGGTGATCGAGTGTGAGTATGCTCGAGCGAGTCTCTGATAATTTTTGTGTGGTGTTTCAAAGACGTCATGGTGGGTACACACTACAACCCTGGGAGCAGTGGGAGTAGTGATGATAAGATTTGGAGGATGATTCATGAGGAGGTGGTTGCAGCTATCCGAGCAAAGATTCTGGAGATGTTTGGGTCTATCAAGACCACCTTGATTCAGACGTTTGACGAGCGATAAGTTGCTATCACTGAGGCTGCTGTTGTCGTGGCCACTACAGCCATCGCCGCTGCTAGGCCACAGGGAGGTGACTCATTGCTGTTCCAAGAGTTCAGCAACATGAAGCCACCAAAGTTTGATGGGACATAGGATCCGATTGTTTACATGAGGTGGATCTCCGGTATTAAGGGATGTTTTTATATGTGTTCTTGTCCCGACCATTTGAGAGTTTGGTTTGCGCTGAACCAGCTTTGCTTCAGAGCGAAGGATTGGTGGAAGTTTGCGACAAATGGCTTCACCACTACAGAGCATGTTGTAGTGACATAGGAGAGGTTTGTTCAAATGTTTCGAGACGAGTATGTTCCCCCGATAGAGAGGGAACGTTTGGCATAGGAGTTTTTGTCTCTCAGGCAGAAGACAAAGTCGGTGAATGAGATCTCGAGGATGTTCCATGAGA